>NC_136736.1:11792500-12392500 GCF_936440315.1 Barbus barbus | reverse complement strand
AAGGAATTAAAGTTCTCAGAGAAAGAAAAAAATATATTTTAGAGGGTGATTAACAATAAGAGCAAGCAATTCATTTTAGTTGCCTGACTATCATTCCTTCAAGAACTGAATGATTTAGTGGTTAAAGTAATGCCTATTGCTGGAGCGACATCTGGATTCAATTGAGCTCCTAACGTGGGCTAAAGTCCTCACATGGCCAAAGGGTTCCGAGGTTTGGAGGATGTGGCTCAGTTCAGATGAAAGTGAATCGCTTCTGAGATTTTCATCATTCTCTATTGAGTGTTTTGCATTACTGTTCAGACCATTTCTCTTTTGCAGAGAAGAAGAAAAAATAAATCACTCAAGGTCACTTTTCTATTGGTCCCAGCCTCAGACTACCCCCAAAAAATAAGCAGCAATGTGGAAAAAACTGTTTTCTGTTTAGTCAAATGTGGCTATGTGAGACTTTTAATTTAAGTAAGATTATTTATCATTTCATAGACACTTTCTTATCCAAAGCAACTCACAGAGCAACCTGGGGTTAAGTGCCTAGCTTGATGGCACAATGGTTGTGATGCATGGATCGCCACTTCCAGGTTTTGAACTTAAAACCTTTGAGTTAATCTAATTCACTAGCACCCCCATTGTCACGGTGTGAGCAATAGAGGACTCAGATGCAGAGTAGAGCAGGATAAACTTTTATTTTCGCCACCAAAACACAAAATAACATAAACCATATTAAGGAAGCAGAGATTCCAGAGCTGGCCGGCAGCGTCTGCAGACCACACAGGCTGCTAGATCTCCGTGCTACGAGTCCTGTAGCACAAGGGAACAGAGGCTCAAAATAGAGAAGTGAGATTCTCATACACAACACGAGGAAGGACAAAACAATCTACTCACAAAGAGGAACAGAAAAACAGTGACATATATGGGAGTGGGGGAATGAGCGACAGGTGGGGGAGAGTCAGCTCGTGATCCGTGCCCTCCCGCTGCACGATCAGCACTGATTGCCCAGACCACGAGCTACCAATTCCTCAGGGACAAGCACTTTAGTCACGTCGCCTTCTATGAAACAGGACAAATAAATTAGGACACGATGAATAACTTCTCTTTCTTCTTTTCTCACCCTTTCTAAAGACTCTAACATTGAATCTGCAACAAGCTGACACATTAACATTCAAACTTTGATACTTTCATAATACATTTCTCATAATGGATGCTACTGCTGATCGTCTGATGACTGATGACTTCTTGACGACTTTGTTGTAAACAGCTACAGGAAATGATGACCGTAGACGCATTATATTTTTTCAGTGAGGTCAGTTCCAGGACTGGGTGTTTGTGTATGTTGTCTGTGTGTGTCTGTGTGTGTGTGTGTGAGAGAAAATAAAAGAGCCACTGGAATTTGAAGTTTGAGAGACATTTGGGCACCACAGTCATGAAGATGTTTGTGCAGTTATGAGCATAATATCAATTATGACCATCAGGAAAAGCAAACAAAGTGTTTTGCAACACAATACCATCTTAACCTGAAAGCTCTGTCCGACTGGGTACAAATAGATCCTCTATAACTCCTTTAGAATACATGTCAACAAATCATAAGAAGCAATAAAAATGAATGCACTTAATCTCTTTGCTGTCTCAAATCAAACTGAAAATGATCTCAGCAAACCCTTCAAGTGCCCATCCAAGAACAGGAAGCGCACCCATTTCTATGAACATAACAGACTGCGTATAAAAACACAGTCACCCAACCATATCCCTTCTCTCAACGTAGAACAAATTGTTTAATGCCACTTTAAGTTCTCTTAAAGGCTAGTGGAGCCTGTCTGATATGTGAAAGCCTGTTTGGTTGTTTTTGGTCATTATAGAGATGAAGGAAGAGATAGTGATGGCACTGTGTATAGTCATTACACTGAGCTAAACAAAGTGGCACTGAGAGCAGCATGTCCCAGGACAAACTGACATTAATTTGATGCTTTGGATTGTGCAAGTTGACAATTCAGTGGATGTAGTTAAGTGTACACTACAAAAAATGCTGGGTTATTTTTCTAACCCAAATGCTGGGTTCAGCCTTTTGGGTCATTTTATTGGGTTGTTTTTAATATTTTTACCCAGGTGCTGGGTAATTTTTTAAACCCAAATGCTGGGTTCAGCTTGTTGGGTCATTTTATTTTCTGTAACTAAGTTGCTGGGTCATTTGTTTGTCATTGTGGTTGAGGTTGTCTCCGACGAAACAACCCAGATGTTGACTAACAGTCATAGCATGGGCTTTTTGAGTCCTCTACAGGAGACAGCGGTTCTCAGTGTCACTGCTGCCGATTTGGTGCACTTCCTCAGTGAAATAAAGTTTTGTATATTATTTCATTTATACTTTACTGTGCTGTAAATTGTATTATTTTATGCAACACAACAAAAAGACAAGATGTCAGTCAGTTGCATCAACAGCGGTCGTTTCACATAACGGAAATGCCTTTTACCTTGCATAACATGAATGGATTTTATTTGTTATAATACTGAGTTTACTTTGATGTTAAAATATGTTATCTAATCTCAGTACTGTTTGTTTATGGGCAGGTTATGGAATCAGTCACAGCATCTTTCAGCTACGAGTGAAACACGAGGCCGCGGTCTGAAGTTTACAGTTCCCCCACGAACAGCAGCCCTTCACCGGCTCAGATTTTGGCGACACACCGGCATGCGATTTAGCACTATTTCGGTAAAAAGTGATTACAGAGAACGGTTTAATACACTTTAATACAAATTAAAATGCTACTTTTAAATGTTACATTTTTTATTCCTAAAATGCATGTTGAACGAGTTTAAATGTATGTAATATTGTAAACTGTGCTATATTCACCCAAATAAATTCAATTAGTCTTGTATTTTGTCCATGTGTTCTTGCTTAATAATAAATGTCCATCCTTTGATTATTGCTGTTACGTCTAGTAATTCTGTGTGATTTTTTTTAATTTTTTTTTTCAGCCCATTTTAAGGCAGCAATATAATAATTTTTAAACAGTTGACAAACTACTGACTGTAAACTATAGACTATAAAACAACCCAGCATGTTGGGTAAAAATATTAACCCAACCAGATGGAGCAAAATAACCCAGCAAGTGTTCTGTTCAATATTTACCCAGTGCTGGGTTGTCAAATAACCCAAGTTCGGTTGTTTTTAACCCAGCATCTTTTAGAGTGTACACTCTAAAAAAGGCTGGGCTATTTTTTTAACCCAAATGCTGGGTTCAGCCTGCTGGGTCATTTTATTGGGTTGTTTTTAATATTTTTACCTAGGTGTTGGGTTCAGCTTGTAGGGTCAATTTATTGGGTTATTTTTTAAATATTTTTACCCAGTTGCTGGGTCATTAAAACGCTGGGTTATTTTTTCTACCTAATCGCTGGGTTGACTCTGTGTCAGGTGAAACTTCTCAACAACGCAGCTGCTGTGAGCACAGGTTTTTTAAGTCCACAGGAGAAGCAGTTCTCAGCGCCGCTGCCGCCTATTTGGTGCACTCTTTCCAGGAAAGAAAGGTTTGTATACATTTTATCTAATTTATAAAGTCTTTAATATTATTTTACACAACGCAACATAAGGACTCTGTTACGGGGTGAACGAGACGTGAAAGGTGCGGATCCATTTGCAAGCTTTATTCCAAGATGTGGTCAAAAATACAGGCAGGGTCAGAACATCAGCAAACAGGTATAACACAGGCAAGACAAAGAGTAATCCTAGGGCAAGCGTGGGTCTTTGAGCGGCGAACAATATCCAGAGGGATTGAGAAGAGGGGCAGTCCAATAACATGAGCAATATTCCAAGCGAGGTACAAACAGAGTCTGAACGGCAAGGCAAAGGGATAATCCAAGATATACGGCTTACAGATAATACACTATCGCATTTCTATAATTCAAATCCGTAAAAGGATTGTTAGGCTGCATTAATTAGGTCAACCGGAACCGGGAATACTTCCCAAAACAACTGATATACTTGTTACATTGTTAGCAGAATGGCATCTACGTTAATATTAGTCTGTTTCTTTCTAATTCCGAGGTCACCGTAGCCACCCAGATCCAGACTGTATCCAGATCAGATGGTGGATCAGCACCTAGAGATGACCTCTACAGTCAGGACACCTAGATGAGCCCCAGAGACTGATCCCCAGTGAAGACCCTGTCTCCAAGTCGGCCATCGGGACAAGACCACAGGAACCAGATGAGTCCTTTGCACAATCGGATTCTGCTTTAGCCTAGATTTAAACTGTTGATTTTGACTGGCCAGAGGAGAATGACACTATTTCGACGAACTATTTCCCCTTGTAAATACTGTAAAGCTGATATAAAACCACCCAGCTTTATATCAAGCCGATGTAAAGCTGCTTTGACACAATTTGCATTGTTAAAAGCGCTATACAAATAATATTGACTTGACTTGACTGACGGCCTCCTTAGTCGTGACAGGAGAGGGCGAGAGCTCACAGACGGCCTCCTTAGCCGTGACAGGACAGGGCGAGAGCTCACAGATGGCCTACAGTAGTAATAGTCTCTTTGACCATGACACGACAGGCTAAGAGTACATTGCTGGGCGCCACCACCATACAAGGTGCTGAAGCGAGCACCGCCGCATCCGGGAGGTTCTGCAGCATGTGCCGCCACCTCTGGAGAAGCTGCAGCGGGTGCCATCGCCTGGGGCAGTTCTGTGGTGGTGTACGCAACATAAAGCGATCCCCATCATGGGAAGCGCTTCAGACAGGGGAATTAGTACAGGAACAGGAGGGTTAAAGTGAGTTGGTTTGGGGATACCAGCAGTGCGTGCTGACACCAGCGATGGATGCTCCACACTGGATGCCAACCTCTGACACTTGATGACAGTTTCCCTTGACAGGACAGCGGAGGGTTGCAGTACAACATCCGCAACAGGACGTGGCTCTGGGGTGGTAGACATGACATGAAGTGGTTCTGAAAGATCAGACGAGACACGGAGAAGCTCTGGTAGATCGGATGAGACGTGACGAGACTCTGGCAGATCAGCGGAGACGTGACGAGACTCTGGCAGATCAGCGGAGACGTGACGAGACTCTGGCAGATCAGCGGAGACGTGACGAGACTCTGGCAGATCAGCGGAGACGTGACGAGACTCTGGCAGATCAGCGGAGACGTGACGAGACTCTGGCAGATCAGCGGAGACGTGACGAGACTCTGGCAGATCAGCGGAGACGTGACGAGACTCTGGCAGATCAGCGGAGACGTGACGAGACTCTGGCAGATCAGCGGAGACGTGACGAGACTCTGGCAGATCAGCGGAGACGTGACGTGACTCTGGCAGATCAGCGGAGACGTGACGTGACTCTGGCAGATCAACTGTGACGTGACGTGACTCTGGCAAATCAACTGTGACGTGACGTGACTGGCAGATCAACTGTGACGTGACGTGACTCTGGCAGATCAACTATGACGTGACGTGACTCTGGCAGATCAACTGTGAGGTGGCTTGATTCATGATGATCAACGGTGATTTAGCTCATCACGATCAATTGTGACTTGACTTAGCTCATGACGATCAACTGTGACTTGGCTTAGCTCATGACGATCAACGGTGACTTGACTTGATTCATGAAGATCAACTGTGACTTGGCTTGACTCATGACGATCAACGGTAGCTTGGCTTGACTCATGACGATCAACGGTGACTTGACTTGAGTCATGACGATCAACGGTAGCTTGACTTTACTCATGAAGATCAACTGTGGCTTGACTCGACTCGTGACAATCAACTGTAACTTGACTGGACTCACGACGATCAACTGTGACTTGGCTGGACTCATGACGATCAACTGTGACTTGACTCATATTGATCAGCGGTGTATTGGCTTGATTCAGGATTGGCAGCTGTGACAGAACGGGACGCTGTTGTGTCCACCATTTTGCGATCAAGCTCCACTGTCGCGCCATTTTTCATGCGTGCAAAGGGTTAATCCAAGATACACGGGCGAGAATTCAAGACTAGACTAGAAACTATGACTGGAAAAGGCTCCGTAAATTGCTATCACTAGGAGATCGATAAATGCAGATAATACTCAGCGATCTAACTGAGGAAGTCCATGGCTTAAGTAAGGAGTGTAATGGGAATCAGCTGTGTGATCAGTGCAATCAGCTGTGTGTGTGTCATCAGTGCAATGGATGATGGGAATTGTAGTCCGTGGTGAAGTGCAACAGTGAGTGTAGTGCAAGAGTCAATGTGGTGAGCGAGTGACCTCTGGTGGTGAGTCAACGGAAGATCATAGACCGGATTCGTGACAGATGAGATGTCAGCTGCATCAGCGGCAGTCGTCATTTCACGCTGGAAACGCCTTTGCCTTGCATACCATAAATGGAAATTATTCGTTATAATACTGAGAGTAATTTATTTTGATGTTAACATATGTTATCTAATTTCATTACTGTTTGTTTTTGGAAAGGTGTTGGAGTCAGTCATGCCATCTCTCAGCTACGAGTGAAACGCGAGTACGGGTTCCACCGAGAACAGCAGCTCTTCACCGGCTCAGATTTCGGCAACACATCGGCACGAGAATTAGCACTATTTCGGTAAAAGGCGATTACAGAGAAAGGTTGAATACACTTAAATTAAAATGCTACTTCTAAATATGCCTTTTTTATTTCTAAAAGGCTTGTTAAACGAGTTTAAATGTATGTAATATTGTAAACTATGCTTTATTTCACCCAAATAAATTCAATGTGTCTTGTATTTTGTCCATGTGTTTTTGCTTAATAATAAATGTTCATCTTTTGATTATTACTGTTGCCTATAGTAATTCTGTGTGTGATTTTTAATTTCCAGCCCATTTTAAGTAAGCAATATAATAATTTTTAAACAATATATGACTTAAATTAAACAACCTAGCATGGTGGGTAAAAACGATTAACCCAACCAGCTGGGTCAAAATAACCCAGCATGTTTTCTGTCACCCAGCGCTGGGTTGCCAAATTTGGGTTGTTTTTAACCCAGCATTTTTTAGAGTTTTTTAGTGTAAGAGTCTTCGGGCACATAAGCATTAGTTTTAAATTTGTGTTTATAAATTTGTTTTGATCTGTATCTGCTGTCACATCATCATTCTGTTAGACAGACATCTGCTCATTAGTACCTTGGGATATGTGCATGGAAAGGGTTATGAAGGGTCTTTGACATGCTAGTGTTGGGTCAGAGATTATTCCAGTGCTGGAGGCTAACTGCTAATCACTGATTGCATTTGCATATGCTTTCAAATCTAGTGAGCTGCCAACAGATACTGCATTCATGCACCCATGATGCACTGCAGCAAGGTTAATGAAACAAAGATAAATCCAAGATGGACAACTGGGTGAGAAAAATGACCGAAAATGACTGAAAAATGTCATGTAATAATACAATTAAATATTAATAATCTTACCCAGTATTACATTGGGTTTCCCATTAGCTTAGCGATGTGATAACACACAAACACATGTAGGGTTTTGTGTTTTTTGAGGACTCTCCATAGTCGATATACTGTACAAACTTTGTATTTTATCCCCTAAACCTAACCCTTACAGAAAACATTCTGCGTTTTTACATTTCTTCATGAGAACTTTTTTTTTTTTTTTTGCCCCACAATGTCACAATATCTTGACCACACTGTAGTAATGGCTGCTGAAAATTCAGTTTTGCCATCACATAAATAATCAACATTTTTAAGTGTATTAGAATAAAAAACAGTTATTATAAATTGCAATAATATTTCAAAATATTACTGCTTGTGTTGTACTTTTAATTAATACATTTTTTAATTAGCCTATAGACTTTCTTGAAACAAAAAGAATCCTGCTAACCCCAAACTTTTGAATTTAGACACAATTACATATTAAACATATTTAAATCATCCACTGGAACATTATTCTGCTAAAGTTTGGCAAGCTGACATTTTGTTTGACATGGGAACTGACCGTTTAGTTCAGATATGTACGCACAATTCAGATATGTACTCATAAAACAATGTGGGTTGTTCACGACTGAAGTCTTTCTTTATTGGGTTGTACTTGCTTCTGGTAGCGTCATTGGCTGAGCTATGCTGGGATGTTGCCAATTGACGAATCATTGCCCAGAGCTGCGGTAAATCAGGCAGAGCAACAGAAGTAAAGCAGAGCCAAAGTTGATTAACTCACATAAATGTTCTGCACTCCTTTAAAAAGGCTGAGGGGAAGATAAAGTCATTGAGAATGCTTTCATAGCAGCCCTCTAATGACTTTGTGGTAATCACCCATGTGGTAAACATCAAAACTTAACATTACACTGTTCGCAATCAAGAAAAGGAAAGCGAGACACAGAGAGAGAGACACAGAGCGAGTGGGAGAACATTGGGAGTGAAGTGTACTTTGGTTTTCACATGAGAACGATCTTCGAGGTCCATGTGTAATGGGAGAAAGACAGAATTGTGAAGAATAAGAGTCTCTGTACTTGTTTAGAGGGTTGGGTCACATTGACTGATTATGCTCATTTGCCATTTGTTTGGAACTGCGGCTCAAATATGTTTGGGGTGGTACTGATTTCTAAGCAGCTGCAGGAAGTCATATCCTACTTTATAAAAAGCAATTTGCACAACACATATTCATAAAACATAATATCTGATATGTCAAATATGGAAATTAATTAATTTTAGACACATGAAAGCACTGTGAACCATATTCAGAAGTTTGGTGTTGGTAACAATGTTTTTGAAAGACGACTTTTATGCTCACCAAGACTGCATTTATTTGATAAAAACTACAGTAAAAACAGAAATATTGTGAAATAGTTTTACAATTTAAAATAAAGGTTTTCTATTTTGATATATTTTTAATGTAATTTATTCATGTGATGCAAATCTGAATTTTCTGCTTCATTACTCCAGTCTTTAGTGACACATGATCCTTCAGAAATCATTCTGATATGCTGATCTGCTGCTTTAGAAACATTCCCTGTTATAATCAATTTTTAGAAAGATTATGCTACTTAATACTTTTGTGGAAACCCAATAAATATTATTTCATGAATAGAAAGCTCAACAGAATTTTTTATTTATTTGAAATAGAAATCGTTTGTACATTATAAATGTCTTTACTGTCAGCTTTGATCAGTTTAATGCATGCTTGCTAAATAAAAGTATTAATTAATTAATTTTAAAAATAATAATTATAATATATCTTATTGACCTCACTGAAATTTTGAACAGTAGTGTGCTCCCTCAGCAACACAACACAAGTGCTACAAAAGCTCCAGGTTATACTAATTTCATCAGTTCCTTTTTGAACTATCTACAAATATCTGACACTTGATACAAAAGCATATGCATACCACATGTATGCAATTATTGAATTAAAACTAAAACTTCCCCTTGAGTGATTCTGCTGATCACTCAGGTTTGGCCAGCTGTGTTGATATCTCAGATGCTATTTCTATAATTGCTTGCAGATGTTTTGAGTCGACCTGCTCTTGGCGAGGCGACATTTAAGAAGCACATAAGAATGATCAGGAGTTTTTGAGGGTGGTTGCAATTTATTAGTTTAGAATTTAGGATTGAAACGGGAACTCAAAATATGCTGTTGAAATGTTGTTCAGGGTCAGCGGCTAATATTCAGCAAGTATACATTTATTTCAAGATTCAAGATTTCAAGATTTCAAGATTTTTATTCGTCACATTAGATTAGATTAGATTCAACTTTATTGTCATTATGCAGAGTACACGTACAGAGCTAATGAAATGCAGTTAGCATCTAACCAGAAGTGCAAGAATATAGTGTTTTATATACATATAAGTGCATAGTAAGTGAAGATATGATTTACAGAATGTACAGTGGAATTGCTATATACAGTATTGAGCAGAGTATATACATAATATAAATAGGAATGCAATGTAGGGATTGTATGTACATTATGAACAGAGCAATGTAGGATTATATATACACATTATGAACAGCAGAAACGTGAGAACAGTGGTAATAAATACAGCTGGATGAGTGTGCAAAGTATTGATAAAGCAACGTATTCTATGCAAAATAACAGTAGCGCAATATTTTATAGAAATAGTTTACTGTGCTTTGTACAGTAACAACTTTAGACAGTTTATAGTGTAATAACTTTAACAATGTGCAGTCTGTGCAAAATATGAGTAGTGCAAATTCATGTGTGTAAAGTACTGTGACCAGTGCAGTAATAAGCAGGTGCAGGTTAGATTGGTGGTGTGGCGTTCAGAAGTGTCACAGCCTCGGGGAAGAAGCTCTTCCTGAGCCTACTAGTGCGAGAGCGTAGGCACCTGTAACGCCTGCCGGATGGAAGGAGGGTGAAAAGTCCATGGTTAGGGTGAGAGGCATCCTTCATGATGTTTCTTGCCCTGCCCAGACAGCGCTTGTGATAAATGTTCTCAATGGAAGTTAACTGGGTGCCGGTGATCCGTTGAGCAGTTTTCACCACCCGCTGGAGTGCTTTGCGGTCAGACGCGGAGCAATTTCTGTACCATACTGAGATGCAGTTCGTGAGTATGCTCTCAATGGTACAGCGGTAGAATTCCACAAAGATCCTGGGATTCAGGTGAACTTTCTTAAGGCTCCTTAAGAAGTAAAGGCGCTGCTGTGCCTTTTTGACCAGAGTGGAGGTGTTATGGGACCAGGTGAGGTCATCAGAGATGTGGATGCCAAGGAACTTGAAACTCGACACACGCTCCACTACAGCTCCGTTGATGTAGATGGGTGTGTGTGCATGACTCCTAGTCCGCCTGAAGTCCACAATGATCTCCTTTGTCTTCTGGGTGTTTAGTTCTAGATTGTTGGTGGCACACCACACAGCCAGGTGCTGCACCTCATCCCTGTAGGCTGACTCATCGTCATCCTTGATCAGACCTACCACCGTGGTGTCATCTGAAAATTTGATTATGGTGTTGGAGCCATAAACAGGAACACAGTCATGGGTGAAGAGGGAGTACAGGAGAGGGCTCAGTACGCAGCCCTGTGGCACGCCGGTGTTCAGGGTGATGGAGGAGGACAGGTTATCTAACTTAACGGACTGAGGTCTGTTAGTCAGAAAATCTAGAATCCAATTGCAGATGGGTGTGCTGATTCCAAGCTGGCTGAGCTTGGAGATCAGCTTGGAGGGGATTACAGTATTAAATGCAGAACTGAAATCTATGAACAGCATTCTCACATGTGTGTTTTGACTGTCCAGGTGTGTGAGGGCAGAGTGAAGTGCTGTTGAGATGGCGTCCTCTGTTGACCTATTGTGGCGATAGGCAAATTGGAATGGGTCTAGTGTAGCAGGGAGACAGGATTTTAAGTGGGATGCAACCAGTTTCTCAAAACACTTGGCAATGATGGGGGTGAGTGCAACAGGACGGAAGTCGTTAGGGACCGAGGCAGTGGAGTGTTTCGGTACTGGTACGATGGTGGAGGTTTTGAAGATAGTGGGGACAGATGTTTGGGCCAGGGACAGATTGAAAATGTCCGTGAAGACCTCAGCTAGCTGCTCCGCACAGGCTTTAAGCACACGACCAGGTATTCCGTCAGGGCCAGCTGCCTTCCGCGCATTCACCTTGCGCAGAGTGGAGCAAACATCTGATGTGGAGAGTGTGAGAGGCAGTTCACTGGGTTGATGCTCAGCTTTGAGTGAGATCTCCTTATTATTTTGATCAAAACAAGCATAAAAGTGATTGAGCTTGTCTGGGAGGGAGGCAGAGCTGGAAGGGGGCACAGAGTTAGGTGGTTTGTAATCTGTGATAGATTGTATGCCTTGCCACATACGCCGGGGGTCTGAGAATTGAAGTGATCTTCAATCTTCTGTTTGTGTGTGAGTTTGGCCTGGCAGATACCCTTCCTCAGGTTTGCTCTGACATACACCATTATACAGAGTATAACCAGCAGTGAAATGTAAGTCAGGTCCGCTCTAAGGACAGTGCAATTGTATAGAATACAAGTGTTAAGAAAAAGACTAAGAATAAAATAAAATAAAAAAAATAAATATAAATGTGCAGGTCAGTATATTGTTGACATAAATAGTAATATAACAGGAATGTGCAAATAATGTGCAAAAAAGTTGTACAGGGTATTTAAATAGCAGCAATATGAGGTAGAAAAAAATATGAATAGCTTGTTGATATAGTGATGTTAACATGGAGTCAAGTGATGTTATGACACAGAGTTAGAGTTTAGGATCCTGATGGCCTGGGGGAAGAAGCTCCTCCTAGGTCTCTCAGTTTTTGCCATCAGGCTACGGAAGCGCTTACCAGATGGAAGCAAAGTGAACAGACGGTTACCAGGGTGATTTGAGTCCTTGATGATTTTTACAGCTCAATTTTTGCAGCGTTTGAGGTAGATGTCCTGCAGAGAGGGGAGAGCAGACCCTGAGATGCGCTCAGCTAAGCACACAGCTCTCTGTAGTGCTTTGCAGTCCTGATTGGAGCTGTTTCCATACCACACTGAGATGCACACAGAGAAGTCAATACACTTTCTATGGTCCCTGAATAGAAAGTTTTCAGGATTGCTGGTGAGACCCTGAATTTCCTCAGCTGTCGCAGATGGTACATTCTTTGCCTGGCTTTCTTAACCTGTGTTTGGATGTGTGTAGTCCAAGTCAGGTTGTCAGAGATGTTTACACCGAGGTACTTGAAGCTACTCACCCTCTCCACAGGGGTCCCACTGATCATAAGAGGAGTGCAGGGCCGCTGCTGTCTCTTCCTAAAGTCCATGATCAGCTTTTTAGTTTTGCTCACATTCAGAGAGAGACAGTTGTCCTGGCACCATGATGTGAGTCTCTCTACCTCATCCAAGTATGCAGTCTCATCGTTGTTGGAGATGAGGCCCAGAACCACAGTATCATCAGCGAATTTGATAATGGATGTGGAGCTGTGAGAGGACACGCAGTCATGCGTGTAGAGAGAGTAGAGCAGGGGACTCAGGACACAGCCCTGTGGGGCTCCTATGTCCAGAGTGATGGAGTTTGAGGTGAACTGGCCAACTTTCACCACTTGAGGTCTGCCGGTAAGGAAGTCTTGAATCCAGTCACAGAGTGAGGAGTTTAGGCCGAGGTCTGTGAGTTTATAAGGCCGCTCGATGGGGACTATAGTGTTGAAAGCTGAGCTATAGTCAATGAATAGCAGCCTTACATAATTCCAATTGTTGCTGTCCAAGTGTGTGAGGGAAGAGTGGAGGACGTGAGAGATGGCATCGTCCGTAGATCTGTTTGGGCGATAGGCAAACTGAAAAGGGTCCAAAGTATCAAGGATGGAGGAGCAAATGTGGCTCTTTACAAGTCTCTCAAAAACCTTCATGACTATAGATGTGAGGGCAACTGGGCGATAGTCATTCAGGCAAGAGGGTTTATTGTTCTTAGGCACAGGGATTATGACAGATTTTTTAAATGAGGTGGGGACCACGGAGGTAGCAAGGGACTCATTAAAGATAGACGTGAACAAACCAGCGAGCTGATCAGCGCAGGACCTCAGAACACGGCCGGTTATCCCATCAGGTCCGGCTGCTTTCCTGACGTTCACTTTCTTTAGCGCCCTCCGAACCTCATCCTCCGACTCTGTGATTACAAGATCATCTCTGCTCTGCCTGCTGCTTCCTGATGTGCTGGACGGCAGAGACGCGCCGCTGCCGTTGCAATCAAAGCGGCCGAAGAAGGTGTTTAACTCGTCGGCCAGCAACGGATCTGCTCTCACCTCCGCGGAGGATTTGTTTCCGAATGCACAGATGGTCCTCAGTCCCTGCCACATCCGTCGAGAGTCATTGAGCTGAAAATGAGACTCAATTCTCTCTCTGTATCTGTGTTTAGCGGCTCTTACTGCGCGTCGGAGAGCATAGCAAGATGCTTTGTACTCGCTCATATTCCCGGTCAGAAGAGCCTCATTGTAAGCGGCAGTGCATGTGTTAACCGCAGCACGGATTGTTATGTCCACCCACGGTTTCTGGTTGGAGAATGTCCTTATCGTTATTGTTTCTGTAGCTTGCTTGGTTAGCGTGTTTACAAAGCTTAATGCTACATCCGTGAACTCGCTGACATCAGAAGAACTCGCCCGGAACATGTCCCAGTCGACGTCATCAAGAGCCGACTGTAGCATAGCTTCTGAGTGGGAGGACCAGCGTGTCACTACTCTCTGCACCGGAGGATCCTGAAGGAGCTTTTGTTTGTATTCCGATGTGAGGAAAATGGCGGCATGGCCCGATTTGCCAAAAGCTGGTAGTGAGCAGGCTTTGTAGGCATTCTTGAACTGAGTGTAGCAATGATCCAGTGTGTTTGGTCCTCTAGTTGGACAGGATACATGTTGGTGAAAGTTTGGCATGACCTGCCTGAGGCTAGCTTTGTTAAAGTCTCCCGCGATGATAAAGGCAGAGTCAGGATGTTTGTTAATGTAGCCGCTGAGCACATCGTGAAGCTTAGACAATGCCAAGCCAGTGTCCGCCTGTGGTGGAATGTACACAGCAGTGACTATGATCGATGAAAACTCCCGGGGCAGATAAAATGGGCAGCAAATAATGGAAAGATGTTCCAGATTAGGACGAGCAGGAACGCGACAGAATGGAGATATTCCTGGGATCACACCATTTCTTGTTACTCATGAAACACACTCCCCCACCCCTGGATTTACCGGCCTCTGCTGTTCTATCCTTCCGAAAAACAGAGAAGTTATCACTTGGCATAACAGCAGTGTCCGGGACCATGGACGAAATCCACATTTCTGACAAACAAAGGATGTTACAGTCCCTTATGTCCCGTTGGAAACTAATCCTGGCTCTGAGATCATCCATCTTATTCTCCAAGGATTGGACATTTGTGAGCAGAATGCTCGGAAGAGGAGGACTGTGAGCCCTTTTCCTGAATCCCAGCGTGTTTCCCGTGGCATTTCTTGATCCTTCGCCTCGGGGGGTTATTGTTCATCTCTGCATTCTGAAGAATCTCCAGAGGCCATGCTGGACTCCTGTGTCCTGGAACAGGTTGGTGTAGCGGTTTCCAATGTCCAAAAGTGTTTCTTTGTTATAGGTAATCAGTGCCGACGTGAGATGTGTAAAAAGAGAAAGTAAAACTAAGTAAAAAAAGTAGATAAAAACACAATCTTAGCAGAGCGACCTGGACGGCGTCCGAACAAAGCGGCGCCATCTTGATTACTTGATTTATAGTGTTTCTTTAAGTTTCCAAGAAATCATAAAAAGTCAAGTTTCGATTCCCATACATAAGAAGGCAAGTCATGAGATAAAAAAAAAAAAGTTTTCAAACTATGGGTGCTATGTAGTCTGATTTACTAACAAATTGTTCATATGAGTCAGTTCTTTTAATGAATCACTCAAAAAAAGATTTACAAAATCAGTAGTTACCAGTTTGAATCAGTCTGATGGACGCTTCACTGAACAAACTCACTGAATCTGTTAAAGCAGCCCCTGAATGAACAAACAGCATGACTTACACTTGATGAACTGCAAGGTCCATATAAATCCATAACTAATCCTTGCTCTTACTTCTTAAAGCTGCAGTTTGTAAGTTTTACCTCTTTGTCGCCATTGAAAACCTGGATTTGCAGCTCTGTGCAGAATTATCTTCCGTGCGTGGAGTTGTGATCCGGTGTTCCGGCACAGCTCCAGTGTGGATGAATCTTAAGTTTTGAGGAGTATGTGTGTCAGTCTGTCAGTCACCGCACAGGTGTGGATACTGTACTCAGGAATCACAGATTCTAGCCTACGTCTTGGAATATAGGACCCAAATAAGAATTTTCACCGTATATTGCCATCTGAACAAGTAAGTAACAAGTCCAAGTAACAAGTAAGTAACAAGTAACCTGGTGGTGGTTGAGGAGAGACCCCCCACATGATTGTAAAGCGCTTTGGGTGTACAGCAATACACAATAAGGCGCTATATAAATGCATCATTCATTCATTCATTCATTCAAGTCTGCCATGCTTGTTCTGACCAACTGAAGAAAAAATAATTACAATAAATCGCGCTACCAATGGTGATTAAATCTAATGATCGGTTAGCTCCTATCACATCAAAACGTGCAAATTATTATTATTGTTATACTTTATTCTCAAATTATTCATGTTAACAGCATCAGCATTGCGTGACATTGCGTGTGTATTAGAGTGTAGATTTAAATTTCTGTACAGTCTAATCTAATTGTCATACCATTCGAATTTCATATTAATAAATTCTATTAACCCAAAAAGCAAACTATGCTCCCTTCGAACTGGTTGTCTTTAAAAGCATATTTAAAACTGGAATTTAATTCCATTCACATGTGTTTCATAAACACACAATCCTCCATCAAAATGATAAATTTAATTATTCCAGCTGCTGTGAGAAAAGGCTATAAATGATCCGCCACCTGCAGGATCCTCACATGCTATAGCCTAGTAGCCGGGACCACTTCTTTATGTTTACAGACATGACATAATGACGCAGCAGCATGCTCGAATTTCCCACGAAAACCCGTACCACTCAAATTAGAAAACATTATTATAAGCTAAGTGTTGTGAATCAGGCTAAAGTAAGGAGGTAGTTTTAAACACTGGCTGGTTATGTACTTGCTCAAATATTGATTTGTGAGAATTGTGGTGCTCAAGAAACATTTCTTATTATTTTAAACATCTGTACAGTCACTTTTTTATCACTTTAATGGATTTCAAAGCCCAAACTTTTGAAGGGTAGTGTACACTCATCTGAATAAAAATGGAAACACTGTGATCACTTTTATCACATTTTCACTCTAAGGAACATACTAAGAAGGACAATGCTGGTTGTCTGAAGGACTGTGTGTTGGATCAGGTGGTCGGTTTTACAGGAGCTCCCTAAGGAAATGTCCTGGCTCCTTTCCTGTTTACACTGTTTTACACAACAGACATTGAATACAGCGCTGGGTCATGTCACCTACAGAAATACTCTGATGACACTTTGATTGTTGGATGTGTGAGAGGAAGGATAGTACAGAGAAGTCACCGGTGTCTTTGTGGACTGGTGTGAGCAGAACCTTTGAAAGTGCAATGTGGAAAAAATAAAAGAGTTGGTTTTAGACTTAAATAGGAAGAGGAAACCTTTCACCCTTGTTTGCATCCTTTGGGAAGATGTTCACATGGTGGAGTCCTCTGAGTTCTTGGGAATGCACCTGAACAGCAGGGTTGACTGGTCTATTAACATCCAGTCAACACGTGCAAGAAAGGACTTAGGTCATTCAACATATGCAGAACAACAATATATTCAGTCTATGGTGATATTTGTATGCAGTAGTCTGCTATTAAAGGACAGGGAACTGCTAAGGAAGGCAGGTTCTGTCCTGGGAACAAACTCACTGAAGGTGGTGACTGAGAGAAGGGTGCTGTCCAAACTTTTAAACATTATAGATACCTTCATAACAAGAGCACTTTCCATTCTAGAATCATCATGCCCTGGTGTAACACTGAGAGATAGAAAATCCTTCCTGTCCGCTGCCATTAGTCTGTACACTTTATCCCTATACTAATGTTAGTCATATATTTGCATTACAACCACTTCCTTTAAGAACTACACATTTACAACACATATACATACATAAAGGCTAGTTTATACTGGGCGGCCCTTATTTTTGGCCTTTTGTTGAAATTCTTTCTTAATGACCATATCAGCATATAATTAATAATTATACAACACCATTAGCAAACTGTGAATTAGGTTAAAAACGACAACAACAGAGCAGCATGTTAATCTTAAAATGTTCAATTACGCTGATGCCGATCATTGACTGACAGGCGTTCGAGTCTCGGCTCACGGACCTTTTGCTGATCCTGTCCCCCCTCTCTCTCCCATTTTGTTTCCTGTCCACTTACTGTCCTATCGAAATAAAAGCATAAAACGCCGAAAATAAAATCAAATTACAACACTGCTGATGAAAACTGATCTTTGAAAAATTGCGATCTGATCTAGATTGTAATGAAAATCCGACACGTGCCTCAGCCGCAGAAACAAGAAACAGATTTCGGTGCTCTCTGACAATTTGCATAATGAACTGTGTTCGTTCTTCTGTCTTTGAGAGGAGTCTGTTGTACTCTTGGATACACCTCTTTCTTGCATTTGCATTGTTCCAGGATCTTCACTTAGGAAGAATAACAAAGAAGTTAGGAGTCTTCTGCTCTGCATTTAACTCATCCAAGTGTTCACACACAGCAATTCCTACAATTCCTGCCAGTACTGAAACTCGAACCCATGACCTTCAGGTTACAAGTCCAACTCTCTAACCATTAAGCCACGACTGCCCCTCATCTGACATCAGAAAGAGTAAAAATTTTATCAGTGAACAAAAACTTTGCTAATGACACCAATCAGGAAGTACCTATTGATAAAAAGATACATTTTTTGAGCATACCCAAATGACAAATTATTTGGATGATATTTTGAATACAGTACCTACTTCTATTGAAGAAACAAATGAGTGTGTGAGAGGTTAACATTTCCAAAAATAAATAAATAAATATAAAACAAATAAAAATAAATAATAATAAAATATTACTGGCTGCATTTTTATAAATTAAAAAGACAGTAAAAACAGTAATACTGAGAAATATTACTGTTCCAAATAACTGTTTTCTATTTGAATATTTATATTTTTCAATGTAATTTATTCCTGTGACATTTCCTATTATTATCAATGCTGAAAATAGCTGTGCTGCTTCATATTTTTATGGAAACTGTGATGCATTTTTGACATTTTTAATAGTTTGTTTTATTTTTTCAAGTATCCAGTCCTAGTATATAACTTTTTATCTTTCATTTCTAAATTTGTTTATTTTGAGATTCATTCTACATTATCATTATATATATTATGTATAAAACACTATAGGTATTTCACATTTTGCTATTACAATCCAATTCATGTCTAGTCCTTCTGGGCATATTGGAAGGATAGAATATAATAATATTATAGTGTATTTTTGTGACTATCACTGTAAACTGTACACTTTTATTTCTGTTTATATTTTTGTTTTGTTGTTTATGTTTTTTTTTTTACTTCAACCAGAGCAATGGACAAAATTAAATTAACCAGTCTTTCATTTATTTATCTGCAAAATAAATAAAGCCTCTGCTGGCACAGAGAGAGAAGTGTTTCGTTGCTTTGCTAGTTCATGTCCCACCTTTCTGACTCCTCCTAAAAGGAATAATTCATTCCTTTTCTCTAGACTGTTTTGAATTTTCATTTCAAACAAATGAAAAGCTTGTGTTTTCCAAACTTTTGGAATTTTGGCAAACATGACTGATGCCTCTGCTAAATAGAAGTTTAGAAAGAGTTTTATTAAGGATGAGCGGTTATTAAGTCCAAGATTCACCCCCCTCCCATGTTTATTTAAGAGCTTACGCAGCAAGCATGCCCCAGATATAGACGTGTGCTCAGACCTTATCGTTTCTCGCAATGAGCATGTCTGACAAAAGGCAGATTAGGCAAGAGGTGCTTCAAGAATGTGTCTCAAGCCCTACTGACTTTTCTTAGACTACCTTGTCATGTTGCCTGTAGGGAGCTTGAGTTTGGCCAGCAACAATACAAAAGCTACAAGCAGGTAAAATGCAAATATGACAGACCATAATATTTATTTTTTTGATGTTGCATGGGCACACAGTGCTAACAAATTTCCTCAATGATGACTCATTTGATGATATTGGCTATAACAGTGTCTAGCTGACCTACAAACACATGTAAGTAAATAAGCAAAGTTGTTTTTATGTTGTTGCAGTTGTTGTAAACGTCTGTTAAGTTCTTATGTGAAACCACAGCGATTTTCAAACACTAAAATGCATAAAAGTATACAACAGGATTTACAAAAAGATATCAACCATCCTCTTAAATGATTTACCTTCTCAACTCATCAAAACTGTTCTTATTCAAAAAGTACTTATTTTAAATAATCTAGAGCATAACTGTCTGTCTGCGCTGTTGTGTCTCTCCATTTTAATAGAGAACAGATAATAGGAACACTTCTCATGACCTTAGACCTTCTGATGTCATAACCTAATGACTAATGTGAAAACTTTTCCAGATCCACCATAAATCATGCCATTTTCTACAACAAAAGGAGGTTGAGTAGACAAAGTGATGATGGTGGAAGCTTTAAATGTAACTAAAACCTTTTGTAAATTTCAGTTTTCTTAATGTGAAGTTTGAGTAATTCTCTACTGCCCACAGCTGAACACAGACTGAACTCTCATCTTGTTCCAACTCTATTTTTATTTTATTTATTTTTTCATTCCTCCTGTGATGAAAAAGCAGACACAAGTGGATCATGATTTATACAATTTTTGCATTTTTAAAAAAATACATTTTATTTTATTCTAAACTTCAAAAATAGCAACAAAAAAAAAATGCACATAGTTTTTTTTTTTTAAATAAAAAAATGCACTTTTGCTCCGTGCAATAAGGAGTAGCAATATGCATTGATAAAAAGCTCTTTCTACCTGATCTAACCCTTATATTTAATTTTATTTGAATAAACCTTATGCATTTAGGTTGATTCAGACTTTATATTCCATCTTTTATGAAGTCACGTGATAGCTTTCTGTGAGAAACATTTTCAAAAGTCACTATTAAATTTTATCTCACAAATCTCACTCATGCTTGTGTTTATAAATAAATAAATGTTTGAAATTATTTGAGGTGATGATAATTAGCAAACAAGGCTAAAAAAAGAAATAAAAATAAAATAAATAAATAAAAAGTGAAAGTGAAGACTTTGAATATAGCAGACAACTCATGTGGACTACTTTTGTGATATTTTATGGTACTTTTTATAAGTATAAATTCACTTTACCAGAAGCTTGGACATTCATTTTTTGTGTGTGAAATATTTTATATACTTTATGACTTTATTCTAATTCTCAGTCCTTCAACTTAAACTCCTCAGCAGTGGTTCTGCAGCCCATCATCAGACACCCTGTGTCAGCATGTCAATCACAGTCACCACACAGACAATCAATTTGCCCTTCTTTTCAAATCTTTCTTCCCCTCTCTCTCTCTCTCTCTCTCTCTCTTTTGTTTTTGGTTCAAGTGCCCCAGTTATGAAACCGCGTACATCCCACTCAGTCAGAGGTTTGAGCTCCTGCTCCCTCCCACAGGGTATGTACCAATATGCGCGGAGCACATTTTCACAGATGCCATCAGAGGACAAGCATATGAATTACCAGGCAGCCTGCCATCTTTGAGTTCAGACAGAATGGCATTAATACCAGATGAAGAGCCCAAACAACAACAGCACAACAACATGAAAGCCCAAAACAACTGGGACCAGGTAAAGGTTTCATCATTTTATATATTAATGTCTTGATTAACAAAGACTCCAAACTCAACTCTCTCTCTCACACACACACACTTGTTCTCGCTCTCCCTTTCCCCCAAAAGTTGTGACACCATTGGAACTACCGGCAGACTTGAGGGACTCTGTGAAAAAGGATCCTGTCAGCAAATCACGTTACGATTAATAAAATATATGCCACTGTTGACCATGACTTATTCAAGAGCTATTATAAATTCATGCCTACAATTAAAGAAAACACAATCGTTTTAAAATTGAATGGCAATAAATATTAGTATTACCCAATTAAGTCACAATTAATACTAAGCAGGTTGATTAGCTGCAAATGAACATTCCAATTAAAAGATGCACTTACAAATGGAATGAAAAGGGGAATTATACTGCCCATAGCATCTGGCCGCATGGAAACGTGATGAGAATATGAGCTAGATGGACAAAGGAGAGCTATAAAGGGATAATATATGGTGTCTTTGCGAACATTTTAAACTGTATTTTTTCAGTCTTTGTACATTTGTTGATTAGGACAGACTACTGCTGCTACCTGTGAGAATATAATGTTCAGTTTATTAACATAAACCATTTCTGATGGTATAATAAAGTGTGACAAATTAAAACACTCTATAATTCTGCCCTCGGGTGCATCAAAAAAGGCCAGAAATCAAATAAAGGAGGTGTGAAAAAATCAAGGAAGATATGAAACTCAAGGAAACAAAGATTTTCATCTCAAAAGATATATGAAATATGATGACATGACAATATATAATATATTATGATATGATAATGATGCAAAAGGGATTAGTAAGTTTTATCTTTTGTTTTTCTTTCTTTTTTTGAAATATATTTGGCAAATATGCAAATTGCTGGAATTGTGATAATAATAAGACACGATTGCTGAACATCAAATCAGCATATTAGAATGATTTCTGAAGGATCATGACTAGGGATGGGTACCGAAACTCGGTATTAAATCGGTCTCGGGGCTAAATTATGAAAGACCGGAGTATCGATAAGCTCTGACGTTATCGGTACTTCTGTCGGTATTGGAGAAATTAAGAAAACACACATACATTTATTGTTGCTCTCTCTCTCTCTCTCTCTCTCTCCCCCCCCTCTCTCTCTCTCTCTCTCTCTATATATATAATGTCGCCAGCTGTTTTTATGTGCAATAATATTCAAACATTTGTCTATGATGCATTTTTGCTATGCGCAATTCAGAAGCCAGATCGCGCTCACGCGGATGAGCTTCAGCACACGCAACATGAAAGTCCTGTTTAATTATGATAGAAGAGAGAACCAACTATTCAAACATCTGCTCACACTTTCCTATGGCTGTTATATTAAGC
Organism: Barbus barbus; assembly: GCF_936440315.1. Classification (NCBI taxonomy): domain Eukaryota; kingdom Metazoa; phylum Chordata; class Actinopteri; order Cypriniformes; family Cyprinidae; genus Barbus; species Barbus barbus. The sequence goes on along the minus strand of NC_136736.1, from coordinate 12,369,884 downwards.
TAAGTATTTTTTTTTTTTTTTTCGATTTTGGCTTCCAAGGATTATAGCCGCATTTCTTCACAACTCCCTTCCCTTCATAGCGGCGCGGATTCGTTCCTCCGAACCAAAACTTAACATCTGAATCAGCTCAATCAGTGATTGTTATAAAATGCCGTCTTTACTGTTGCTACATTGCAGGACATATTTGATAGTAAAACGTTGACAGTACAATCTGAACAAGTGACGCTGTTCCCCAGGCTGAAATGTGTGTGCGCGCGTGTGCCTGCGCGGCGGCGTGCTCCAAAACGGACAAGCAAAGTACACTTTGAGCTTCGGGCGCGTCGAAATAACACACAAAAATATGCCAAAAAATACACACACAATGTGTCAAAATGGCCGGTTATGAGAGTCTTCACTTTTGTTTTAAGTGGACGAGAACAGTTGGGAGAAAATCCGATGCGTGTCAGTATATTGTCTTAAAGTGTTAGACTGGAGCATGAGCAATCAATGTTAATCAAAGAACAAAATGCAAAGAGAAAATCACCCACAGCTCTTAATCTGAACAACGTTATAGCTTTAATAAACATACATCTATCAGTACATACATTGAAAACTATGCAGTGCTCATTTACATTTGATTACTTTTGTAACTATTACTTACCTGAACATTAATATTAGTAGACCTTCATGGAAAAATGAAAGCACTGTTTATTTCATTTCGTTTGTGTGTTTGTTTTATTGTATTTGTCAGTTTGTTTTACTTTGTTTGTTTGTTCATGTTGTTACTGTATCTTATCTTATGTATATAAAACACAAAAAATGCCTGCACTTCGTCAATTTGTAAATGCACCAGTGTGCAGGTATTTTTTGTTTAGTGTTTTATATACATAAGATAAGATACTGTAAGAATATGAACAAAGAAACAAAGTAAAACAAAAAGTACCGATAAGAATACCGTTAAAGTACCGGATCGATAAGCAGTATCGATAAGAGTAGTAATACCGTTAAAACCTTAACGATACCCATCCCTAATCATGACACTGAAGACTGCAGTAATGATGCTGAAAATTCAGCTTTACATTACAGGAATAAATGACATTTTAAATTACATATTAAAATAGAAAACAATTATTTGACATTGCAATAATATATTACAATATTACACAAACTTTTGAAAAGTACTCTGTGTGTGTGTGTACCTGGTATTCATCACATTATGGGGACCAAATGTCCCCACAAGTATAGTAATACCACTAAATTTTGACCATGTGGGGACAGTTTTTAGGTCCCCGTGAGGAAACAAGTTTATAGATCATACAGAATGGAGTGTATTGATAATCTGAAATAGCAGAAGGTTTCCTGTAAGGGGTGTAGGGTCAGTGTAGGACGATAGAAAATACGGTTTGTACAGTATAAAAACCATTACGGCTATGGAGATTCTCCACAAAAAATGGAAACCTGTGTGTGTGTGTGTGTGTGCATATAAAAACTCTAAATCTAGACTTAAAAACGTTTTAATAAAATAAATGTGATGAACTATACACTTAACCATTGCTATCTGCACAAATCTGTTTTGACATTAAATTAGATTAGATTAGATTCAAATTTATTGTCACTGTGCAGAGTACAAGTACAGAGCCAATGAAATGCAGTGTAGACATGTAACGATGCACATAATAAATCAGCTGATTATATTAACATATTTGATTTAACAAATATCATTAGATATGAAGGCAACAAAACAATTAGTGCTTTGTAAATAAATGTCAGCCAGTGAAACAGCCTATATCAAATAATCCAACCAAATAAACCAAATCAAATAATCAAACCTTGCATACAATGTGAAAGGATGAGATAAACCTCAATCTTAACACACCCTGATAAAGCAGCTGTAATGAGGAGGCATTAGAATATAAAACATCATCTTGGCCCAGTGAGTTTCAATGATAATCAGGTCAGTGTTTTATTAGAATCAAGTACAGTTACTGTATCAGCGTATTTAGGTGCATGTTTGCAGTACTGATAGCAGCCTTCCTGCACTTAGACCCCATATTGATAATGGCCCATTTTGCTCGGTATAGACATATAGGTTGCATAATGGACAGTGATGTAGTCAGCCAGGAACTTTGTTTAATATAAGCTTGTTGTTTTAATCGACCTTCTTGAAACCACGCTGCCAGGGCACATAATAAATAGTATCCAAAATAGTTTAAATTTACGTAAGGCTGGTAAAGCAGACTTGAACCCAAGGCTTATGTGGGTTTTTATGTTCACACAAGCAATCGCATTTTCCCCCAAGTCCGACCACCCACACTGTGATATTTCGGGCGTAGAAAGTTCAAGGGATATTTGGCTCTCGATCCCACTGCCGTCCCCCACACCCCCTCCTGCATAGCTGTCAGTATCGCATCTGAAGGAAAGGACCGGTAGGTGAGATTGTCAGATGCAAATATCACTGCTGATCATTTGGGAGAAGGTTACGACATGGCGGCAGGAGTTCTGTCAGGGAAATGAGAAAGATCGAGGGAGAAAACAAAGGCGAACCTCAGGAGAGGGTTTGTAATTCCTCCTGATGCTTCCCGAGCTTGGGTTGACTGCAGACAGTCAGGCAGGCTGTGCCTCACCGAGCGCTGGTGTTTCCTTTGAGGCCCCCCTCCCGGCCGAGGGGGAGGTGGAGAATTGCAATCCCACCCCGTCAAAGTGTTCTCTCTTAAGCACTCACGTACACACACATACACACACATACACACAGCAACTCTCCACAGGAAAAGCAAGAGACAGAATGCGCAGCCCCTTCACAGCAGCTCTGATGCGTCGTGGTGTCCAAATGGGATCCTGCTACACTTTGATAGTTGGTTAATTACTCATATGATACCACACAGATGTCTGGGGGGCTCTAGCCGAATATTCGTCTCACTAACTCACTGACTGACTGACTGACGGGATCCTGGGGAAGGCAGACATTTAAGGAGCGGTAGGTGAAAAACCAGGAGGCATTTATAATTCATAAGTGTAGCAGTTTACATGCCGTTAAGGATCCCTTTAGTGCCTAGCTGATGCTAAACTGAGATGCTACTTGAAGGGCTGTCTACTAAATAGTTCCTTGTGTACCAGGTGGTGGCAGGGACTTTGAACAGGAAACACATCTTGGCTCAGAAGTGTTGCTTTGCTGTCAAGATAATGAAAGGGGGTTTCAAATGATTCCAAACAAGATGAGAGTTGATTAACTTTTCTCACTTGTGATTTTCCTGTACGAATAGGCTATGTTTGTTATGGATTTATTTAACTTATTTGAAAGACATTCAAATAATTTCTTTGTTGTCAACAATAGAAAATAGACATTTTAATGCTCTTCTCAGCATAAGTGATTCAGTTTGTTCAAAATATGAAGCTTTAAGTTGTTGGAAAATTTGGTAACACTACACAATAAGGTCCTATTAGTTAAATTGTTATGGTATTTATTCATCTTTGTCAACATCACAACTGTTAGCTTATATACATTATGAAATACTAACTGATGCAGCTTTTGATTTTAATAATGTAGTAAATGTTGAAATTAACATTGATATTAATAAATGCCTTATAAGTTTTTCTCATTGTTAGTTTATATCAACTAATTAAGTTAACTAATATTAACAAACTGAGCCTTATTGTTACCAAAAATATATCTGATTGATTTAAAACCATGTAATTGTTACTAAGCAGTGGTCTGTTCTAGATTTCCTATTGTGAAATTCCAAGATAGCTTTACTAAGTTTGGGGAAAATGCCCTTATGAATACCAAATGCAAACCAGAGCGGGAATGCATGTTGAGGAAACCAAAGTGATGAAAGCCATTCAACGGGCGCATTTTAAAAATGGCAAATGAAAAAACAAAAGCTTGATGCTGTGCCACTAGCACCATGCCAGCACTGATGGGTACTTGCCGGGAATGACAGGAAAGGCAACGTCTCGTCCCCGTAGCATGACAGTAACTCGTACTGGCACTCTCCATCTGTGCTCCTCCACTAAATCCCTTTTGAAGTTGTGTTGAAGTTTTGCAGATCTAGTGCTATACTTTTAAGTAATTCTCTTTGATTTTGTTTTTGATTTTTGAGGCCTGCGTCTTATGTCTCTTTATTTTGTCTGCTTGAGCTGCGACAAACTGAACTCTAACTTCCTTTATGACATGAATGTGGTTTTGATGTCCGTCCTGTTGTTTCTTATCCCACAGCTGTGCTAAATAGCCGTAATCAGGCTCTTATCACCTCATCTGGAAATCAAAGAGCGAACTGCGTTCTGCAATGGGGATTACGACACTGTTTTTGCTAATGGCCGTCTTGGCCACTGTTGGAATATGTCACATTAATGGAACAGAGGAAGTCCATCAAAACCTTACTACCTCCAACATCAATGTGCATAAAGGTCTCCAGCCCACAACCAGAAAAGCCCTGCTGGATAACAATACCAGAGTGAAGGGGCCTCCACCCTGCAAGGACCCTACTTCCATCAAGCTCTATTTTAAGTATATTAACACAGTTATTTCCTGTGTTGTGTTTGTGGTGGGAATGGTGGGTAATGCCACCTTGCTGAGGATTATTTACCAAAACAAGTGTATGAGGAACGGACCCAACGCCCTCATTGCCAGCCTGGCTCTTGGAGACCTCATCTACATCACCATAGACATCCCTATCAATGTCTACAAGGTAGGCACAGATCGTTTTTTTTTTCATTATTTTCAACTGGTAGGAAGCATGACATCATGTTGCTCTCAAAGGCTACTTTTCACAAAGCCTATAGAGCACAATACAAAAGAGAGTACTCGAGCACAGGAAGGGAGAATAAGCTAGAAGAGGAAGTTGGGAGGGGGCTTAGATGCACAGGGCAGGGGCGTACAATTATATACGGTCATCCAGAGTTTATCTCTATGGCCGTCCTATTATGGTTACTGAGGTTTTTGTGATGAGTGCAGCAGGGATATGGCCTGATAAAATAAACAGGGGACTGAAGGGCTGCCATCCAAATGAATAGCCCTGTTCTGACTAGTGCTTCATCACTAGCCAAAGTCCCTTGTCTGATTTTCTGCTCATCAGTGAACACAGTACTTGACAGTGAACAGAGGACTGTTAGCAGATGGGTCATAGATTTTAATGAATTTATTCAAAAATAGATGAAATATGCAATTCAGACATACAATGATTTCAATACACTTCTTCAGTGAAGAGCATATTTTGAATTTCTGTATTATGCTCCAAAAATGTCAAGGTCATACAACTGTCCTGATATCGTAATTAAGAAACAAGCCTCATAAAAAAAAATTAAAATAATAATAAATCAAATGATCAAAACGTATTTTGGCATCATCTATTTTTTTTTTTTATGGGATAAAAGAATGAACATTTCAACAAAACTGCTTCCTGTTTAATAAAAAGTCATGTAGCAATCTTTTAAAAACATTTGGCCCAAATTCTTGATTTTTTTTTAACCAGCATGAATACAAAGAGTACATTTCTAAAAACTTGGCAATGTATTAAACTAGAGTGTTTTTTCCTTTATCTCTTGCACTCTCATTCCTATCTGTAGTCTGTCTTCACAATTTGCAAAGTTAAAACACTCTCTGAAATGAGTTTAGCACTGAATGTTTGTCTTCCAGTTTTCAGCATTCATAAAGTCAGCTCTTGTTTTACAAAATTCATTTTGAGAGACACTTCAACAGGATATTGGGTGGAGATGTCAGATGAACATACTCTTAAGAGTTTAGAGATCAGACATCTCGAGTGTTGCTTTATTAGGCCGGAAGGTGTCAAGTGAAAGTTCATATGAAAAAAACATCAATGTTTTAAAACGGAAGTGTAATATTTAGCATGTCTTGTTTTGTGACGCACAGACTCGTGTGCACTCCAGACCACTGACTTCCAATATACATCAAATACACATGACCAGGATGCACCCGTGAGGAGCTTCCTTTCTAAACCTGAGCATAATCCACATACTTTTCCTGTTTAACAAAAGGCAAGGTTCTCAGAGAACATTGTCAAGGCCACTTAAATGATGAGATTTTGCAGAAGTCCAAACCAAAATGATGACGCAAATGTCATTACAAAAAAGGGGTACACTTCAAAAAAGGAGACAGGAGGTTCTTGTTTTCAGCACTACTGGAGTCTTGCAAGGTGCAGACAAGCAAAAGTATACAACGACCAAGGGAGTGCCTGGGCTGATATACAAGCAACCATTGAAACAGCTCTGAAGCCATTTCATCAAGACAAGATGTGTGCCCTTAAGGCCAAAGACAGGAACAGAGAGTAAAGCCAAAAAAATCTGCTCTTTATTTAAGCAAATTCCAGAAATCTAGACAGCTTCAATTATGGTCAACATCTCCATTTCTTCTTTTCTTTATAAATAAATGTCCAGACATAAGCACTTAAAATAAGTGAGAACTCAGTTGCTCATTTCATCCACATTTACTTAATCTTAATGAATTGTATTCTACTAAAATAAACGATTAGCTTGTGGGTCATATGGCTGAGGAATCATACTCATGAATGATTCTATTTTTCTTGCAGCTACTTCTCACAAAATGGCCATTTGATGACAGCTCTTTCGGACTCTTCCTGTGTAAACTGGTGCCTTTCCTCCAGAAAGCATCTGTTGGGATTACAGTACTCAATCTGTGTGCTTTGAGTGTGGACAGGTAAAGCACAGCTTCGCTATTTTGATGACAAAGTGTACATACATGATTAAAAACTGCTGACATACTGTATTATTATATCTATAATCTAAAACAGTGGTTCTTGACAGACCAGTTTCAGGTCTCAGTCAGGGGTGTTTGATTAGTGAGCTCCAGAAATGGGTTCAAAACAAAACACAAAAGTTGAAATACTGACCACTTTCAGTGTTTTGTTATTCTAAAGCTCATTCACTTTTTGCCTTTTATAGAGTTTTTCTTCAGAAACTCATATATAATCTAATAAAATAAGGCTTGAAAATAATTTTGCCCACAAAACCTTCTCTAGTTTGACCTTTAAACTTTGGGTCACAGTGAGGTTCATGTTCAGATTTCACTGCTGAGGTCTTAAAGTCAGGGATAGACAAAGGTCAAAAGGTCTTTAACTCTTCTACCTACTCTACCTACCAAGCCATTTTGATTGATTTAGTCATTAAAATACAAAACAATAATACTTTTCCACAATATTTGTAATGCCAACTAAATGCTACGTAACGTGGAATCAATCTGCAATTGCATCCATTTTTATTCTGACACCAAATGGAAAGAGGTAATTTGCCAAGTAACTTAAATTCTTAAATTCTAAAGTTTTGCGTGAGACCAAAAAAAAAAAAGACCACTTTCAGCGTTTTGCTATTCTAAAGCTAATTTCTGAAACTTTTTGTCTTTTCTAATTTATCAGCGTTCTCAGAGATTTTCTTCAGTTGGAGTTTTTCTCCAGAAATGTATATATAATCTAAGAAAATAAAGCTTGTAAACACTTTTGCCCACAAAAAAACTCTTTGTATTTTTTTTAAAGCTGTATTTCCTGTATCATCTTGATCAGGGTGGTTCCCATGAAACCATCTCAGGAAACAGTGCATTTGTTTGTGGTTTAGGGGAAAAGGCGGGACGTTAACTTGTCAAGTTTTTGATGAATCAGGGCACTTCCTCTAGTTTAGAAGGTCAGCTCTAATGGGCACCTCTCATTAGAAAGTATTTTCCTCATTAGGAGGCAGAAGCCACCTGCCCACCTCAGTTTAATCACTACCATAAAGAACAAGAACGAATAGCTATCTTGTTGTACAATTCTACAATAAAACTAAACTAAGACATTATACTTTGGCCAAGTTAAGTGTAAGCCAAAAAAAAAAACTGAAATCAATGAAATTAAATAAATTTACCTTTTGACAAATTATCTCAACATAAAGTGAGCTCCTTCTGATTACCCCCCCCCCCCCCCCCCCAACAGAAAATATTATTATTATTATTATTATTTTAATCCAGCACTATAAAAGCAGATCTGAGCCACAAATATCTAGCAGCCAGTCGCGATTTTTAAAGAATGAATCAAACGTCTGGCCTTAATTTCACAACAGCACAGTTGCTTTCAATTAGTTTGTGAATCATGCTAAGGAAATGTTCAGCACATCTCGTCCGATTCGTGTTCCCCATGTTGCGTGAGCTTACATATCATGTCTTTCTCAACTGTCTGAGTGTTGGCAAAGTAGATACATCTCCACTTAGTGAAATATAAATGCCCCATTGTTGTTAAACAGGAATATTCAAATGGGTCATAAAAAAAAGATATAGTTACATATAAAATCTTGATGCACCGTTTTACAGAAAAACCCACAAGAGAAAAGATATTAATGAAACAAACAAGCAAACATGACTTTGAGCAAAAGGAAACAAGCAGCCAGGCAAACCAGTGACTTTATCCAAACAAACAGCTGAAGTATATCTGTGAGCATTTTAGTAATATGAATATTAAAATACAAAGCAGTCTTTTCATTAATCTTAGATCAACCTTTAAGCATATTGTAGCTATAAACCAGTAGCTGAATGTTGCCACAGCTGCACAGCGATTCAAAAGTTTTCCCATGCGATAGGAATCTGATCAGTCAAGCTTCACAGGTGTTGACGTAAAAAAAAAAGATGGTGTTGAAGACTCCACATTCTTCTCTGAGGTCATTCACAGAAATGTTTAGTGTACATGAAGTGGAGCTTCAACGATATGTCTTTGTTTTGAAACAGATGAGCAATCGTCTGAGAGTTTTGTTAACGGTTGTACCTTTTGTGGCTCAGGTACAGGGCTGTAGCGTCCTGGAACAGAGTGCAGAGGGTCGGCATTCCCCTCTTCACTGCCATTGAGATCTTCTCCATCTGGGTCCTGTCCATCATCTTGGCTGTGCCAGAGGCAGTGGTCTTCAACATGGTCACCTTTACCTACAAGAACCAAACCATCCACACTTGCATGCTCAAGCCTGAACCTGGCTTCATGATGGTACGCTCCAAACCGGATGGATGTCATGCAGACGTCTTTTCCCCTCATACACATAAACACTCCTGTCATCTTGTCCGGTTGACCCTGAGCAGGATGCTATGCACTATTTCTGTGATCTTTGATCCTGGGAACAACATTTTGTTTTCTTCAGTTACTCCATGTAGGCGATATCTAGAGATTTCTTTCTCTTTGTTCATCCAAAGAAGTAAATTGATAACAGACCATAAGTGCAATTACAAACTGATGTATCTCTCTCAAGCAGAGCCATATGTGGAGATAAGAAACAGAGTTCATTCTCTCATATGAACCCTGCCATTAATCACAGAAACAAAAGACAATTCAGACGAGACTCAATACAGCACAATTCAATTATAAAAATGTAATTAACATTGTGTTGAGGTCACTTTGTGTAAATTTTTTTGGGGACCTAGGGATAATGGTCAGCGAATCATTTGTACAAAATAAGCCCAGCAGGGTGATCAGGACACAACGCAAAATTATTTTCTCCTAAAAGAAAGAAAGAAAAAACAACAACTAAAAGAAGTTTCCACTACTTTTCATGGACTAGTTAGCTAATATATACCACAGTTCAAAAGTTTGGGGTCAGTCATATTCTTACTAAACTCAGCTAAAATTCTTATTAGAGTAGTGCATAACATATTTAGCTAGAATTTAATCTCTTTATCGTTATCATCCCTTTATTTTTCTTAGCGGTTCATTGCTCTTCTGGCTTCTAAACATCCACCAAAGGTCTAAGCTCACCATTAAATCAATGCTGAGATCTTCTGATGCCATTTTTGTTACTTTTACTCCTTCAAATTAACTATTTTAAATAAAGTCGGCACTAAAAAAGTTGGTTTTATCATTTAAAAGAAATGTTATCATTGTTGTGACAACTCAGCCCTTTACTTATCTAATTTCATGACACATTAACTGTGTTTGTTTACTGTAGATGTAATGGATACTGTATGTGTTTTATCCTCTCTCAGTTCTACGTAAATTGGAAGGACTGGTGGTTATTTGGCTTTTACTTCTGTGTACCACTGGCCTGCACTGCTGTTTTCTACACACTCATGACATGTGAAATGCTCAACCACAGAAATGGAAGCCTTCGGATCGCCCTCAGTGAACACCTTAAACAGGTAAGAAGTCAGCCTTAATACTAATGATTATAAACTTCCAAGTCTGTATGATAAAAACATAATAATAATACAGAACAGTAAAAGTTTTTATCTTTTAGATTGTATTATTGTCTTTATGAACACTTAGATGATATCATGGCATACGTTTTAGCCTGTCTTGTATGGACTATTGTGGGTAAAGCCTTTGAGTTTTAACATGAGAGTATATTATATAACACTGAATATACTGCTGTTCTAATAGCTTGTTTATGCTCTGCAGCGGCGTGAAGTGGCTAAAGCAGTCTTCTGTTTAGTCCTGATCTTTGCTCTTTGCTGGTTCCCTCTTCATCTCAGTAGACTGTTGAAGAAAATGGTTTATGCTCCAAATGATGAAGGACGTTGTGACCTACTAAAGTGAGTTACCCTTTGCCAATTTTGACTCTTAACAGTGAGTGGACTGATTTATTTTGTACCTTACATACTTGCGCTCCTTGTGCATAAGGTATTTTTTCTGACGTAAAAGTTATAGCTTGTACTCTAAAGTGTTTATACAGTTGTGCTCATAAGTTTACATACCCTTTGGAGACTAATTTGTAGCATTAAAAAAAACAGTAAGTAAATAAAATCATAAAAAGTAAATCTTTTAAATTGTATATGTATATCACTGCTTGTAACTTAATTTACACAAGTTTACAACCCCTTTTTGTTGCCTTCTTATCATATAAATCACATAAAGCTATAGCTAATGATGCTCAAGGTGTTTTTTTATTAGGTTTTTATGATCTTTCTTAGTAAAAAAAAAATTATGCAAAGGTAAACTCAGAAGCAGAATTGATTATGCAACAAAACTAAATGAGTGTCCAAACTTTCAGCTTCCTGTTGATCATGGATTATTTTGGCATTAACTTGGCCACTGTGAACTCCTGCATCAACCCCATCATCCTCTATTTTGTGAGCAAGAAGTTCAAGAATTGCTTTAAGGTGAGTTTAAAACGGCTTGCTTCCTTCATTTGCCTGTCATTGCAAACAGACTCTCACAGAACAACTGTTACTAAATGTATGTCCTTGCGTCTTTGCAAAATGTGAAAACAGAACAAAATCCGCAACAGAACAATCTATCAGCGAATTATGCTTGAATTACAGAGACAGATGTTTAGGGTCCCGTGAGTCATTCTCAGAGAGAGAAAAGCCATGACTGAGCGCAGTTTACCGACAATGATGTCAGTGGGCTCCTTCTGAGTAATGAGGATGATCCCAAAGATACAGTGCAGCTGAAGTATTTGTGAGTCAAAGCAAAACAACAACAACAACAACAACTCAAAGTTCATGGGCCTAAATGCAAGCAAATTGATGATTTGTGCAAGAGATGGTGTGGATCCAAGAGAAATATTCAAAGTTGATTTACTATGGGCCAAACTTGGAGCTGCAGATAAGAAATACTGGTTCATTTAAAAACTTTCACCTTTAATACAATACAATGTGTCCTGCTTAAAATCTAAGCCAGGCTCATTAGAAAAATGTCCCTGAAGCAACATTTCAGTAAAAACATAACTCCGCAGTTTGCTTCTTGTGTCATGGAACTTTCAAATGCAAATGGCCAGTGAGTGCAGCTAAACAGTTTGTTCAACTGTGTCTCTGAAACAGATTAATGCACATCTATCAAAATTTTATTCCGTTGACTCCTCTATGCATCACAACAGTTAGAAAATTTAATGTCCAGTGAATGGTGCTAAAAGATGAATGCTTTATTGTGTTTGAAAATAACATACCACCTACCCTAAACCTAACAGTGTTAACAAAAGCACATTTTAAATAAACACATTTGTTGAAGCAACCGTGTCATTTCGGCTTCCTTCTCTGATTCGTTAAGCTCTTTTATTAGATGTTATGACTTGTATTTTACTGCACTGATATCAAAGTGTTCTGAAACACAAATGCAATGCTGTACCAGGTGAGCTATTGAACAAGTTTACTATGTCAGAAAAGCCATACATCTGGAGCTGGTAATGTAATACAACATTAAAATGTATTGGTTTACAAATCATGCATTATGTTGGTACAATCAAATGATTTTTCTTTGTTCTTTATCATTGCAGTCATGCTTGTGCTGTTGGTGTTACACCAAGAACCAGGTGTCCAGCTCAGGCCCAATTAACGGCACTAGCATTCAGTGCAAAAACCATGAGCACGGCAACCTCAATACTGACAGAAGCCTTCGCAAATACAGCGACTGAGAGGTGAAGGACTCACTCCAGTCAGCCTACATGCATAAAACGCATTATAGAAGCGGACATCATCCAATGCCAAACTTTGAGGTGGAAAACATTGTAACCATTCATATGAAACTAAAGTTCCTGTGCTCTGTGCAGTATCAGGCTGTTTTATATATAGCATCAGACCAGACAATGGACCTGATATATTTAAATACTCACGTAGACCTACAGCAGCTGTTCCCAGACTTTCAGAGGATTGTTTTGAAGTGAGCTGTGAGAGAAGTGGTGGGAGTGAAGACCAACAGGATGCAGCTGAACCCTCATCAGGAGCTTGACATGTTTTCCTTATGTAAATGCTAAACTATGAACATGCTCTGGATCGTCACTGTCCGAAGTGAGAGGAAGTTACAGAAAGGAAGAGTGAAGTGGTCAATCTGTGTTTTTTGTGTTCCTTCCTATGAGCTTTGCCAAAGAAACTCCCAGCATGCCGCTGAGGAGGCAGCCTATCCTTCAAATTCAATGTCCGGTTGTTATTGTTAGCACATTGAATGCAGTTATGGAAGTTTAAGCAAGGCTAGTTTTTAAAACAGGAACTTTCAGTTCGCAACCTGCCTCAATCTTTATTTAGTTGTCAAGTGAATCATAATGTGCGCTGGACGTCAAATCTTTTTATTTAGTGGAGTAGGAGGATAATGAAGATATGCCTTTGTGTTTGAATGCCAAATTAAGTTTATTGTGTATATGCTTGTTTAAGATGAAAATGTAAGCTCAGAATTAAATAAAAAATCAAAACATGAACATAAGACAGCAACTGTGAAATTAACCAGCTGGATTCAGTTCCAGCAGTAAGGAGGCAAATGAAACTTTGACCTTGCTGGGATTTAAGAGTAATTTCTAGGAATGCATCCAACTGCAACAAATGCTGTGTTATAGGGTAAAGAAAATAAAAAAGAGCATAAGGGCGCGGGAAAAGGGGCCTTTCTGTAATCAAAACAAAAACACCCAAGAGATAAAAACATATCTTTGCCTTTTTTTTATTTGACACTGTGAATTTTCTTTGAAGAGAACTCATACATGCTATTAACCTTGCATACATTAATATTATTAATATTTAATAGCCTCAGTATTTGTATATCATCTGTATTTTAAGTTGAAATATTTCTTGTTGTTGGAAAATAGTTTGGGGTCAGTAAGATTTATTTTTTTTTTCTTCAGGAAATAAAGATGCATTAAACTGATCAAAAGAAACAGTAAAGACATCCAGAATGTTACAAAAGATTTCTATTTCAAATAAATGTCGAACTTTACTTTTCAGCTGAAAATTAAATGTTTTAACATTCAAATAAATAGCTTTTTGAAATTTTAATACTATTTCACAAAATTACTGTTTCTACTGTATTTTTTGATAAAAAAAAATGCAGATTTTTCTAAAAACAAACTACAAAAAAAATCTTACTGACCCCAAATTTTTTGAAAGGTAGTGTATATGGAATTTTAAGAAATCCATTTGCTTCTTGATGTAATTTGAAAGTAATAATGAAATTATACACATTCTGACAGAGACATGAATCTTGTTAATTTACATGGGTCTTGTTAATTTAGCTTGCTGGTGAATATATATATATAAAAAGAAAATGATATTTTTGTAATGGAATTTGATGTTACAGATTATGCTTTTACATACTGGTCTTCAACATGACCACTGAGTGAGGAATGTTGCACATTTATAATATATATGAATTTAAACGTATTATAGCACTATAACAACCAAACAGCTGTGTTTACTCTATATGCTATGCAGTGAATAAACTATAGATTATTTTACATATCATGAATGACAGGTTAAAAACAACACTTTTTTTCTCATAGATTTTTATAGCATCAGTTCAATTTTCTAGATAAGCTGCTACTTATTTTTAAGAGTATTGGACCAGACTATTGATTCTACCACTTAAAGAAATGTTATCTTATCACTAAGTGTAATGAGCGTTCAGTGTTAAAAAAAGAAAGGTGCCTTGTGACAGCTGTCTGTTTTTGGCCTGGGAAGAAGCTCCAGTTTGGGAGTGATTTGTGATGTACTTTGACCCACAAGGCAACACGGCCCCTCTGGGTCATCTGTGTCAACCCAGAGGATGTGTACGGGGCACACTAGAGGATTAGATGTAAACTGTGGAGCTATTACCATCATCTGTCAGCAATGTCAGTTTAGAAAGTGTTTTTTTGGACAAAAGTACTCTGTCAGTCTGATATTGGTTTGGTCAAATAAATGTGTTTTTTATTTGCTTGTGTGAATTTTTCTAAGTAAATAAAGAAGTGTATATAATGGAGATGATGCTTATTTAAAAGCACAATAGATAAATTGATGGTCTGCTCTCAGACATAATTCCTCTGAAAAATAACATTATTTGTTTAATGTAGAGTTATATGCAATAACAGTTACAAATTTCAATTATTTATAATGCTAATCTTTTTTTTATATAAAATCACTCCAACACAATGTTCTAAGCTGAATACAAACCTACTCCACCAGCCAAAACAAGCAAGGATTTAATCATTTACAATGAAAATGTATTTTTGTTTCTTTTAAGACATTCTATATCACACATGAAATTAGATATTGAATTTAGAAGACAGAGACAAGTTTGTTTTCAGACTCTCGTCAAATTATTAAAATCATATTAATGTGAAAATCTATGACTTATCATCCGAGGTTTGAGATATTCTTTCTCATGCACATGAAACTGCCTTCCGGGAGAAGAAGGAATGGTTTTAGGTCCGAGGAATTTGGTGGGAACCTCCGCGCTTGCCAAGGAAGAAGCAAATGAAGCTCAAACGCAACAAAAAAGGCGAAAATAAATAAATAATTGAGTGCAATATACATCACTCAAACATTTACAAAAATACAATCTCAAACATCACTCTGCTGCTGAATTTAATTCAATTTGGAGAATTAAAAAAAAAAATAAAATAAACAGTTTTTAAGGATATGTGTGCTTTTTTGTGCAAGGAAATACAATTTGAAGTAATTATTCGCTAAAAATCCTCATTATACCTTAGGCTTTACTCTTTTAAAAAGTATAATACAATACATCATAATATATATATAATATCCTTTACTTATTTTAGCCTGCCTTCAGTAAAGATGTCTCTACAAAGCACATATGTTCTAAGGAAAAACAGCATTATATTGTAGCTCTCCAAGGCCAAACGCCCCAAATACAAGCAAACGTAGATAAGCTCTGGCTGTATTCTAAGGTATATTCTTAAGACTGTGCTCTGCCATAAATTATATTAATAACACATTTCTGATATTACATACCACCACTGATATTATACTTAAAAAGGCAAGAAACCAACAGCATTTGGATCAAATGTGTGGATAAATTGGTCTTAACTGTGAGAACTTGCAGTGCAGTCACCTCTATTTATGAGCATGAGGTAACCTTATCTGTCACGCAAGAGATTTCAAAACCATCCCGAAATGAATGCGATGACTGAGTGCCAAAACACTATTACAAAATAGTGAGAGCGATAACACGTACTAAGCTTTGTTCATCACATATAAGCATATATGGTTATTTTCTAATAGTATTTGATGTAATTGACTGCCGATGAGGATTGGATAGACTTATTTGTGCACAATTTCTGTCATAAATCTTTGGCCAGATGTTTGAGATTAAAATAATCAAACATATATTTTCTCTTTTTTTCTGTCCTTAGGGAATGACACCAATTCATGAAGATCAAAATTCACACATGTACAAAGACGTAAAGCCATGAACCAATAACTCTCTTCATTTAGCCCAACACGTACTGACGTCTAAATTACATCCAAACCAACAGAGAAGCAGAACTCTCATGCTGGGAGTCACATGAGATGTTAACTATGGACGTCACTCAGCGTTTAAACTTTAAATGTGTATCCAATTTTCTCAAACACACCGCCTGTTTGTCTTCCCTGCCCCGACATGGCAGAGTCCCGCATGGCATTTTGCAGCGATATCCCTCCAAGTCATCCAACAAGACGCTCACATGAGTGTGGCAAGAGCGATTTCTAATTTATAAAAGCCAAAAGGATCGATTCAATATTCATGAACAATCTGTCCCATCACAATGAGCCATTTCTGTAACTGCGGGGCAGTATGATGACAGTGCAGCGACATAAAGGAAAAGTTCTGCCTCTGCATCTTCAGGACTACTTTACAGCCTACATCTCCTTCAGTCCACAAACATTGAAAAAAACTCAGTTTTGAGTTTTACAGGTCAAGCTCCTGCCTCTGCTTTCATCATGGAAAGTTCAAGCTGTAGCTGTTTTTCCACGTAAAAGACTATTAAACTCGTCTTCCACATTTGGTGGGCAATTGAAACAGGCTAGTGGAGCTGGACTCTTATGTCTTCTGAGGGACTGCTGGGCAAATATCAGCAAATATCAGGCCTAATAATAACATCTGTAAATTTCAGCTATTGCACACTCAAGGTTATTTACAATTTTGATTTTAACCATTTAATTGTTAAATAAATGTATCAATTGCATAAACTAAACAATGATAAAACAAGCTTTTCAGGACAAAGATGCTGTGTATTAACTCCTGTTTTATATACTTGCACAAGCTTACCGATAAAGTAAAATAGTTGTTTAGCTAAGAAAAAGACATCGTCTAGGGTTCTGTGCAGTGTTACTCTTCACTTTTGTGCTGATACGGCATTTGTTGTAATTAGTTTAGCATGGCGGAAAAAAACACAAAAAAACTTTTTCCCCAGGAATCTTAATTAGAAACAGTAATTTGACGACTGTTCTGTTGTCCAGGAAAACAAACAAAAACATAAGGCGCATTCTTCTTGTTAAAAAAGAAAACAGTCTGGTTTTTGTTCAGGAACACTTTATATGGAATATAAAATCAATGGATTATTGCTATAACCCTGCATGGAAAATGTTGCCCCACACTGCCATCTAGTGAAGCACCTTCAGTCTGAGCAGTTTCGCCTTTTGTTTTGCACTGGACTTCCACTTGTTCTTAGGGTAGTCCTTTAAGTTTAAATATAATATGTAAGTTTATATATTTATTAATCTTAATATATTATGTACTAATCTTCTTTCTATTAATCTTTGCTTTTCTCACAATTAAAAGTACAATTTTAAGTAAAAAGTTTTTACTTTTTGTCAAGAGATTTAATAAAACAACATGTAAAATTCAATAAGAGATAGTTCATTCAAAATAAAAATTGAAACAAGGTTATTATACCGCGGCACTCGTCGTGTGAAGCCCTCTTAGTGTAAAGACCATCGACTCTACCGTGCGACTCCACCGGGCAGGGACACCGGCAAGGGATAGTAGTATCGCTTTTTATTTAATTTTTTCATTTATATGTTTATTATTGAAATGTTGTTATATGCATGTGTCAATTTTATTTAATTCCTTTATTTTCTTAAATATGTGGGTATATAGTATTTATAGAGTTGTAACTTTTTAGTTACTTTTTCTTATTTGTAAGTCGCTTTGGACAAAAGCGTCTGCTAAATGACATAAGTAAGTAAATGGCATCACAAGTTTTTACCTTCATGTTAATAAAATAGCTACTAGAAACATTATGTTTGATTATATGAGGAGGATGGATCGCCCACAACATGGTTCCTTACTGTCTGTGCGTAACTACGCATTATATTGGAAACGGGCTGAACTGGAAGACAATATACCCTATATTCGTTTCCAATAATTTTTTGTAATTTTAAAGTAATGTTTCATTTAAGTTTAGCATTTTGAATTACAATATAGCAAATAAATTAGGGTAGGATGGGTTGCTAATAAGAGGGGTCATAACAGTTAATTTGCAAATTTAATTACCTCAGTAGATTAATTAAAAATGTTTAATTAAATGAACAAACCTACCAGGTTATGACAACCACTGTTTTTACTTTATTTAAGACTATCTGACAGATAAGGGGATACAAGTACGAGCCACTTACTGCAAAGAAACACACGTTTAAGAGTTACACACGTAGAAACAAAATGTTTTAAAACACTCACCATCCCCTCCTTTATATATTTAGTTTGTGAATATTAATGTTTCTGCAGCCAGTGTGTCGGTTCTCCGATCCGAGCGGTGGCGCCAAACGTTACAAATCTTTCACAAAAACAGGTGAAGAACCCACAGTGACGACCAGTTCGGACCAGCTTTGTTTATTAACTTATCGCTCTCTTTTTATTTTGGAAGTCAATAAAGTTTATGTGCGTTTTGTAACATGATTTCTGCTAAAAGATAATAAAACATGACCGTGCGATAATGGACACGATCGCCTCTTGAATGCAGCGATGTTTGTGGAATCAGCTGATTGTTTGACGCGCTGATAACTCATGATTCATCAAGATCTCAATTATATGCATCTAAACCAAGCCACAGGAGTAGAGCTGCCAAGAACGTAATTCGGCTTTTCTCTGTAGCTGCCTCTGTGTCAAATTCAATCGGAGTGTAATGTAAGAGCTCAGTGGCAGCAGGAAAGATGCCGTGCACATGCGGGAACTGGAGGAGGTGGATCCGGCCTCTGGTGGTGCTGCTGTACATTCTGCTGCTCCTGGTTGTCCTTCCATTGTGTGTATGGGAACTGCAGAAATCAGGGGTCAGAGGTCTTTTTATAATTAATCTGATTTGTAACATTTTGTTTTATAATATCTGTGTTGTTCTGATATCAAGAAATGAACATTTAAGTGAACATTCAGCTGCGTAATATACTTAAAGGTCAATTCAATGTTGTTATTGTCAACTAAAACTAGAACAAAAAAATTAATAGAATATAAATATTAGGCAACTAACTGAAATAAAATGTTGAAGTGCCTAAAAATATGTTTAAACACACACACACAAAGCAAAATTACTAAAACAAACTCAAATGAAAACTGAAAAAATAAATCTTATTCAAAATATGAATACATATTATAGGACCTACCTGAAAAACAAGTGCACCTAGGGCAAAAGCTGCTTTAAACGCAAAGGATGGTGACACCAAATGTTGATTTAATTTAGTTAATAGAAGTTAATTGATATAGAATATCTGTTTATGACATTATCATAAGTACTGTAGCTTTGCAGGTATGTTTCTTGAAGCATCTTGGAGACATTGCCACAGTTCTTCTGGATTTAGTCTGTCTCAGTTTGTTCTGTTTCTTCATGTCATTACAGACTAGGGTTGCAAAAAGTTAGAAAATTTTGGAAAGTTTCCGGAAATTTACCGTACATTTTCCACCCCTTTGCAGCCCTATTCCAGACAGACTGGATGATGATCAGATCAGATCTCTGTGTGGAGCACTG
This sequence comes from Barbus barbus, assembly GCF_936440315.1. NCBI lineage: Eukaryota > Metazoa > Chordata > Actinopteri > Cypriniformes > Cyprinidae > Barbus > Barbus barbus. The sequence continues at coordinate 12,350,297 of NC_136736.1, read as the reverse complement.
GCTGTTGTCAGACTAAAATCTCACTGGATTATTCAAATGACAAAATCAATGTTTGTTAATGTAAACTGATATTTCCTACTGACACACTACAGCAAAACATAGAAATAGCCTAACTGACGATGAAAACCATTTTTTAGCTGGTGAAAATACTAGTGTTCTAATCATTTTGGCCACCACTGTATAAGAGAGTCAAATTTGACTCACAAATGGAAAACTTAGTTATGTTGTTGTTAAAATTAGGTGTATTGGTGTTAAAATAGCCTATATAATTTTGACAGTGGCTATTCACATTGATGGCATTTGTTTTCTCCTTGTAATCTCATAGGTTAGTACTCCTAATAAGGCATGGTTCATTGCTGGGATATTTGTGTTCATGACTATACCCATCTCACTGTGGGGGATTTTGCAGCATCTAGTACACTACACCCAACCTGAGCTACAAAAACCTATTATCAGGTATTGTTGTATGGAAACTTTTACTTTCAAGGTGTTTTTTTGCAATATTAATTGACTGTTTTGTCTGTTTCTCACATGTTCACTCTGTGTTTTCATCATCAGAATATTATGGATGGTTCCTATATACAGCCTGGATAGTGTGAGTATCATGTGATCACAATGATAGCTAAAAGTTGATATTTGAATCGCAAATAGCTTCTTTGATGTTTAGTCTCCAATTAAGTTTGCCTTGACTTGAACACTGGCCTTTTTCTGTTTGACAATCAGTTAATGTGAGGCCTGATGTTGCAGATGCTCATGACTTAAAAGTTGGACCAGAAAAGTGACTCACTTGACCAAACTCATGTGCATCCAATCTCTTTTTTTGGTGTAATGTGACATTTCTGTGTTCTATATATAAGTTCTCTTTATTCTTTGATCCCTTCTTCTGTTTTCACAGTGGATTGCATTGAAGTATCCCAACATTGCCATCTATGTAGACACATGTAGAGAGTGCTATGAGGCCTATGTCATCTACAACTTCATGATCTTCCTTCTCAACTTTTTGGAAAACCAGTATCCCAGTCTGGTGCTGATGCTTGAGGTGCAGGAGCAACAAAAGCATCTCCCCCCTCTTTGCTGCTGCCCTCCGTGGCCCATGGGAGAGTGAGTGTTTGCACAGACATGGATAGAATATGAAAGTGGCATAACAAGGCAGGATGTGGTATTTAATGTGTATCTGTTGTTAGTATTACTAAAGGAGAAAGTCAAGACGTTATGGCTGAGGCTCTTATATTGAGGGCCTCCATTACCTGTTTACCATCTTCTCCTTTGGAGCCCTCTTTAAAGTGGAGGAAGGGAATTGAAAGTCTTCTGTTTAGATACAGCAGGAAGAGATTTCTTCTAAATTGCTTGCAGAGTGAACACTTTCTTGAGGTTGTTGGCTGCTTTTAGCTGTTGCTGCTGACGGCAGCAACTTTTAAATTTACGTTAGGCATTGGTGGTAATGTGTGAAAAGTCTGTTGATTTAAACCAGCAGCGTTTTAACTGGAAAAAATATGTTTGTGTTTAAGAAAAGAAAAAAAAAAAACTGCTTTAGAGAAAGTAGAACAGTAGAGCTGTATGTTATGTGCCTGTCAAGTTAACTTTAATTGATTTTATACAGTGCCAGGGAAACATTTATTTATACTGCAACAATATTTTCTCATGGCCTCCTTTTCTCTGTTTTCACATTAAGAACAGCACATTTACTCAACAGTTTTTTTTTGTTTGTTTTTTCTTAACAGAGTGCTTTTGCTGAGATGTAAACTGGGGGTTCTGCAGTACACAGTTGTGAGACCTGTCACCACAGTCATTGCTTTGTAAGTGTCATTCATTTTGTGTATGTTGTAGAGGTTAATCAAGCATTTACTATCAGTTTTGTCATATTTTTGTGTGTTTTTATGTGGTTTTACACAATATAAAGATACATAAGGAAGCAAAATATACAGTACAATATCTTTCAAATGTTCGGGGTCAGTTAGATTTTTTACATGTTTTTGAGAGAAGTTTCACTAAGACTGCATTTATTTGATTACAAATACAATAAAAATAGTAATATTTAATTTAATACAATTTAGAATGGTAAAATTACAATATTAATATTATGATTTAAAATATATTTTTTTATTTTCTTTAAAGGGGTCATATAATACGATTTCACCTTTTTAACTAATGTAGTTTATGCTCACACAGTAATGTAGCTGTGTGAGCATAAACAACATCTGCAAAGTTACGAATCTCAAAGTTCAGTGCAAAGGGAGAAATTGTCTTTTACAGAATTAGCATAGCATCGCCTACAGCGAATGGCTGGTAAGGGACTACAACAGAATAATTCCGGGTTAGTGACATCATAAACCCAGATAAACCCCGCCCCGGGAACATGCAACGAAGGGGGCGAAGCCATGCTGCTCTGCTTCAGAGAAGAGGAAGAATGCTAGGGGCGATTCTGTCTTCTAACGATTCTTATGGATTCACAAGTTTCAAAATCAATGTTCTAAAGCAGCGGTTCTCAATCCTGTTCCTCACGTCGCCCTGCTCTGCACACCTCTGCATCTCTCTCTCTCTTATTCAGATCATCAGCTCAGCTCCAACAATGAACTGTTCCATTTATACACTTATTTTCACATAGCTATGACAAGCATTAAACATGGACGCACATGCGGTTGCCGTACTGTATAAAAGCTTTAATCATGATAAAACTGTATATTAAAAGCTAACATAAGCAGTAGCAAAATAACAGCGTATCTAAAAGTATGAGACAACAACAAACAAAAAACATAGGCCTACCATTAAAAGCCGTGCTTGCACAGGTTCTGCGCGATCCTCTTCGCTAATATCCTCTGCGTCTCAATCGGTCTCAAACTGATAAGCAATATAGACGACGCCATTGTTTACAATACAACCGGAGCACATGCCGCTGAGCAGAGGGGCGGGACGTTTAGATGCGCACTACATGCGGTTTAGTCAATCACAACACACTGGGCCAGCTAACCAATTAGAGCCCATCGTGTATTTCTGAGGGAGGGCCTTCACAGAACCAGGAAATCAACCGGCCGTTTTTATGCTAACTGAAAAACTGTGTACAATACAGGTAAAATATGTGGGGGAAAAAGCGATTTAAAAAAAACAAGCATGAACATGTTGCTATAAACACAATCAAGCCTTCAAAAAAAACAATTAGACCACCCCTTTAAATATATTTGCCATAATGTGATGGCAAAGCTGAATTTTCAGCAGCCATTATGCCAGTCTTCAGTGTCACATGATCAATCAGAAATCATACTAATATACTGATTTGGAGCTCAAGAAACATTTCTCATTATTATCATGGTTAAAAACAGTTGCGCCTCTTAACATTTTAGTGGAAACTCTGATACATTTTTTAGGATTCTTTAATGGATAGAACATTTATAGGAACATATCTAACAATCTTATTATTATTATTATTTGCTACATCATAAATGCTGTGTCTGTCACTTTTGATCAGTTTATTGCATCTTTATTGAAAAAAAAATAATAATTCTTTCAAGTGTTGCTGACCTCAAACATTTGAATGGTAGTGTAATTTCTGTTCTTCAAAGTGCATCGACAAACCCCTTTAGTCGATACTAAAGTTTCCACATGTTTCTGTGCTCTGATGCTTAAACACAAGACTAAATTTAGTTTCCTGGTGCTAAAATTACACCCTCTATTACAGACTCTGCTTTTATATGTAATAAGCATGTCTGTTCAGAATAGAGCTTTGTCTGATGGTCAATGATTTGCATCATTTCTGTCCTGCCAAATTAGGATTTGTCAGCTTTGTGGGGTCTATGATGAAGGCAACTTCAGCTCCAAAAATGCCTGGACGTATCTGGTTATCTTCAACAATCTCTCTCAGCTTGTAAGTACCTGTTTTGTCCGGAATATTATGCAAGAATGTCACATGATCTTGATGTTGTGAGAAGGAAGATAAAATCTAACTAAATCCCTGTTTACAGAGCCATCTTTATTGGTTTTTACCAATTCATTTGTTGTGAAATAGAACAAACCAGACTTTACAGCCTCTCATTTGTGTTTATGCTGCTTATGAACAGTGAACAGATTAGGGAGCATGAACTATCAATCATTTTTCACTGTTGTTGCGACAAGATAAACGGTAACTTGATGATCTAATGGTAATGTGCTAATGGTGAACTTTTTCTCTCTTCAGTTTGCCATGTACTGTCTTGTGCTGTTCTACAAGGCTCTGAGAGAAGAGCTGAGTCCTATCAAACCTGTGGGCAAATTCCTCTGTGTCAAGCTGGTGGTTTTTGTGTCATTCTGGTAAACCGTTCTCTAAACATTTAACACTGTAATAATTTGGATCTGTTTCTGATCAAGTTTAGTTCCCATCTTGCAGGGTAATTTTTTAGAATACACTATATAGTATCAGGATGGTACAACTAGAGTCATGACAGTTAATGACAATGATTGATCAGAATTATAATAATAATCTAAATAAATATTTGAGCAAATTGCATGGAGCCTTTTAAAAGCATCCCCAGGTTATATTTCACCCTAGAATAAAACGTTTAGAATAAAAATGTTTTATGTTTAATAATAATAATAATAATTTAGAAATTGTTAAAATAAGAGAAATATCAAATATTAACAAACAAATCCAAATGTGGACACATTGCATTAATTTTATAGAAAAAAATAATAATCTAATGTAATCTAAATAATCTAAAATTCAAGCATTCATAAAATAGACATTGTATCATTATATCGTAATAAACAGTACTATATAATTATTTTAAAATTTATTAAGATTTTATATTCAAATAAAAAATAATTATTATAATAATTCCTAAAATTCCCTTTTTAATTAAGTCATTTATAATGTTTTAATTCAGTTCTTTTATCTGTCTTAGGCAAGCCGTGGTCATTGCACTTTTAGTGAAGGTTGGTGTGATCTCAGACTTGCACACCTGGGACTGGAACAATGTGGAGGCTGTAGCCACTGGACTACAGGTATGTGTACCTTGATATCAACATTAAACTCAATTTACTAGAAATGGGCTAGTGAGACACCAGTTTAAAATACTCATAATATTGTTGTTATATATATCTTTGACTGGCTTACCATGTATACAATGTTACACCATTGTTAATGCAGCACCATTAATGAACTTCTGGTTGTATTAGAGGAAGTAACCTTAAGATTAAAGGTCTGTTTTTCTGTTCTCACAGGACTTCATCATCTGTGTGGAAATGTTTTTGGCAGCCATTGCCCATCACTTCAGCTTCACTTACAAGCCCTACATACAGGAAGCAGAGGAAGGTTCTTGTTTTGATTCCTTCCTGGCCATGTGGGATGTCTCAGATATACGGGCTGATATCTCGGAACAAGTGCGTAATGTCGGTGAGTTACGATACAGTCTTTTCTTATTTGCGGTGAATGGCTCGAGGGTCTAAGATCTTCTTTGGATTCTTACAAAATACTTAATCTACAATAAGCAGTCATATCCCCCCCCCCCCCCCCCCCCCCCCCCCAATACTAGTCTAGGTTTGTTGCATCTTATATTCATAAACTGAATATTTCCTGAACAGGAATCAGTTAGGAAATCTGTCAATACCCAGCCCTATTTCAAACAGTTATTCATCATATCTATGTGCTTGCTTTGTCTTGTTTTTTTTCATTCAGGGAGAACTGTCATGGGTCGGCCAAGGAAAACATATTTCGGTGAAGAGGTTTCCCAGGACGAGAACACAGGACTGTTGTCGGCTGGTTCTCAGGATCCAGGCGTTGAATCGTCCTCCACCCCTCCATCCCCTAAGGGCCGTTACCAGGGCATGGGCCACACTGTAACCCCCCACTCCATCTCTGCTCCTGCCAACCTTGGCAGCGTACCATGGGAAGGAGATGTGGATGATATCACGCCTGCTGTGATTTCTGGCGATCATACACATCAACAAGGCTCAGACTATGCAGAAATCACTTAACATCACTGAGCTTCAGCTACCAAATAGTTAACACACATCAATCTAATGTGCATTAACTACCCTTTATAATATATGCAGTCACCGTTACCTCTGGTAACTATTCATACTTGTGGTTAATATGTGTTCAGAGAGGCTCGGTGAAGCTTTGGTAGCAAGAACACATATGAAGGACTTGGGTAGTGTTGATCCTCCGTTTTTATCTCTGTTTGGCATTGTTTTGCTGAAAACATGACCAAATTATAAACTGACCTTAGAGCCAAGCACAGTAATGGTTAACATCAGATAATGGTTAATTTAAGACAGCTTTATGAATGTTTATTCTAAGAAACACTAGGTATTGATAATGCTACTTCACAATGTCATTGACATCCTCCTAGATTTTATCAAGTAATTTCAGTTTTTTTTTCAGTAATACTTTCAAATTTTTATCTGTGAATGCAAATACGTTTTAAGCATTGTTTTAATCCATGTTTTCTTCCATGGAGCAGCACCTTGATCATGGACAGTAATTGCCAGGATGCCATGGAGATTTGCAACATTTCCTCTCAGCAGAATATATGCATGTGGTAAAGCAACTACAGTTTGAACATTGGCTCTAAAGCACAATATACTGAAGCACCCATATTTCTGCCTAATTCGCTTCAGAGCTTTGCAACCTCTGCTGGACTGCTTGCCTTCAGAACAGCTTCATGTAATTGTGTCAACACATAAAAACGCATATGTTAGTGGTCTTTCTTTTGTCCTTCTCAAAAAGTATTTGTTTTTATTTTTGGTTATTTTAATAATCAGACAATGACAATTAGGATAAAAACAATTTAGTTTTTTATTGAAAATTTAGAAGACTAAGTTCACCTCGGGAAATGATGCAATGTCTAAATATCATAAGTTGTCTTATGATTTGTTTTTGTTTGTTTGTCATATCATTACAGATGTGGACCCGTGGGAAACATTCCCATTGCTTTGTTTTTATGAACTGATCCATTCAGAGAGATGCATCTTCTGCAATGGTTTGTACAGCTGTTGCATTGCCTTATCTAACAGTGGTTGTCACGAATCATTAAACTTCACATGGAAATGTGTATTGAGTATTTCTGCTTAATTGCCTTCCATCCAAGTTCAAAGGCATAGTTCACCCTGAAATAATTTACTCACTCTCATGCCATTCCAAATATGTATGACGTTACCATTGCCTTCCACTGAACAAAGAAAAAATGCTTATCCTCAGTCCAATGCAGAGGATCCATTGGTAAGTGATGTAATGATAAATTTAGCTAAATTTGTTCCCATTAAGAAACAAACTCATCTGTATCTTGCATGGACTGAGGGTGAGTTCATTTTCAGCACATTTCCAGGTGAACTGTTCCTTTAATTATACCTATAAGAAGCATCAAGCCACACACAGTCATGGTGAAGTTATTTTAATGTAAAATGTGTGCTTGTTTTTAAAAATAATAACTTTGTTTACCATACAGCAATTAAATAATTGCCCATTAGCAGCAATTCACTGATTCTGGAGTGTGTTAAATCAGTAAAGGAGAGCCCTCCCACATCATGAGTCACTGGTCACAGGCTCCGCCTCCCTGATAACATCATCAGCCCCCGGCCCTTCTTCTTTAACAGCTGTAATAGAGATGCTGCTCTTATGGAGCTGGATGCTGAGCTTGACCCATTCTCCTCTGCTAACCGTCAGGGGCTGCTGGAGGACCACCGCTGCCTGCTTCCAGTGAGAGTCCTCACTGAAGGTGCTGACGCTCTGCTCAGAGTCCAAATGGATCTGGTACCAGAAGGGAATGGCAGTTACCTTGCCTGAGGTGTTGACCCGCACCTGCAAAATGATGCACAAAATAAAAGGCAATTTAATAGACAGTCATGAGGCTACTAGAGGGCTTTAAAATGACTTAAAACGATTTAAAATTAAACAAAACAATTTTAAAATTGTTAGTTTTAGTTGTTATTTAGTTTTTCATTTTAAGTTGTAAAATTTTACTTGGCTTAATTTATTAATTTATTCTTTAGTAAATTAACCTTTAGTAAGGCAACATTATTTTTTGTTTTTCATCTAATATTATATTATTGTATTATATAAAATGTGTAATGTAATGGATTACGTTACTTACTACAATTTTTGTAATGTAAATTGGAATCGGTGATGGATTACAATTTGTAAGTAATCTACTCAGCTATGTGTAAAGTTTTATTTCAATTAACAAAAACTATTTGAACAATAACAGCACTGAGAGAGAGAGAAGCCCTAAGTACCAGAACCCAAAACTCACTTTGACTTCTTTGTCGGTGTAATTGGCAGCGCTGTTCATGAGGTCCAGTGCGAAGAGTTCTACTGCTTCACTAAGATGTGTACATTCAAGTGTGGACAGGTCCAAAAACACATGAACAGGTACCTAAAAAAAACATTAGAGACATTTTATTCTTTAAACACTTCAATTCTGTAATTTTCAGAAACCACAGAAAATAATTATGCATTACATTTCTCTCTTTGATAAACTGATAATTCATGGGCTCTCTCCTACTCTTTCTGTTAGAATGTGTGGCATTTGACAATACTGTAAAAAGCATCTATAATTAACCACATAGCAGAGCTGTTTCTTTCCATTTTGAGGCCCAAGGTGGTGAATGGAACATACACTGAGATTCAGTTCAAAAGGTCCTAAAAAGCAGCACCCCATTTTGGAATTTGAACCACAATGTGCACTCGAGTTCCCAGTTCAAAGTTGAGTCTTTGTAAAAACAAACTAAAAGCCAAACAATCATGTTTACACAAAAAGGCTAAAAAGCCACTCTGATTACACAAGAGAAGAGTTTTGCTTAGACCAGACACACTGAAAAGTATATACAGATGAATATGAGACAAAACTACAGAATGTCACATTTTATTATTAGCCGTTTCAACACATATATGTTTATGTGAGATAAAGACAAGAGATAAAGAGCAAGCACAGTATTGACAGAGCCAAACATACTGTGAATTGATTGATGAATGGAGCAATGTTGAACCCGAGAGTCGGCTCTGTTCCCTGAACAGCGCTTTCCCGAAGCAGTGTGTCAGACTCAACAAGCATCCCGTGGATCACAATGCGCTCTGGAAAAATCTGCCCACCGTCCTCCAACAAACACCTGAAATGTTCATCACAAAAACTATTGTTTACACACCTCTTTGGAGTGTTACAAGCTGTTCATGCAAAGATAAGATCCCTGAAGTTGTAAAGACTAATGTCTCAAAACCAAAGAGATATTCTTTATAAAAGTTAAGACTCATCCACGCCCTACTAAAACTGCTCATTCAAACATGCCCCCACACGTCTACGTCACTGTGTGGGAAGATTTGCATAACACCGCCCAAACGTATATGTAATGAAAGAAGGCGGAACTATTCTCTCTGTAGTATTGTTGCTGCCGTCAGCGCCATGTCGTGGAGACGCTGTGTTTCGTTGTGAAAGCGAAAACTACTTTGTTTGAGCTTCCAAAAGAGGACACAACAAGAAATCAGTGGTTAAGTTGTATTTACAACACTGTTCCAGAACAGTTCAACCCAAATATTAGAGTGTGTGCAGCGTATTTTATGGAAGACTATTTCCTGAACCTGGGAGAGTAGCCTACAATGCCAGCAGTTTCTATAAAGTGGGGCAATTCCAACTTTGCAAGGCCAGTCTGTAAGTATGTTTTCATATTTAAAGAATTTGCCACTATTCAAATGCGAGTTTTGAGCAGTGTAGAGTAACGCTTGTTTGTTGTTTCTCCGATCACAAATGCAGACATGGTAATGTTTACTGTCGTAAAAAGACAGTATAAGTTATCATAATCAGTAATTATGTCCCCACTGGATGCAACAAATGCCTCGTTTTTAGTGGGTTTTATTGCTTTTGTCTCGTCGTGCCAGGACACGGCATCACAGTACGGTAAGGGGCGCACGCTTAAGGTATTCGGCCAATCACAACACACTGGATAGCTGGCCAATCAGAGCATGCCTCGCTTCTCAGAACGATGAGCTTTGTAAAAATCTAAGCGTTTAAGAAAGGCAGAGCATAGAGGAGCAACAATGTACAGTATGTGGAAAATAATGTGTTTTTTTTTACCTTAAACCACAAACACATTGCATTACACCAATTACACAAAATATTGTTCTTTTTAGCAACATCATATGAGCCCTTTAAACTCTTACCTAGCTAACGTTGCTTTCTCCAATAGTTTCTGTCTAATAAGGCCACTGATCTCTATGCAGTCAAGTATGATGGCGCTCCAGAGCTTCTCGGTTGCTGGCCGTTGGAGAACCGCAGAATCATCCTCCACGTGACTTAACCAGAACTTCAGTGTGCTTTCAAGCACAGCATTTCCTTTGGCCAGCAGTCTCAACATAGTCTGGTGATGCTCTTTCTCCACTGAACTGTAGGCCTGAACCAATCCAGGGCTGATCTGTTTGTCTTCACTTGAATCGAAGCCTAACTGGGCTGCCATCAAGGAGAGCACAGAAAAGCCCTCGGAGACATCAAGCACGTAGATCGGATCGAGTACTGTGTCTGACTGTTGTGATCTCTTAGTTGACTTAAGAGAAACTAAAAGTTTGCTCATGGCCCTCTGGAAGCTGTTATGATACGCCGTGTTATTGAGGAGAGCGATCTCTGCCGACTCCAGCATAAAAGCGCAAGATGGTTTCTCCTGGTTGGTTTGAAGGCCGGCCAGAGCACTGCACAGCTCAGCCTCAGGGTTTGCAGTGAGGACCTTGGGCGTTACATTGTCCATATGGAATGTGTGTCCATCTCTTATGATAGAAGTGCAGCATAGCCTGAGATAAGAATCCTTACAGGAAACTTCCACCAGTACCTCATCCCCACATTTCACAGTGTCTGAGGGATGACATGAGTTAAAGTCAATTAATTATTACTACTAAACTGGCTGTAGCTTAACCTTAATTGTCTTCGCACAACCTCAAATGATGCATATCCAACACACACACACACGTGCGCGATTAGCAAGTTGTTAGCATTTTTCTAGCGCGATTAGCAAGTTGTTAGCATTTTTCTAACATGATTAGAATGTTGCTAGCATGTTTTAACATGATTAGCATGTTGCTAGAATGACAAGCATATTGTTAGCAAGTTTTTAGTATTAGCATGCATGATTGAAAAAAAATCCAGCTAAAAACAAGTAAAACGAGCAGATTTAATAATAAAAACAGCTAAATTTATATAAACCCCCCCCCCCCCCCCCCCAGCTAAAACCAGCTCATTTTACAAAAACAGCTAAAAACCATCTAAAACCAGCTGATTTAGCAAAAAAATAAAAATAATAATAAAACAACAACAGCTAAACCCAGCTGATGTAAGGAAGAAAAAAAAAACAGCTAAAACCAGCTCATTTAACAAAAACAGCTAAAAATATCTAAAACCAGCTAAAACACACTGATTTAGCAAAAAACAAAAACAAACAAACATTAAAAACCAGCTAAACCCAGTTGATTTAGTGGCCAAAACTGCTTTAAAACGAGCCTGGGAGACCAGCCAAAGCAGCCATTGCTGCTAATGTGAAGTTTGTGAGACTACTTCCTGTTCTTCTCCGATGGCTTCTGATATTAATGCATCAAGAAATGTCTCTGAACTAGAACTAGGCATGACTAGTTCTAGAGCAGTAGTTCTCAACTTTTTTTATTCCAACTCCCACCATTGTCCACAACAATATTTAGAAGCCCCATATATAAATGTGGAGTGCCAGTATGATCAAATATATAAGTATAATTAAAATTAAAATTAAATTTTCTGTATTCCAGATGCTTTAAGAACTGAATGTTCAACATTCCTCAGAGTTCAAGGTTTAACTAATTAATTTTCATTACGTTTTCAGTTGATACTGGATATGATTAAAGGGGTCATATGATGCGATTTCAAGTTTTCCTTTCTCTTTGGAGTGTTACAAGCTGTTCATGCATGGATAAGATCCCTGAAGTTGCAAAGACTAAAGTCTCAAAACCAAAGAGATATTCTTTATAAAAGTTAAGACTCATCCACGCCCCCCTAAAACGGCTCATTCAAACACGCCCCCACATGTCTACGTCACGATGTGGAAATATTTGCGTAATGCCGCCCAAATGTTCACGGCATGGTTTCAGTAAATGCAGTAGTGTTGATGCAGCCATGAGAGGGAGACGCTGTGTGTTTCTATGCGAAAGCAAAAGCACTTTATTTGGCCTTCTGAAAGTATATGCATTTAGGAATCACTAAGATTACTCACAACAGAACAGCACAACCCAGATGTTATGACAACGCATTTTATGGATGACCGTTTTGTGAACCAAGGAGAGGAGGTAATTCTGACTTTGCTATGACAATCTGGCGCTTCTGAATTAGCGACTGCAAGTATGTTTTGTTATTAGTTTAAGTATTTACTATTGACTGCTTAAATGTGGAGTTTTGCGCGTTGTGTGTGTGTGTGCACTCGCGTGTGTGAGAGAGGGAGAGACAGTCACACAACCGTGGCTTGTGTGCAAACACATACGAGCATCATCACTGTGTCTGTCATGTGACTCTGTTCCCCTTTCTGGCATGAACTGATGGTAAAACTAAGGACATTATTAACTGTCTTTACATTTATTTTGAAAGCTAAAGCTCGTGATTATGGAAAGAGGCGTTACATTTCTGACCAGTGCTTGTGGTGTTCGGCCAATCACAATGCACTGTGCCAGTTGGTCAATCAGAGCAGACTGCGCTTGTCGGAAGGAGGGACTTTGAAGAAAATGACGCGTTTGAGAGAGGCGGGGCATAGAGGACCTACAATAATGTACAGTATTTGAAAAATAATGTGTTTTTTGAACATTAAAGCATGTCAACATATTCTGTTCCACCAAATACACAAAATAATGATCTTTAAAAAAGCATCATATGACCACTTTAATGAATATTATATTTATCTGTGCACATATTGTTTCTTTAAATAATTTTTAAAATTCACGTGCCCTCATAATCTTTAATCTAAAACATCTTCCCCACCTTCCTACAACAACACATGCTCTGATAGACAAAATCAGGTCCCACCCTACATTTTTTCTCATTCAAAAAGTAATTTAATTTAAACTAAGTTATAGGTCACAATAAAGAAGAAAAGACCACAATCCCATTTCATGCCTACTTCGAGTGATCTTGGAAATTTGCTGAGGCCCCCATTTGAGAACCATTGTTCTAGAGTCATGGTCATCTTTATACTTCTTATTCTGTATATTTTTACATTAATATACAGTAGCTCTTACTGAATGGACTCTGTATTGGATAGATGGCCTGCTCCCAGCATGTGTCTTCCTGTGGGCCAGTGGACAGGTGGTTGTCCTGGTCGAGGTGTAGCTGAAACCATACTGCCAGAGCATCAAGAACACCCTCATGAGTCACACACAGTCGCAGCTGCTTCACCTCTCTGGAGCAAAGACCCTCCAGCTCCTGCAACACAGAGAATGCTTAATACCACTTACTGCAACCATGCCAATTTAGGTATTTCAGTTGTGTTGTTTCTCTCCCATCTGCCCCATGTTGACTGTATGTCTCTATTACACTATACACAATCCAAAGTTTGGGGTCAGACTTTTAAATGTTTTTTGTCTCTTACGCTTACCCAGGGTGCATTTACTGGGTCAAAAATACAGTAAAATAAGTAATATTTTGATATATTATTACAATTTAAAATGACTGTTTTCTATTTTAATATATTTTAAAATGCAAGTTATTCCTGTGATGACAAAGCTGAATTTTCAGCAGCCATTACTCCAGTCTTTTTTCAGTGTTGCATGATGCTTTAGAAAGCATTTTAATATACTGATTTGGTGCTCAAAAAGAGTTATCAATGTTGGCAGACAACATTTTTTGTTTCAGGATGAATAGAAAGTTCAAAATAACAGCATTTATTTGAAAATGAAATCTTTTTTAACATTATAAATGTCTTTACTGCCACTTTTGTTCAATTGACTCGTTGCATTATCCAAAGACACTTTTATTTCAACACTCAGCTCTATATTATACTGAGTTCTATACCTGCACATTGTTGAAGTCTATGTCCAGAGCTGTGAAAGGTTGTGTGAGCTGAATGTATCCTCCACGCAGGCGGCTCAGTCTTTCAGTGGTGTAGGGCTCAGTGCTATCCTCAGTATCAGCCAGACAGCTAACAGGACTATAGATCTGTCCTACAGCAAACAGATCCAAGCCTCCAACTGAAGACGCACACAGCCTGCAGAAGGTTGATTAGTAATTCAATCACTAAATGTTCACTCTAATATTTCTAAGATCATACTCCAGAGCCTGCTTCTTTGGTATAGTGTTAACTCTTTAAAGAGAAGTGTAAGTGTACAAAATTTATCAGTGTGTCACTCACACATAAGCAGCTTTGGTCTCTCACCTGTGATGTCTACGGATCTCACGGCACTGAACAGCGACTCCAAACACAGTTGCACCAGCAGGTATTACCCGGCCCGTTTGTGAGGGACTGGACAAGGGTTGTTGAGTGTTCTGTTGAAATGATTTAATAATCAATTGTTGTGAAAGACTTGAAAGCATTAGTTAGAATGTACTGATATTAATTTATAGCAGCTTTATACAACTGTATACTTTCTAGCCATCTACTGCTGCTAACATATTTTCTAAAAATGACTTTAGAACTCATTCACCAACATTTATATGTATCTCAGCCACTAGGTGTCCCTGTTGCCCAAAATGTATATAACCTTAGGCTACGCTCTGGCACTGAAATGGGAAAAATCTTAGAATATTTTAAGTAAGGATTTAGAAGAAAGGATCTGGTTGTAGTACGGCAAAGTATGTAATCTTTTGCCAAGCATGCTATTAACGTTGGTGCAAGACAACTTGACATTTTCAGAGACAAAAATCTCTTAGTCACTGACCACGGCCGGATAAACATCAGATCAGACAGGATAAAACCATTTGTATAAAAGGATTACACATTTGTGGCATCACGTGGCCTCACTGTAGGTTTGCTGATCAGATCAGTCAATGCTGCATACACATACGGAATCATTCAGAAAGTGACTTACAGGTGGAGGTAAAAGTAGGTGCTTCCATGCATGGATCAGCGTCTCAATGATGCCCTCACCAAACAGCCCTGCATCTACTGTCTCTGTTACAACCAGTGACACTCTGAAGAATGGAACATAAATTTATGAAAGCATCTGCAATTTAAACTCACTTAAGACATTTTGAAAGCAATATATTTTTACAAATAATCTATGATATTTTATGGTTTGTGTCAGTGCGATTAGGACACGGGGGAGGCTGTCACTGCTGCTTCCACTGTACGTGCTATTACTGTTTTAACAGATTAAATGCGGAGATCCATAACAGTCAATCTGATCATCATTCAGGCAAAACTTTGCTTCAAGAATGCACCACACTGCTGACGTGATCTAATCACTAGCACACCCTGAGTTAATGTATACCTCTTATCTGCAAGACATATTCGCATTATTTTTCATGTTGGGCCGATGCCGTTATTTACATTTAAAGCCATTATCGGCCGATTCCGATATCAGTCCGATAATATCGTGCATCCCTAGTTCTAAATGTACCTTTAATAACTTTTCAAGTTTTTAAAACTCTAAACATGGGCATGGAAAAATATGGATGCTTCATGCAAATGTATGTTTATTGGAACCATAGTTGACATAGAGCATGAAGACTAGACATGTTTCAAAGGTCATAGATGTTTTTCAAAGAACTTGTCAATTGTCAATTAGACACATGAAAAAAAGAACACAGAAATACCAGGTCCCCATTACTTCTCTTTCTTTGCACTGAGCAATTTACTGACACAAACCGGTTTACATTTTTGCACGACAGGGCAGCTCACTTCTTCTGAACATGCAAAATGTACATTTATTATTACATTTGTTGCCTCTCTATGCAAACATACTTTATCTTGATGCAGCTAAATTCTCAATAAAACTGTTTTCATTTATATATTTTACTGTTTCTGTTGTCAGACAACGGAATGAATATGAAATAGTATGTAAAATGTATTTATATAGCACCTTTCACAGACAAGAAGTCACAAAGTGCTTTACAATATAAAATAAAAACATAAAAACAACACCAATTAGAGACCAAATACCTCAGAAATTTAATAACAGCCAAACTGTACTGTTAATTAAAAGCTTGTCCAAAGAGGTGCGTCTTTAGGTGTCTTTTAATAGAGTCTACAGAGTCCATTGTTCTCAGTGTTAGAGGGAGTCTAGGAATAGGAATAGTTAGAAGGTCCAGGTCAGAAGACCTTAAGGACCGACCAGGAGAATGTGCATAAAATAGATCCTGAATATAGGAAGGTACCTGACCATGCAAGTGTGACTGAAACGCGGCCCATTAAGACTACATAACCAGCTCTCTCTTCCAAGATGTTAATCTGCACAAAAATACTGATAATCGAGCCGTCGTCTGATGAAATCAAATACACAAAAAACAATAGCTGTGCTGTGATTTCGGCTATACTCGCATGTAAAATTAGAGAAGCAACATAATATCGGTGTTTAACTGCTCCTCTCTGCCGCTCGCTGAACAGAGCAGATGCACAGGGGTGCTGTGGGAGCGACTGGAAAGCAGACAGCTCTTTATGCTTTTGGATCGCTCTCGCGGTGCTTGTGTTGTGTGCTGATCGATTGATCTGTCTGCGTGGCGCCGATGCACCTCGAACAAGTCTGTTATGTTTGGCGCTGCCACGCTAGTGAAACGAAACATGAAACGTATTCAGTGACATAAGACCTCTGTATTGGCTCTCTAGCCTGTCGAAAAGCAACCAGTTCTTAAAGGGCTCGCCAGTAGAACCAACTAAGAACCGGTGTTGTGCCAAATTCTGACCCCTGCCAGATTACGACCTCCCTAGTATTGGTAGGTTTTAGGTTAGGTGTGGGGGAGGGGTTAGGATTAGGATTAGGCAATCAGGTAGCCATTTCAACGAGAGGGGGTAATAATTTGGCAGGGGTCAAAAATGGGCACAACACCAGCAATAGCACTGACTCTGAACTAGCACCTGGTTCCTGCTGGTGGAAAGGGGGTAAGAGAGAGAAAGAGGTGTGTGAGCGTGCTGAGAAAGCAAGACCTCGTGCGGCAATACCGGCAAGTCTCAGAAACTAAATAAGGTTTGGGCAAACTCTAAAGATTTGTCGCTAGGTGCTTTTTTGAAGAGAAAAAAATGTCGCTAAAGGGGTCTGCAAAGTCGCTAAGTTGGCAACACTGTGCATCTCCATTTCTCCAACTACAGGCTAGGCCACGGGTCAAACAGAAAATGTGCGCTGCGTTAATCGCGCGTTAATAAAATGAGTGCCTTTAAAATGAATTTGCGTTAACACGTTAATTGCATTAATTGCATTAACTTTGACAGCCTTATAAACAACTTGTTTCAACACTGATAACAATAAGAAATGTTTCTCGAGCAGCAAATCAGCATATTGGAATAATTTTTGAGGGATCATGTGACGATCATGTGAAGACTGGAGTAATGGCTGCTGAAAACTCAGCTTTACCATCATTGTAATAAATAACATTTTAACATTTATTAAAATAGAAAACAGTAACTTTAAATTCTAATAATATTTCACAGTATCACCGTTTTTACTTTATATTTTGATCAAACAAATGCAATCTTGATGAGATATTTAAAAAATCTTACTGGCGTCCCAAACTTTTAAATGTTAGTGTAAATTATATATAAGAATATATCATAAGATTTATGCTTGAAAAAAAAAAAAGTAAACTATGTCAATATGAATCTGGTTATATAAAGAAATATTTACCTGTTTGGAATGTCTTTTGGAATGTTCATATCTAGAGACTTCAGGTGAACAATCTCGATGCTATCTGCCATCCCATTGGCTGAGAGCACCTCGCATGCCAGCTCATACATTGTCTTTGACAGCTCACAGGCATAGACCTCAGCAGCACCTGCCATCTTTGCACACATACTAACATGCCAAACAAAAAGCATTAAAGCAAACTCAACTGTATATCAGTCGAAGCAGACATTTGCTAAATAACAATGTTATGTAACAAGTTTCTGAAAAATCTCACCCGAGGATGCCTGTGCCAGTTCCAATATCCAGAACAGAGCTGCATCCTCCCTCAACAGCTTTCTTAATAGCCAGCTGGTACTTGTGGTTCCGCCCATGGTCGTTGAGCATTAAAAAGTGCCAGCGTTCCACCAACCAGTTGGCAACACGGTAAAAGTTTTCCTTTGCCTCTGGGAAGTCTGGTCGGAGTTTAAGGGCTTTGTAAAAATGCCCAGCAGCTTCATCCCGAAACCCCATTCTGGAACAAAAAAACAACAACAATTGACTCGGGGGTTATGTTTGTAAATGAGCAACACAGTTTGAACTAAATTTGGGGTCGGTATGTGTTTTTTGTTTTTTTTTCATTAAAAGACATTATATTGTTATTTTTGCCTATTCACTAAAAGACTCCTTAAAAACTTGGTACTTTACAAATACTAAACCACTATATAATTATTAATAACAACAACAATAATAAACAAATAAAAACCTGAAGAGATGCTCTCCCATGCTGTTCACTATAATCTCATCCACTGGAAACAACTCCATAGCTTGTTCATAGCAATTAAAAAGGTCCTGTATACGTCCAAGAGAGTCCAGCTCTTCAGCCCATTTAAACAGAGTAAATCTAAAGGATTCCTGCAAATACAAAAACACACATTTACCGGCCTTGCAATAGGTTCTGAAGCTTTTTCAACTTTAGACACATCATTTCACCACCACATACTGTTACAGTAAACAGACTGATCAGGCAGACAGACTAAAACATCAAGGAAGCAAGGGGGGGGGGGGGTTAAGCTTACATTTGCAAAGTCTTTTAGAGTGGGAGCAAGGTTTAGAGCCAACAGGTAGTGAACAAAAGCAGTGCCGTAGTCCTGACTGAACAGACACTGCTGAGCGCTTTCCAGTGATCTTGACACCAGCTCATTTCTCACAGCATCTTCTCTCTGAGCTCGTCTATGACGCCTCGTCCTCTTTGGTCTTGTAGTGGCATTAGGCATGTTTTCTGTGAATGACAGAACTGATCATATACTGGATCATTACCTAAAATTGAATGAATTGAACGACAGACAAGGAATGTTTCTGGAATATATATATATATATATATATATATATATATATATATATATATATATATATATATATATATATATATATATATCAATAGAATATATTTCCATCATTGTCAAATATAAGCATACAAATTATTTAGTGTGAAATGCAGTACGTTTCAATTTATTTCAGTTGTTTTAATTCTACTGGATGTTTGGAGCTTGTAGCTTTATTTATTCATGAAATCATAATCAAGTATAACATTCCTAATTATAAAGCGTTAATAAGTAATATTTAATTCACCAAAGCTGTTAGTTCAAATTTACGTGCAGTAACGTTACATATAGCAAACGTGATGTGGTAATAAGAAAAAAATAACGTTTTCATAAATTATCATATATCATATTAACATATCTAAACATTACATAGTTTTCCTCGTTACAAATAAGAAACCAGAATAATTATATGCTGCTATTTAATATGCATAATTTATTATTTAATTTAACAATTTCAGCATCATTTGGTTTTTGGATTTATGGTTCTTTACCTTCTCAGGTTTGCTGGACTGTATTTTGTATCAGTGTCCCTGAAGACAACAGCCTGCCGCTGTCATTAAACCGCAAACTTCGATTTAAACATGCTTCATGTAGTTTTATCTCTCTATTCAGAGCAGCTCTGCTCCGGCGCTGCAGGTCCGCTCTGCATAATCAGGCGGACGGAAACAACATCCGCTCTTTAGAGTTCCACATTAGATTTAAACACACTACTGACAACCCCTTCGTATCATCACATTCACGGAGTATATCGAGACACAAAAATCGATACTTATGCCGAAGAATTTATTCAGATGGAAAAAGACGTAAATTTCCATCGCAACCCTCCCGCGGCCGGTTATTCCCTCAAATATCCCGGGTTTCCCCAGAGCCAGGCGTGATGACGTGAAGAGGTAAAAAAAAAGTCCTGCACGCGGGAGGAGACTCACGCGAGTCGACTGTCATTCGCGGACCAAAACCCTGACTGCACATTATTACCTTTATTTCATTAGATATCCGTGTAGCGTAGAGCTGTTTTACCATATCTTGCGAGAGTTTAATCCTGGAAACTACTTAATATAACGTTACCCAGGGCCAAGTTTACTTGTGCGACTTTTATTCCCAAGAGAACTCCCGACGCGTTTGGTCTTCCTAAAATATACGAGGACGCGTTAGTAAAGGCTTTTTAGTACAGCTTTCCGTTACCTTTTTAATATCATTTCGTTATTCGACCAGTTTTTATTCATTCGCTGGTCGCTTTCTAACGGGATTTAAACACTAGCTAGTCTGTAAACTAGCCGAGTCCAGTAAAAATGGGGTTACACCCGTTGGAGTTCAGTGAGAGTTACCTGGACAGTCCTGCTTTCAGAGAGAAAATCAAAGCTCATGAAGCAGAGCTGGACAAAACCGGCAGGTTTATCAAAGAGCTGTATAAAGATGGAAAGAATCTCATCAATGCCACACAACGTAAGTGCCATGTCATTTTATCTCTGCTTTTAAACTTGATGTGTGCTTCAAATGAAAATAAAGCTTGCCATTAAGTCAACATGTGATCCAAACTATGCAAATGTCAGGTCTTGTATTTTTGTCAAGGTCACTACTATGTCATTCCTATTTACACTTTTACCCGAGAGCTTGCTGGAGTAGTTTTGCTGGTCGGTTCATTTAGTGTAGAGCAGAGAAAATGAGCTTGCGTGGCATAACATTGGCTGACCTCACCCAGTTCTGGGGTTGTGGTTTACTGTACATGATCTGTGTGCAAATCACCAGGTGTCCTACAAGTCTGCTTTTACGTCTGTTTACGTTAAGGATTTTTGCAGCACTTGTGCAATTTATTTTGAAAGGCCACAGGTTTCTCAGTTCAGACACTTGCAGTAATGCATCTTCATTTGTGGCTTATCACCTCTGTCATGTGACCCACCCCTGTACCTTCACGTGTAAAGTTTTATTGTAAAGATTTCATATCCCTTCCTTGTATGCTTTTATTATATTCTGCCTTTTTCCTAGTATTTAGGACAGGGCAGAACAAATTGGCTAAAAATAAAGCTTGCGTATTACGCCCTGGATGTTCAGACCTTTTTTGGATATGTTTGAATTGTTGGGATCTGCAGTGTTTGGGTAGAGTTATCTTTAATGTGAGTGTTTGTTCTGATAGCAGGACATTTTTGTGCAAATACAAATGGAGGACCAAAAGTTTTTAGGTGCTGTTGAGTTTTATGCTAAAGAAATGTTAGATTTTAAACTTTTTAGATTTTGTGGTTGGTTCCTCTTTCTTTTTTCAGTCTTGTGCATGATGCATAAGTAGTGTCACAGCTTCTAGATAATGCTAAATATGGCTAAATTAAGATGTGCAGGACAGCAGGCTCATGGTACAGCCCACATAATATTCACGGGTTAGCAGCTTAGTTTTACTTGGTTTAAAACATAGGAAACATAAACTCATTGGTTTCCTGCAGGATTAAGAAAAACAAGCAAAGACTTTATCCTTTGTCCACTTTTGTTTTCCCACATAATGTTTTTTGAAGTATTTTAGTGATGTCATGCAGCAGGTATTGTGTTCAATTAATGTTTATATACAGTGCTTAAAGTATTTGTAATTGTGTACCTAGTTTTGAATTCAGTCAGTCTGTTCAATCAGTTTGTAATTCACACTTTATACTACAGACAGATAAATGACTTCCTCTTGCCATTTTGCAATATTTGTGTCCATGGTAATTTTTTATTATTATTATTATTAATATTTTGATGTGTGATTTGTCAAAAGTGTCTACTTAGCCTATATTTTTGTTATTATCCAATTTATAAAGAAATGCATTCTCTGTAATATCTTAATGTACTTTGAAATGAAAGCATAAAAAATAAACAATTGGGGGGGGGGGGGGGGGGGGGGGGATCATGGAATTGTTGTTTAACAAAATAAATAAATAAATACATTTAGCCACCTTTTGAATATAAACAGACCTGTTGTATTCGTTCTACAATGGAATATTTGAAATACAATCAAATGGACAATGGTTTGAATGGAGGTGTACATGTCATTACTGTAACAGCCAGTCATCTTGAAGTAAGCCAGTTTGAACACTAAAAATCTCTATTCATGGTTTCATTTTTCAAATCTGAACTACACTCTTGGGATCACTTGTAAAGAAAAACAGTGGAAAAACTAGTGGAAACAATTGAAGCTTTAGGCCCTATCCCAAATGACTCGGTGTCCTCTTCAGAGTCCACGCTTTAGTGGAATATTTATTTATTTATTTATTTATTTATGCATGTATGTAATTTTGAAACCCATTGGTTTTATATCATGACATCCATGAATACCACCATGACTTGTGTAACAAATTAACTGCAATAAATCAGTATGAAAGGATAAGGAATATATAAAAAAAAAATTCATCATAAATCTGACAGGGAGTATGCAAAAATTCATAATATATGTTGTTGATAGAGGTTTATTATTTACGGTGGGCCGCATATGGACCACCTCTTGTGTGAAAGCACATTTAGTTAACGCCTTTGTTTGCCTCTCCAGTGAGCACTGCAAATTAGACACGCTTCCACTTAGATGACCTGAATGATCTCTCAACACAACTGTGTTATTAGCAGTGGAGCGTGCATCTTTCAATCAGACAACTGCTATGGCCATAATTCAGAATTATTACATGCTACAGAATTAAGCATTTCAGTATTAGTGTTGGTCACCTTATTGGCCTTAGTAACAAATTACATTTGATTGTTTTCTTGTGTTTGTTGGCAACAAAATAACATGACAAGAATTTTGGCAAAACTGAATATAACACACACACTTGGTCACCATGTTAGCAGAGTTTTGCTTGGCATGCATACATGCTTCAATTGACTATTCACTTACATTTGACTTTCTAAAGCAGGCAGTGTCTGGAGCATTCCTTAATGTTGTAGTGATTGGCTTTGCCCCAGTGGTTACTGCTCACTTGACTCTGTGCAGTGACCAAGGAACAGTTTACAGCAAAAACTGGGGCGCTGATGAGCATTAAACCATTAAACTTAAAAGAAGCTAATGCCCTTTCATAAAGAATTTCACAATAGGCAGGAGCTTATCATTCTTTCAAGTGTCATCTTGAGCAGAATTGGCTGTGTCCCTGAGGCAAATAACCATGAAAGAGTCCAGTTATTCCGCCTGTGCTTGTTTTTCTTATGGTTTTGAAATCAACCAAATAATTTGTCTTCTTTTGTTTGCTAAAATTCATACTTGTTTGATAAATGGCATTGATAATGACCACTAAGTGTTTAATCTTCGTCTCTTCTTTAGTGCAATACTGATTGCACGGCTCGACAACACTGTAAAAAAAAAAAGAAAAGTTGAGCCAACTTAAAATTTTAAGGCAACCAGCTTCAGCAGATTTTTGTGTTTTTTTTATAAACTTAAAACTTGTTGTTTTAAGTTTATACAACAAAAAGTTGAGAATCTCCTACAAAAATAAGTTGAGAACTCAAAAATCTGCTGAAGCTGGTTGCTTTAAAATTTTAAGTTAGCTTAACTTATTTTTTTTTTACAGTGAATTAGGACTGCCTGATGGCCCGGGGCCAGCGTGAAAGACGTTCGGAACAGTAGACGGATTTGTCTCTTGCATGATCAGGCCACTGCAGCGTTGTCGCAAAATTTTATCATTTGCATGTTTTAATTAAAGCCTTGTTTATTTAAAAATTCAAGCGTTTAAAAAGCATTTTTGCGTGAAAGTCAACTCCATTCAGTTGTACTCGCTCGCTGTGTTCTGTTCTGTGTGAACAGCGCGCGCACAGACAGCCGCATCTCTGACGCGCGCGAGCCGCCCGAACGGGCAAATACATAAAAAAGTATGTCAAAATACCCATCTTGGTAAGTAACTTTGTAGCTTTAACAATGATTAGTCTAGTGTTGTCACGATACTGGAATTTCTAACTTCGATACGATACCTTGAAAAATATCGATACTCGATACCATTTTCGATACCACGGAGAAAAAAACTGCCACAATATTAAGGGGGTAATTTTTTTAATTTAAAGATAAATGTAACAAGTCGAGAACATGCTGTATATTTTACATGAACAAAAAAATGTCTTGAGGTACTGCATTTGTTGATTTATTTATTAATCTTTTATTAATCTTAGTTAAATGTTAATTGAAACTAACGTTTACTAATACATGTACTAATTAAAATCCAAAGTTCTATTTGTTGATATTCTCATTTGCTTCATAACCAAAATATTTCCAGATATAGGGCCCTATGAAATCCGTTTGATTTTTCCCCAAATTCCATTTTATTTTTTTCTACATTCAATTTTTTCCATTTAAATTTTTCTGGATTCCGTTTTTTTCCGTTTGAATTTTTCTGGACTCTTTTTTTTTTTTTAATGGTCAAATTAAATGCTATTAATCTAAAAGCATGTCTAATTCATTAAAATCATGAAAATTATACAATTTAACATTTAATTTATTAAAAGTGTAACAAAAATGACACGTTTAGGGCCGTATGAAATGTTTTATTGTTTTCTCACCTTATGTTTTATTGTTACCAAATTCTGTGTTTTAGCATGTCTATTATTTGAATGCATACAAACTATTTTTATTTATTCTTACAGTAGCCTTATGAAATGTGTTTTCCCCCTCAGAAATTCTGTGTTGTGTATTTAAATTTTACTGGATATCAGATGAAGGCATAAAACAATTTTAATTAATTTATATTTTAATTAATGAAAATTAAACATTTACATTTTTGGCAAATGAAGGGGATTTACTATTAAAATTAAAATATTTTGTGATTATTTCTTTAAAAAAAATGAACAGTAGTAGTAAGTAGTAGTATTATGTACATTCTACTAAATAATAGTAATATAGCCTATTTCTGGCACACGGTCTTTAATAGGCTGTTAAACTGAACTTTTATTTTGACGGGTTGCCGTGAATACTTCTAAAGTTCTGTGTGTGTATGATATGACGCTAGTTTTACTCAAATTAAATGGTAAAATGCTGGTAAAGTGTCTTTCAGATCAGTTCTGGAGATATTGTTGATGTATTTATGTACTCATTGAGACACCAGGCGCTGAAATCACCGCGAGCGCCACATTAGTAAACACAACCGCACGTGCAGCACATTCACACAGAGACGCGCAGAACATGCAGGATTCATATTTAAATCCACTTTTGCAGCTTAATATTTACAGATACTAGTCCATATCGCGATTTGATTTAAGTGTAATGACCTACTTTTAATTAATCCAAACTTTGACAAATTCCGTGACATTCCGCGTTAAACTGTAAATTCCGTTTTTATGACTGGATTCCGTGGCGTTCTCTGCATCGCGGAGATCATAGATCCCTACAGATAGCGCTCCTGCTGTGTTCTTTAACAACCAGAGCAGTCATCTTTCTATTCACTTCACTTTTGCTATTTAACCAGAGCGAAGGAGACGAGTGCGGTCACGTGTGGTGCTTGTCCACGCGCCTTTGGAGAGAAGTGAAAGTGACAGCTCGGCTAGTATCGGTGTATCGATACTTCGGGAAATTAATATTGGTACCGTTCAGATATTTCAGTATCGATATTTATCGAAATATTGATATTTTTGACAACACTAGATTAGTCTAATTTATACACTGGAGTACCGATGCACCGTTCGACCGGACATATTTTGTTTTATTTGTTTTATCTCTGTCCAGTGCTTGCACACAAATTGCACTGCAATCATTTTCCCAAATGCCATTCGTGTGGAAAGGTTACGTTATTATTATAATTAGTCTGTAAACGGCTGTTAACAGAGGCCAGAGACGCTGAAGACGAACGCAAAGAGGAAACAAATACTGTAGCAGTCAGATCAAGATCACCGTTCACGATGCGCGAAACATAGGAAGTAAATCCAAATATTGAATTTTATATGAATGTTTCTGAGGGGAACTGACTGTTTTAGAAATGGCGTTTTCTTTTCATTTTGTCTCCGTATAATGCATTTAAATTAATGTTAATAAGCTCAGCGCTGCTCTGTTTACAGCTATAACCAAGGAGTTGTTCTATAAGTGCCACCTGCTGGCAGAGAGTGAAATTGCGTCTCATTCAGCCCGCCTGCTGTTTCTGTGTCATGCATGCAGATGTTTTATGTGGCATAATTTCACAAAGCTAAAGTCAGGTCGTTCTGTTTTTGCTTCAGATTTTGAAATTATACAGTCTAATATAAATCAAACCTTGCACATGTTTTTTTTATGATCAATTTCATGATTAAAATGCTGTGGCTGCCTCTAATTTCAAATGGCTATGAAAAGTCAAGGTGCAACAAAGAGTGAAGAATATGCAAATGTTATTTCATATGTGATTTTTCAATTTCTGTACCCGAACATCTACAAACATAAAAACCTAAAGCATCATTTAATTTCTATATTTGTGCTATAGGCCTATGTTTATTTGTGCTATTACTTGTGCTATACACTTTTAATAATGTTTCAACTTTTATATTTATGTTTATTTCTGGCTAGTGATTTTTGCTGTGGTATCGAAATTGAAAGAGAATTGTAAAATTGATTTGGTATCTAAAATATTGGTGTCACATAAGCTTATTTATTATAATAGAGATCAAAAACAATGATAACAGCAACTATTTTATTTTTTTTGTGTCAGGGCCAGTGAAAATGTTGGCAGGGCAAGTAAAAATTTGAACAACTGGCCCGATAAGGCCAGTAGACAAAATCCTTAGCGTTGATCCCTGGATTGGCAGCAAAAGAATCAGAGCTTGTTTATAAAGGAATAGTTCATAAAATAGAAAATAAATTCTGTAATCACTTACCCTTATCTTTAAATCACAAATGATATAATATCTACTTAATAACTAATAAAGACATTGTAAAAATAGTACTCTCAGAATGAATAAAGCAGTTTAATCCAAAACCTCTGAAGAGACACAATCACTCTATATAATGAACAGATTTATTTACTTTATTTTTTTAAACATAGAGCACATTAAATATGGTCAGTGGTAGGCAGCGCAACCATACTTGATTGATGCACAAGAACAAACCTCACAGGTTCTTGCTGAAACTCATTGCGTGACATGGGAAATTAAACCTAAAAATTAAATGGGTTCTTGTGCATCATGCAAGCACAATTGAGCTTTATCATATTTGATGTGCTCTATCTGTGTGTTGATCAATGTTTATATGTGATTAAATCTGTTCATCATATAAAGTGATTGTGTCTCCTTAGAAGATTTTCAAACTTTTGTGTTGGCATATTCTCAAGATTTTTATGTAGCAAGAATCCACAGATTAATGGTCTGCAGTTTAGTGTAACTGAAGTCTTACTGCCTAATTTTTCCACCTTTTGGAAGTCTGGGAGGATGTATTTGGCCATGGAATCCTTGATTCAGAGGGACGTGTGACAACCAGGCTGTCAGCTGCTGTGGAACAGGAATCCCTCAGTGGACGAGAAGGATTCAGAGGATGCTCTCCTGTTTTCGTCCATTTCCTCTGCAGAGCAGCCAGTCTTTGTCACACAACCTTTTGACTTGTCCTCGTATCCTCCCCTCTCCCCAGAGGAGATGTGATCCTTGTTTGTCTATGTCCATAGGAAACAAATAGCGGTTTTTGTATTCCACAGCCAATGGACGCCTTTACCATAACGGGGGGCAAATACATACATCAGCTTCTGCGGGGTTTGTTTTTGCTCTGCTGAAACAGTACAATTATTTCCACATTTCAGGACACTGGAGGCAAAAAAGCTGTACACTGATGTCTTCAAAGCAAAGCAAATAGACCGTTTAGTCTTTGCTCTCTGCATGTCACATTTTACGTTTTATAAGTATCTGTGAGATGTTCTCAACTCTTGCCAAGGATTGAGATTGGCAACAGTCTCCCAGTAATCTCAATGCATTGTCTGCCAAACATCGTCATAATATTTCATTAAAATGGAATTAAAGTGGATATGAGATCATGGAAAGGGAAGGTTTACTTTTTCAGGAGAAGACATGCAAGTCAGAAATGAGCTTCATGTGTTGTGCAGATGCTTATTTGCCTTGCAGAGAACACTAAGTTTTATTGTTGGTGTTTATGCAACATCATCACCACAGGCCTTAGTCAGGTAGACACTATATTTCATTTTCTGCAATTAAAAAACCATGCTGTGAGTGACGTACAGTCCATTCAATGCACTGTTCTGTCTCAAGGTAGTAAGTCACATCTCATTTTCTTTTTCCATGTTTTCCAGAATATTTTGTTTATTGGAAACTTTTTTGAAAGACATCGCTTTAATGTTCTGTTGGCTGAATGACCATAGGTACACAACAGAAACCTAGTGAACAGACTGTATTTCCATCCAAAAATAAAACTTCCATTACCCTCATGTTGCTTCAAACCCATAAGACTTTTCTTCATCTTCAAAACACAAATTAAGATATGTTTAAAGAAACCTGAGAGATTTCTGTTTATAGGCACATAAAAACCTGTCGCACCGCAACCGTGTACACTGGACGCATCAAAGCGATCGTTGAAATTCATTTTAATTTTGTGTCAGTATGTCATAAATTGAACAAGGCATTTGGGATATGTCGTGTCGTGCCGCACCTCGCCACATCCAGTGTAAACAATGTCCCTGATTAATGGGTTCTACTGTATTTGCTGCTTGCGTCTGGTGTAGATACGATTTTCATTTCGTTGGTGAGAGGAAAGGCCTGTGTGTGTCCTATGCCTTAGCGGACGGCATGAAACCCAAAAAAACAAACAAAAACAAAAAACGCTTGATAAATAAGTAAAAATTAATTTAAAAAAAAATTACAGAGAGAATAATAATAATATTTTTCAATGTTTCAAGTGTTGCAGGTGTTTTTCTTTTCTGCTGTAGGCTTTTTTAATTAAAAAAAACATTAATTTTTCATAAAGTTTATTGAAATTATTTGGTAGTCTGAGGTTGGATGGGGATTCGGGAAGGGGGTGGGGCGCCAGATTTTTTTATAGGTTTAAAGGGGGGGCGCGACCAAAAAAGTTTGAGAACCACTGCAGTAAATACAGTAGTATACAGGATTTTTTTAAAAATACAGTAAGTCTCTGTATGTGGGGTTTGACGTCACAGAAAATTCCCATGATGCAAAGGGTATTACAGTTATTTACTGTAAAGGGAATGTGCAGTATTATACTGGGTGATATACAGTAAATAACTGCAGAAATTACAGAAATGCCTAACAGTGTAGCACAGGTATATTTGTAGCAATAGCCAAAAATACACTGTTTGGGTCAAAATGTGTGATTTATTCTTTTATGCCAAAAATCATTACAATATTAAGTAAAGATTATGTTCCATGAAGATATTTTGTAAATTTCCTACTGTAAGTATATCAGAACTTTTTGATAAGTAAAATGCATTGCTAAGAACTTCTTTTGGACAAGTTTAAAGGTGATTTTCTCAATATTTGGATTTTTTGCACCCTCAGATTTTCAAATATTTGTATCTTGGCCAAATAATGTCCTGTCATAATTAGGGATGGGTACCGAAACTCGGTATTAAATCGGTCTCGGGGCTAAATTATGAAAGACCGGAGTATCGATAAGCTCTGACGTTATCGGTACTTCTGTCGGTATTGGAGAAATTAAGAAAACACACATACATTTATTGTTGCTCTCTCTCTCTCTCTCTCTCTCTCTCTCTCTATATATATATTAGGGGTCGACCGATATGTGTTTTTCAGGGCCGATGCCGATACCGATTATTACAGACCAAGTAGACCGATAACCGATATATTGAACCGATATATATGTCTGGTGTAAAAATTTAAATGAATGTCAAAATTAAGAATAACAAGGGCTCTGACAAAAACGGCCTTCCCTAGTGTTGGTTGCACTTCTTACTCTTGTCTTCCCCCATGCATCCATCTACAATAAGGGTAATATATAAAGAGAGAGTTAAAAGTGGGGCCACTGTATGCTTCATGATTAAGCCTATGAATACTAAATACTACAGCTAAACAGCTTGGGGAAATGTAAGTATTTGGCTTCAATAATTTACATGTTAGAAATGTATGTGTAATAGCATAACCTCTCATAATTCTTCATTAATTATTTTCGGTTGACTAAATCATAACCTACAAGAGGTGACTATTCAATTCATCATCTAATGCACATCAGTTGATTAATTTAAAAAGCACAATGTATATAATACATGTAAATAATTTAATTGTCTTCATAGCTCCATTGTAGAAGTTGCGAAGAAGACCGCAACTATTTTAATGAAACTATAACACTAATAGCCTGTTATAGGCTCACTTGGTTCAATAGCCTATTGAAATGTCCCAATTTCCGTCATCCTAATCTTGGCCTATGTGACAGTAACTTAATCTTGGCCTATGTGACAGTATCTTAGTCTTGGCCTATGTGACAGTAATTTCCATTAGTTTTCATTTACAGAGCAGTGCAAATGAAGGCATAAAACATTAATTTAATTTATCTTTTAATCAAATGAGAGTTGAACTATTTTTTGGCAAACAAATGGGTTTACTATTAAAATTAAAACATTTAAGAAATAGCGTATTGTGTGATTGTTCTTTTAAACAAAAGTTGTAATAATTGTAACTTAGTAGTATTAGTAAATAAACCGAACTTTTATTTTGACGGGTTGCCATGAGGACCTCTTAAGTTTCTGTAGCCTATTTATGATATGACGATCGTTTTACTCAAACGAAACAGTCAAATGCTCATGAAGTAACTCTCAGAGCAGTTCTGGGGATGATGTTCATGTATTTATGTCCTCATTTAGTGACATGGCAGATGCGGAAAACGCCGCGAGCGTCGCGCACTTCAGTGTGTGTGTGTGTGTGTGTGTGTGTGTGTGTGTGTGTGTCAAAACCGCGCGTCTGTGCCTTTCACATACAGAGACACGCCGAACATGCAGAATTCATATTTAAATAGTCTTTTTGCAGCTTAATGTTTACAGATAGTCCATATCATGAGTCGATTTAAGTGTACTGACCTACTTTTGATTAATTCATCCAAACTTTGACTAATTCCGTGACTCCGCGTTATACAGTAAATTCCATTTATATGACTGGATTCCGCGATTCCCCCTGCGTTTCCCCCATCTCGGAAATCATAAATAGATAATATTGAGGTTTTTACAACTTCAGTGTAGTGGATTGTAATTTATTGCAACTTGTGCAAGGTCTGCTGCTGCCTTTGAGAGATAACTGATGCGTGAAGCAGCACCAGTTAGCAAGCGCTTTCGGTGTGAGAGTGACTTTAGTCTTCCACTTGATTGGTCGGACTCCTGACTCTCAACAAATCAGATGCGCGGTGGGCGGAGACTGCTCTAGGCCACAGAGTGGTGAGTTCCGACAGGTTGCATCAGAGCCAAATAGCGCGTTTCATAATTAAATAATTTTATCGGCACATCGGTTTTGAAAATGACCGATGCCGATTATCATAAAAATGCTTAATATCGGTGCCAATAATCGGCCAGGTCGATAATCGGTCGACCCCTAATATATATATATATATATATATATAATGTCGCCAGCTGGTTTTATGTGGAATAATATTCAAACATTTGTCTATGATGCATGTTTGCTATGCGCAATTCAGAAGCCAGATCGCGCTCACGCGGAGCTTCAGCACACGCAACATGAAAGTCCTGTTTAATTGTGATAGAGGAGAGAACCAACTATTCAAACATCTGCTAACACTTTAGGCCTGTGGCTGTTATATTAAGCTAAGTATTTTTTCGATTTTGGCTTCCAAGGATTATAGCCGCATTTCTCCCTTCCCTTCATAGCGGCGCGGATTCGTTCCTCCGAACCGAAACTTAACATCTGAATCAGCTCAATCAGTGATTGTTATAAAATGCCGTCTTTACTGTTGCTACATTGCAGGACATATTTGATAGTAAAACGTTGAAAGTACAATCTGCTGTTCCCCAGGCTGAAATGTGTGTGCGCGCGTGTGCCTGCGCGGCGGCGTGCTCCAAAACGGACAAGTACACTTTGAGCTTCGGGCGCGTCGAAATAACACACAAAAATATGCCAAAAAATACACACACAATGTGTCAAAATGGCCGGTTATGAGAGTCTTCACTTTTGTTTTAAGTGGACGAGAACAGTTGGGAGAAAATCCGATGCGTGTCAGTATATTGTATATTGTCAGACTGGAGCTTGAGCCATCAATGTTAATCAAAGAACAAAATGCAAAGAGAAAATCACCCACAGCTCTTAATCTGAACAACGTTATAGCTTTAATAAACATAAATCTATCAGTACATACAGTGAAAACTATGCAGTGCTCATTTACATTTGATTACTTTTGTAGTTATTACTTACCTGAACATTAATATTAGTAGACCTTCATGGAAAAATGAAAGCACTGTTTATTTCATTTCGTTTGTGTGTTTGTTTTATTGTATTTGTCAGTTTGTTTTACTTTGTTTCTTTGTTCATATTCTTACAGTATCTTATCTTATGTATATAAAACACTAAAAATACCTGCACACTAGTGCATTTACAAATTGATGAAGTGCAGGCATTTTTAGTGTTTTATATACATAAGATAAGATACTGTAAGAATATGAACAAAGAAACAAAGTAAAACAAAAAGTACCGATAAGAGTAGTAATACCGTTAAAACCTTAACGATACCCATCCCTAGTCATAATAACAAACGATGCATCAATGGAAAGCTAATTTATTCAGCTTTCAGATGATATATTAATCTCAATTTCAAAAAAATTTACCTTTTATGACTGTTTTGTGCTCCGGGGTCACATTTGTGTTTCAAAAATTAACAAAAAGTTTAATAGGTTTAGAACAACATGAGTGTAAACTAACATTTTAAAATTGGTGTTTTCTTCAACTAATGTTGAAGGTTGGTTTGTGAGGCCAAAAAAAGTTTCTTTTGAGTTATGCCTTTTCAATTCACTTAGAACACTCGCTCAAACTCTTATATCAGTTTGTTCTGATAAATTAATGTTCTTCCACTAGCTTAGCAAAGACTAGATTTGTCATGGCCTTATCGCTCTCAAGTGAGTATTCAAGACCAAAGACTTCTATCTCAGATCAGCATGTAGACGTGTTTCAGCCATGGAACAGCTGCAGTGGTATTCCACAGGAATGATCATATCTCTAACGCATTTGTGGAATTAATGCTGAAACTGAGCCCAGAGGGTTGAGGGTGATGTCATGTTCTGACAAAAAATATTGCGCTTAATAAACTTGGAGAGGTTTAGAGGCCTTAGGAGAGGAAAAAAAAGAAAGGGTGAGCGAGGGAGAGGGGGAAAGAAGAGAGGTCTGGAAAAGATCAGTGAGAGGAACAGGAAAGATTGGACAAAGAGATGGCCGTGTAAACAGTCCTGCTCGTAATTTAGTTTGATGCTTAACTGTGCCCTCGGTGTCACAGTATCATTTACATTTTATCAATACCGATACTGCTTATCGATACCGGTACTTATCGATACTATTTGGTGCAAAAAAAATATGATGTGAAAAGTTGCAGCTTCTGATTCGTCATTAACATTGGAGTGTACACAGGTAAAACAACGCATCGATAACATTATCATTTGTGCTGAAACTTATCGGGTAGTCTGGTATTGACCCAATTATGTACCGGTTCTCTCAGTACCCATCCCTACTTATAAGGTTGCATGTCATTTAGGAAGCTGCCTTTTTGACATCAAAAGAAATGTAAAAAATTAAATGATTTTGCCCTGTCTGCCATCTGTAATTTTTTTTTTATTATTATTATAATTTTTTTTTTCATTAAGCTTGTATTACAATGCATTAATGAGTTTTATGGATCAAGGATACATGAATTGCTGCTTTCAAATTTGGCTAAAATTAGTTAGCTTTGGGACCATTTGAAACAGTCTTGAAAACTGTTCATCAATTTTCCAGTTAGATTACTTCCAGCAAAAATAAATCTGTATCAATCTTCCACTTTATGGAACGTAAGTATCGAGATAAATAATAAAAATCAGGAAATTGCACAGTTGTAACTGGTGCACACAGATTAATAAACATTGAAAATTTTATGAATTAGTAAACTGTGTGAACAAAGTCTTCAGATTCAGTTAAAATACCCAACTCTGTCCCATTCTTTAGTTATGCAGTTAATATAATTGTACTTTAACTTGGGCCTCAAGTATAGGCATTCTGTGCATTTAAAGATGGGTTGTTATCAGCCTGAACTTGTTTCCTAATTCTCTCTCTCTCTCTCTCTCACACACACTCACTCAGTTTCTTTGAATTATTATTTTTT
Source organism: Barbus barbus (assembly GCF_936440315.1). Lineage (NCBI taxonomy): Eukaryota > Metazoa > Chordata > Actinopteri > Cypriniformes > Cyprinidae > Barbus > Barbus barbus. Next base: position 12,316,006 of record NC_136736.1, on the reverse strand, counting down.
TTTGCTACAATGATAGCATTGGATTTTCTTCTGTCAATCATAGCATTATTAATTCTACTATGTAAATTGTTAGTGGGAATTAGCTTCTCTGTGTACTGTCTACACACAAACCCATAATGTTGAAAAATCAGAACCATTGTTCAGAAACCGAGAATTGTTTAAAAGAAAGAGCACCAATTGAGTGACATTTTGAGACTGTGTGAAACTGAAGAACAAGTTTATTTCCTTGCCTTTATTAGTTCAGAATGGACTTGACCTGAACCTTCTCATAAACCCATCACTATTACCACAAAGCCATCTCCATCTGTTCATTTTTACCATCATACCCCACATCCCATTGCATATTTTTGTTACATAAGACCTTCCCCCTTTGAGACTTTAACTTGCACTCACAATTTAGTCTAATAAAGGTCTCAGTTGCTTTGTGTCCTTTTTTGCAGAAAGAAGAGAGAGGAAACCGAAACTCAATTATTATAGTAATAGATAACTATGTCTGTAAAACTGCAGAGATGGGCCTCTTGACCATTTCCAGGATTTCTCCCAGCATGCCTTAAAAAGGACTTAAGAGCACTGGGGAATGTCTGTGCGGAACACTGAGAATGCACTGGTATTTATTCAGTCCCAATATTAATATTAATCTTATTGGAGTTTCATTCTCATGGCCAACTGGCGACTCTTATCTGTTTTGTGCAGGTGCTAATGATGTACATTCATCTGATTGCTTTAAGCAGTCAAAGCAAAACTACTGTGATTTATTTATTTATTAGTATATTAACTGTGGAGTATTTATATGTTCATAAATATGCTAAATTCACAGATAAACTAAAAGATCATACAGATTAAATGTGCTTTTTATGTGCTCATTTTTAGGAATGTCATGGTAAGGAATGGATTGGCTTTATCTAGCTTGGCTTTTTCGCCTCAAGGAAGAAGATAAAGATTTACATGCAAAGAGTCTGTGATCCCCCTCCCCAAAAGTACTTCAGGATACATTAAGGCTACATTAGTTTGCTAGACACTGCACACTGCCTTTTATTGACAAGGATGGATCAGCATGATCGTCTCAGGAGTTTTATGTAAACTACATTGATATTTTTAGAGAGTGGTCTACACAATTAATTCCCTTGTGTGTGCAATAAAACGGGAGTGTTATTGAGGGTGGAGAGAGCGCTGGACATTCACTCCCCCCACCTACAATCCCTGCCGGCCCGAGACTCCAACCCGCAACCTTTGGATTACGAGTCCGACTCTCTAACCATTAGGCCACAACTTCCCCAAGCAAGGCTGTGGGTCCTGACAACATACCTGGCCGTGTTCTGAGACACTGTGCTGCACAGCTGACAGATTTCCTAACAGATATCTTCAACACCTCGCTGAGCCAGGCAGTCGTCCCCACGTGTTTCAAATCCACAACAGTCATACCGGTACCAAAGAAATCACCCGTGTCCTGTCTAGGGGTGTAACGATATCACAAACCGAACCGAAAGATCGCGATACACCACCCACGATACGAATCGCGGTACTCTCGTCACATACCGCGGTATTCTCACGCCCCCTGCTTCCCATTGTTGAGGTTAATGGCACTTGTCTCTAAATAACTATTAATTTAAACAAATTTTTCTTTGCTTACATTTGATTAAATTGTATTAGTAACGACTAATAAGAGCTTTTTAAATTTTGTTCTAAATATTCTATTCTAAAGCTACTGTTTTCCAAGTGCATGTCATTTCACGTGACTTAGGAGTGAGCGTCACACTCGGTTGCTAGTATATGCAGGATGGCTGCTTCACGTAGTACTGAAATTGCAGATCCCCGGACACATTTAAGTCTCCTGTGTGGGAACACTTTGGTTTTCCAGTGGAGTACAGGAATGGAATTCGTGTCGTAGACAAAGCGCACACAATCTGTCGTAACTGTTTCACAAAACTCTCTCACATATCGCATCTTTTGCGCGCTCAAGTTCATTATTTCAAATGTAGACGCGCGGTATGCGCACTCATAATGGAAGCAACGCGCTTTTCAGAATGCCGCAAGCACACCGCAGATCATGTGACAAGAACCAACCAATCAGCTTCCTCACCATTTCCGTTACGTTGTAACCTCAGCAGCTTTTTTGAAGTATGGGGTGCACCCAAACACTGCGGCGTTTTTTACTTTTCTTAGTAAATAAACCTTGTAACAAAGTTACAGCAAGGGTTTTTCGGTGGTGGAAATCCATTGCTGAAATTTCCTTGTTGTAACGGAGAGCGCAGCTGATGGTTGTTTAGCAACGACAGACGCCTCCGGAGCGCAACCGCCCAAGCGCTTTAGAAAAAAGGAGAAAGCGGCGCGCCTAGCGTTTTCCAAGCGTTTTTAGGCGCGATATGTGAACGGCCCCTTATACAACAGGAAACACATCTCATGGTGCGTTCACACCAGACGCGAATGAAGCGTGATAAGCGCAAGTGATTTACATGTTAAGTCAATGCAAAGACGCGAATAGACATCCTCCCTGCTGGATTCGCGCGAATGAGGCGACCGCATTTCAGTCAGAATGTGCTGCATGATGGTGTTTTTGAAAAAGAACTTAAAACTTAATTGAACTTCCAAATGTTTCTTAGAGTGGACAAGCCAGTGTTTATTTTTGACTAGAGTACATTGGAGTTTATTTATTTCATCTTAGTTTACTTCAGGTAAGCTGACTTCACTAAAGAGACAAATGTTTATTTCTGAGTACCTACATTGGAGTTATCTCATTTTAGTTTACTCTGTTAAGCTGGCTGCACTAAAGAGAGAAATGTTTTATTATGACTAGTCTACATTGGAGGTATTTATTTAATTTTTGTTTACTCCGGTATGCTGACTGCACTAAAAATATGAAGCCAAAGTTAATAAAGAAAAAGTTAAGTCAAGTTATTGTTATTATTGAGTTAAGTGAATCTATTGTTCCTTAGCATTGCTGGTAAGATGACATGAACCCTACCCCCACAGCAAACCGAACCGGACCGAACCGTGGCTCCAAAACCGTGAACTGAACCGAACCATGCCACTGGTGTATCGTTACACCCCTAGTCCTGTCTAAATGACTACTGTCCCATACAGGGGTAGACAATAAGGGAAATTTGCGTCTTTTGAAGTTCACTGGCCCAACTATCAAAACCACTGGCCCAGGTCAACGCGTCGGGTATTGATCCCAATAATCACGAAAAAGAACAGTTTGCTTGAACAACATGAATAACATTTATTTTTTTTAAGGTAGGTTTAGTGCAAAGTGCAGCAAAACTGTGCAAAAACATGAAACAAGTGCAAATAAACCTATTGCATAGGATTCATCACCCCAGTAAAGCCAATTCTTGCTGAAATTTCCTTGTTGTAACGGAGAGGGCAGCTGATGGTTGCTTAGCAACGACAGACGCCTCCGGAGCGCAACCGCCCGAGCGCTTTGGAAAAAAAGAGAAAGCGGCACGCCTAGCCTTTTCCACGCGTTTTTAGTTTTTCCAAAGCGCTCGGGCGGTTGCGCTCCGGAGGCGTCTGTCGTTGCTAAGCAACCATCAGCTGCGCTCTCCGTTAAAACAAGGAAATTTCAGCAATGGATTTCCAACACCGAAAAACACTTGCTGTAACTCTGTTACAAGATTTATTTACTAAGAAAAGTAAAGAAAGTGTTTGGGTGCACCCCATACTTCAAAAACGCTGCTGAGGTTTCAAAGTAACGAAAAAGGTGAGGAAGCTGATTGGTTGGTTCTTGTCACATGACCTGCGGTGCGCTTGCGGCATACTGAAAAGTTGAGATGTTTTTATCTCGATGCGTCGCTTCCATTATGAGCGCGCATACTCGCGTCTCCATTTGAAATAACGAACTTGAGCGTGCAAAAGACGCGATATGTGAGCGACCCCTAAGGCTGTCGGGATCACGTAACGTGTTAGCGGTGGTTACCGAGACGATTTAACAGAAATCAAAACACAGAACCACAGGTAATTAATGTGAAATTAGACTTTTTTTAATCGAGGCATTATTTTTACTGGCCCCACCGGGCTAGTGGTTGGAGCGATCTGGTGGCCCTGACCGTTTTAAAAGTACGTCCGGGCCACCGGGCCATTTATATTGTCGACCCCAGCCATAGCACTGACTCCAATCATGATAAAGTGCTCGGCTCGGCATTCAACACAATAATCCACAACATCTCATAAATAAACTAAACCTGCTGGGCCTTAACAATTCCCTTTGTAATTGGATCCTGGACTTTCTAACCGGAAGACCTCAGTCAGTCCGTGTCGGCCACAACGCCTTGAGCTCTACCACACTGAGCACAGGTGCCCCACAAGGCTGTGTGCTCAGCCTGCTGCTCTTCACACTGCTGAGTAGGGCTGGGTATCGTTCAAAAATGTTCGATATCGATACCGATACCTTGAGTTCGGTACCGGTTCCTGAACGATACTTTTTCCGATACCAATTTTATGAAAACAGTTTTAACAAGATTACATTATCTAAAAAAACTTTGGTTTTGTTTTTTTCAGCTTGTTGTCATGTATACAGACTAGGGCTGGGCGATATGACGATATAATCGTATATCGACGATGTCTCGTAAGTATCGCGATGTCGATGTCAACAGTCAGGTAACAGACGATTATCGACATTATCGGGAAAAAAAATGACAAATGATAAACCTAGTAGGTTGCAAAAAATATTTTACACAGCCCCATAGTCACCATACAGGTCTTTTTGCATGCAAGAATGAAATAATTTAATAGGAGGGTTGGGAATCGAAAAGCTATTCCAATTTTGGAGATAAGATCAGATGCGTAAGGTCAGGAATCGAATTACTTGTTATAAAATAAAATTTCGATTCTGCTTCTCGATTCCTGTATGCGCATTTTTTGTGATTTCAAAAGATTCAACTGCAAGAAGACGAAATAGAACTCACTTCTGCACTCGCTTTCTGTGCAGAGCGCGCACACACACACACACACACAGCTCGCACTTCTTATATACGCGAACACTGGACTGAGCTCTCTTTCTCGCATTCTTACACATTCGAATGGACAAATACACACAAAATTATATCCAAATATCCCATAAATATAATCGGTTATGTCTTAAGTGAACGTAAAGAGGGTGTATTGGATCCGTGCATTGACAGCAGTCGCTGCCGCCAGTCATTAATGTTAATCAAAGAACAAAAGAAAAGAAAATCCCTCACTGATGTTGACTGAATCACTTTTGTAACCTCAGTTTATATTTTATTTTCCTGTTGTTCGGCGCTGACTACTGTAAAGACAATGAGCATCTGTGTATGATTATGATTATTTTGGAGATGTGTTCTATAATTGATCCTTATTTAGGGTAAGGACATTCTATTTTGATCTCCAGTTTAATCAAAGTTAACCAGAAAAAAGGACAAACAGTGGCACTGCATGTGTTTCTGAATATTTATTTTAACGGACTGTATAATGATGAAAAACCACACACATGACAGTTATAATTAAAATACGCAAATTCCTTCACGGCCTATTCATACAGCACACAAAGTGCCCTATTTTTTTAAACAGTGTATACAGTATAATTATGTTTAATTAAGCGGAGATATAGCACTATAAATTCTTAATTCATATGCAACAAAACTATAAAGTTTTGTTGCAAACGGATGAAGACATTATAGGCTCAACATGCACGCATTCGGAGATTCGGCAGCCCAACACTGAATATTATATTTTGGGCGTTGTATTTTGATTAATACAATAAAAATTATAAAAACTAAAATACAAAACTAAAATTTAAAATTACCCCTTGTTTTAAATAAATCAGTTATTTTTATTTTGTTAAAAAGAGGCCAAAAGAGACCTCCGAACAAGGCTACCAAAAAAAAAAAAAAAAAAAACCTAATGTTTTTGCTCAGAATTCTTTTTAATCTCTGCATGACTTTAGTCATACATGATAAATATCAAATAACATAGCTACAAGTTTAAAAACAGCGCTACAATTATTATAATCAAGGAAATTAAACTTACCATCATGAAATTTGTCTAATGCCAAAAAGAAAGAGTACCATCGGAAAACAGGCATATTTATTCAAGACATTACTATATGACACCAACATGCATTTATCATTCTTACAATCACCGCCAGAATATCCAACTTCACCATGATGAACTTAAAATTGGGTTCTATCATTTTTCCTCAACAGTTCTTCTCACAAAACGAAATTAATTTCAAACACAAATTTGATAAGAACAGAGTGGAAATTATTAGCAACACCAACATAACAGTAAAGCTAATGTTTTCTGTTAGTTTAAGCACAAACTAAGAAAAGTAATACCAAACTTTAACGTGGCAATAATTAAGACCAAACTGAATATGGTGCATGTCGGCAATGTTTTCTTAGCGGGGGCGGGGCTTAGGTAGACGATATTAACGGATATCGCGATATTTTTTAAGGCGATTATCGATAAGATATTTTTGACATATCTCCAGGCCTAATACAGACTCAAAGACTCATCTCCTGAGCCACTGCACAAAGGAACAAAATATAGCCAACACAATAAATCAGTACAAATAATTTTTATAAAGCTCAAATAGTTTTCAGTTTACACTAGTGTGTGCTCGTTTTAAAACGCATAGCTCAGACAGAATCATCATTTCTATTCATTTATTCTAGGTTGTTAAAGACTTCAAGAAATTTAAAATCTTTATCCACTTTCATAAGTGGGTGTTTTATTTTCTTTCACAATATATTTTATTATTATTAAATTCTATGTTGTAGTATGTCTAATTATTTGAATGCATAAAAACTACTTAGTTTATTCAAATTTATTCTTAAAACAGCCTTATGAAATGTTTTCTTTTTTCTCAGAAATTCTGTGTTCTGTATCTGGTTTTCAAATGAAGGCATAAAACATTAATTTCATTTTTCATTTAAATTATTGAAAATAAAACTTTATTTATTTTGGCAAACAAACTTTTACTATTAAAATTAAAATATGGAAGAAATGCTGTGTGATCATTAATTAAAAAATAAGAGTTTTTAATAATTTTAATAGTAGCCTAGTAGTAGCAGTACACTCTGCTGAACAATATTAATTTATTTCTGCCGCAGTGTCTTCCAAGTTAATCCGAACTTTTATTTTGACGGGTTTCCGGGAATACCTTTACAGTTCTGTGTGTATATGATATGACGCAAGTTTTACTCAAATCAAACGGTAAAATACTCATGAAGTGACTCTCAGAGCAGTTTTAGAGCTGTTGTTCATGTGTTTATGTCCTCATTTAGTGAGACGGCAGACGCTGAAATGTCACGCGAGCTTCAGTCTGGGTCAAGTAAGCGAAACTGCGCGATATAGAGAGCAGACTGCTCCGTACGCTTTCAAATTGCTCTCGCGGATGCCAAACACTGATCAATAAGCACCGCGTCACTTCTAAGTACCGCAAGACCCTCCAGCAGACAGTGAACACAGCTGCAAAGATCATCGGTGCCCCTCTCCCCTCCATCCTGGACATTTTCCTTGCACGATCCTCCAGCAAAACCAACAGCATCGTGAAGGACTCCACCCATCCCTCCCACAGTCTCTTCCAGCTCCTACCATCAGGAAGACGGTACCGGAGCATCAGAGCGCGCTCCGCCAGACTGCTCAACAGCATTTTTCCCCCAGGCTGTGAGAGCCCTGAACTCAAACCCCCTCTGAACCCCCCCCCCCCCCCCCCCCCCAACCCCCCCCCCCCCCCCCCCCCCCCCCAACCTTACCACACCAAAGAAAAAACTGCATGGAACTCGTTTTTTGTGCAATTCGAAGTGTGCTACACACAGGTGAGTGGGCCTGTACAAACCACCTGTAGTAACACACTCTCCTCTATGTGCACTAGACACTTTACACACACTGCTGCGTGTACACAATCCCACAAAAGACTCAGCAATATATGTATGTTTACATGCTCATGCACTACAAATCATCCTGCACTGTTCCCCAACCAGCTGCTTGACTCAAAATATCTCTCTTTGCACATGTACAGTATTTGTGAAGCATTCGTATAGCTTGTATTTTTTATATTCTATTCTTTAGTTTGTATAGGGTAAATATTTATGTGAAGCATTCGTATAGTTTGTATTTTTTATATTCTATTCTTTAGTTTGTATAGGGTAAATATTTATGTGAAGCATTCGTATAGTTTGTATTTTTTATCCTTTATTCTTTTAGTTTGTATAGGGTAAATACTTATAATATATATATATATATATATATATTAGTATACGTATAGTTAAATCTGTCAGTAGGTTAGTTGTGTATAGGTTTATAGTTTTTTTTACTTCATTGTTGTATGTCTGTATTTATGTAGCACCGTGGTCCTGCGAGACACGACATTTCGTTCCACTGTATGTCCCCACATGTAGCGGAATGAAAATAAAGCTCAACTTGACTTGACTTGAGGAACATGCTGTAGGCTAGCTGGTTTATAGGTACGCTGAGCCTTGATTCTCTGTGACCCCCTGAACTAAAGCACACATGTGGGTCTAATCAGGACATCATTGTGAGTGACATCACTTTCCCAAATTCAGTTTCTCTTTTATATTCAGTATGTGACTCAGTGGGGATTTTCTGAGTAAATTCAAACCTGCTCAGAAAATCTTAATCCAAAAAAGGAACCCTTCTAGATTGTATTGAAATCTGAAATAATGTGATTTAAATATTTAAAATAAGTCCGTTAGTTGTTCATATCACAGTGTCTCTTCACTAGGGTTGTACTAGGTCTGTTCCCATGTAAGGGCTGTGCGTGAACTAAAATTACTGAATTACTAAAAGTCTCTTCCCAGGCACTAAAGACACAAAGGTATTTCAGAAAGACTGCCCATGTCATTACTGTAAATTGCTTGAGATAATAAGCATTTTCTAAATAACAAGTTAGCAAGTGTTTTCTAAGCATGCATTACTCATTGGTTCACAGTACATATGAATGATTGCAGTGATTAAGACTCAGGCTGGGTGTGTTTCTTCAGTCCAAAGGCAGTTTGGCTGCTGAAGTGTGTGCATCTTTATTTCTTGGTTACTGTCTTTTGGTCATCCTTTAAACTCCTGTAATGCCTTCAGGGAAAAGTGTCTCGGAGTCGTACCTAACTGTCTCGTCACATTGACTGTACAGATGTATTAAAAATGTGGTTTCCTGTGATAAACAATAGGAGGGGCATTTTCTTGCATTTTTCTTTCTTGTTTCCTGGGCTCAGTGACGTAAAGATGAACCAAGATAAACCACAAAATCATCATCAACACGTTTAATGTGGATCTGTCATAGCGATTAGCTAATATTTCTTTGTATGTATTTTTTGCACTGCTAGTGTGACACAACTGATGCTTCATGTTGAATTACTCAAACTTGATAAACCCACACATTGTTATGGGTTGCTCATCCCATGCTGTGTGCAACCATGCAAGACAGATCAAACGGTACACAAATTACAAAGGTGTGTCTTGCAAAGACATTCATGTGCAATCAGACACAATTACACAATTTAGCCTGAGACTGTGTGTGTGTGTGTCCTGTTTTGGCTGCAGTAAGTCTAACTTTGAGAGCTTTATTTCCTTAAATGCAGTTGTATGTCAAGATGTTAGTCTAATGTTTAACCAGGAACTTTGAGAAACACTTGTGATGTCTTGTGAAATGGTCAGTTTTGGTGGTTAGAAATTTTTGTGTGTGTGTGTGAGATATGGTCACAGAGCAGCATGAACATTCTGATGTATACAGTAAGACTATAAAAATTATATAAGTTATGACGTTTTCTTTTTTTTTTTTTTTTTTTTTTGAAGATTTATTCCTCTCTCAAAACTAGGGCTGTCAACTTTAGTCGTTTAGTCGACTAATCGGTCGATGCCGTCTTGGTCGACTGACATTCTCATTGGTCGACCAGTTGCATAATTTTTTTTTTTTCACCAATAAAGAAATTTTCATTGATTTACTCCTTGATATTTATTCCTTTATTAGCAGTTATATATTACTGTATTCTAAATATAATTAGCCTATGTTTTATCCCCAACTTTAAATGCTTTAAATTAGGCTATTTTATAACAGCGCCACAGTTTAGCGCACCACGAACACTCGGGAACCGCACCTGTGGCTGGCTGCACTGCTGCTTCGCGCTCAGTAAGGAATATAGGTAGTTTTGCTGTATTCATTCAGTTAGAACACTACTTGTTTTGGCTTTAGTGGACAAAATGTCCAAGAAATCTAAATCTTTTGTCTGGCTGCATTTTACTAAATATTTGACTCGTTGGCAAAAAATCAGAAAACGGAAAAAGAGAAGGAGATGGCAATGCTTCTTTGTGGACATGGTGCAGAGGATGACCCTGATGAGCCAAGCGCACAAAGATCCTCTTGCGACGTAATGAAAGATTATCTTCAGGACAGAAGTAAAGTGGACACTGCTGGGCCACTTGCGTAGTGGAAAAATAATGAGGAGAGATATCCACGACTTGCTTGGGCAGCCAAACGCCTGCTCTGCATCTCTGCAAACGCCTATAGATCGGCCGGACAAAAGTTAACCCATAGCTTTGAAAGTAAAGAAGAATATACAGCCTGTATAAACGAGAGCTTTTGTTAGGATTTTTCATTATTTGGCAGTTTTAGCAGTTATATTTTTTGTAGCGTGTGGTGTGGTCAGGTGCGCGATTATGGCTGTCACTATAGACCTAGGACAGAGCTCCTCACTTTGCAGTTAAAAAAAATCACTTAATTTTCAAAGAATTGTATTATTATTATAGTTTTATGTATTAGGGGTCGACCGATATGTGTTTTTCAGGGCCGATACCGATTATTACAGACCAAGTAGACCGATAACCGATATATTGAACCGATATATATGTCTGGTGTAAAAATGAAAATGAATGTCAAAATTAAGAATAACAAGGGCTCTGACAAAAACGGCCTTCCCTAGTGTTGGTTGCACTTCTTACTCTTGTCTTCCCCCATGCATCCATCTACAATAAGGGTAATATAAAGAGAGAGTTAAAAGTGGGGCCACTGTATGCTTCATGATTAAGCCTATGAATACTAAATACTACAGCTAAACAGCTTGGGGAAATGTAAGTATTTGGCTTCAATAATTTACATGTTAGAAATGTATGTGTAATAGCATAACCTCTCATAATTCTTCATTAATTATTTTCGGTTGACTAAATCATAACCTACAAGAGGTGACTATTCAATTCATCATCTAATGCACATCAGTTGATTAATTTAAAAAGCGCAATGTATATAATAAGTGTAAATAATTTAATTGTCTTCATAGCTCCATTGTAGAAGTTGCGAAGAAGACCGCAACTATTTTAATGAATCTATAACACTAATAGCCTGTTATAGGCTCACTTGGTTCAATAGCCTATTGAAATGTCCCAATTTCCGTCATCCTAATCTTGGCCTATGTGACAGTAACTTAATCTTGGCCTATGTGACCGTAATTTCCATTAGTTTTCATTTACAGAGCAGTGCAAATGAAGGCATAAAACATTCATTTAATTTATATTTTAATCAAATGAGAGTTGAACTATTTTTTGGCAAACAAATGTTTACTATTAAAATTAAAACATGGAAGAAATAGCGTATTGTGTGATTGTTCTTTTAAACAAAAGTTGTAATAATTGTAGTAGCATTAGTAAATAAACCAAACTTTTATTTTGATGGGTTGCCATGAGGACCTCTTAAGTTTCTGTAGCCTATTTATGATATGACGATCGTTTTACTCAAACGAAACAGTCAAATGGTCATGAAGTAGCTCTCAGAGCAGTTCTGGGGATGATGTTCATGTATTTATGTCCTCATTTAGTGACATGGCAGATGCGGAAAACACCGCGAGCGTCGCACACTTCAGTGTGTGTGTGTGTGTGTGTGTGTCAAAACCGCGCGTCTGTGCCTTTCACATATACAGAGACACGCCGAACATGCAGAATTCATATTTAAATAGTCTTTTTGCAGCTTAATGTTTACAGATAGTCCATATCATGAGTCGATTTAAGTGTACTGACCTACTTTTGATTAATTCATCCAAACTTTGACAAATTTCCCCCATCTTGGAAACCATAAATAGATAATATTGAGGTTTTTACAACTTCAGTGTAGTGGATTGTAATTTATTGCAACTTGTGCAAGGTCTGCTGCTGCCTTTGAGAGAGAACTGATGCGTGATGAAGCAGCACCAGTTAGCAAGCGCTTTCGGTGTGAAAGCGCCTTTAGTCTTCCACGTTGATTGGTCGGACTCCTGACTCTCAACAAATCAGATGCGCGGTGGGCGGAGACTGCTCTAGGCCACAGAGTGGTGAGTTCCGACAGGCTGCATCAGAGCCAAATAGCGCGTTTCAAAATTAAATAATTTTATCGGCACATCGGTTTTGAAAATGACCGATACCGATTATCATAAAAATGCTTAATATCGGTGCCAATAATCGGCCAGGCCGATAATCGGTCGACCCCTATTATGTATTGATGTTTTTTCGTTGTTGTTTTATAAATGCTCTATGAAAATTGTTTAAATGTTCAATCAAAATGCAAAACATCGTGTCTTTTTTTTTTTTTAGTCGACTGATCGTTGCGCAGGACAGGACTTTGGTCGACTAAGCATTTCTTTGGTTGACTACAGCCCTACTCAAAACATAATGCCACTTTAAATATAGGCCTCTGTGTTTGAAACTAAAATATGCGTCTCTGCCAGTGCCTCTGTTTTGACAATAAGGCACCAAACCAGTATTTAACATCTCCATAAGATTGACATGACGGAGTTGTCAGTTTCCTGGAACGAGTGGCTTTTTGCAAACATTTTAAGGTCTATGTAATAAATTTGTTATCAAAGCTATGGCGTATGTTTGGTACAGAAAATTGTTATAGTTTACAATTAATAGAGTCTCTGGCATAAATTTGACAAAATATTTTGCTTGTGTCAGCACCAGGGTTTGGCTTTATTGAGAGTTTGACCTTAGAATCAGTATTTCCAGGGCGTGTTGTTTTTGGTTTGTGTTTTCTGAATGCTTCACTTTTGAAGGAATTCCCTCGGATCGACCAGGGAATGTTTAGGGATTGTCAGTGGGCTGAACCTCCATGTGTGCTCTCGTTGATTCATCCTAAGACCCCTTCAGCCACATTCCCTCCAAACCTCCAAAGCAAATAAATGCATCAAGCATTCCCCATGAGTGAGCAGCAGACCTCTCAATGCCGAGTCAGGTCTCTGACTGTCCTGTTTGTGCCTACAATCTACTGCTGGGTCAGCGTTGTTGTTTGGAGTCCAGAGCATACAGGATAGACCACTTATCAAGTTTCTGAACTTGTTTGTCAGCTGACGTTGCTTAGATATAGAAGATTTGAAGATTGGTGTAGTTATTTTTGTAGTCTTTAAATGGAATTGTTCATGTTATGCGATATGGAGGGTCAAATTATCATTGTGCAGTTGAACCCCATGGCACGTTTTATAATAGTAAGCCAACTGGCTACAAACTTCACCCACAAGTCTAATTATTGATATCATTTGGTCACTGTTACGGCGATTCACTGAACCAGCTGTATAACAAACTCTGCACTGTATATTAAAATCCAAAATATAGTGAAAACACTATTAAATAGCACAGTAACAAGATCGGCAGATTAAGACATTAACTTGTGAGCACAAAACACAAGATACTTCTCTTTTCTATATAAATCAGATTTTATTTATATAAACCTAAGACATAAACTAATCTAACATATGAACACAAGCATTCACACGTTGCAGAAAAAGAGAAAGTGAGGAAAGAAATGAGTTTTAAGAGAATGAAAATGTGAAATCCCAAGTTTACAGCAATATGTTCAATTGCATAGACCTGAACAACCATCAATCACTTATTTAACCCTCGCTTTGAGTTTCTCAATGAGGCAAAAATTTATATTAAAGACACCAATTCAGTTAGAACCTGGAGATGTTACTTGCTTGCATTGCCTGTGTTAAGGGGTTTCCTTTGTGTTGTTGTCCTTGCAGACAGGGGGTTCCCCGAAGTGTCTGATTGGCTGGAAGTTCAATAATCTTTGAAGTGAGGTCTTGGGCGTTGGCTGAAAATGCAGAGTTGGTCTGGCTGAAGTTTGAAGCGAGTGCAGTCGGAGCTGAACTTTGCAGCAAACTTACATTAGAACACAAAACTTCACGGAAAGAAAATAAATTAAAGTAAAAGAATAAAAATAAAAGGAGGTAATGAGACCTAGGTGGTTTTCTTCTCATTGTGGTAGCAGCTGGCACGTGGGCCAGAGCACGCTCAAAGAGCAGCGTCAAAACACGGTGGCAAAAGAGAAGAAGAGGAGATAGAGCATTTTTAAAAACAAGAGGAGAAGAGTGACTAAGAGCGATTGATGGTGTCCTGAGTTTTTAAACTTGGCTTCTGGACTCATCCCCTCTGGTGTCTTGACCAATTAGATAGGCTATTATCTTAGCTAGGGGTGTTCCTTCCATCATAAATCAGCATGTTATCAGTCACATGGTCTGGATTTTACACACTCTTGCAAAGTATAATTTTGGATGTGATTTCTATAACCAGAATATCATACATTTTACAGAATTGATTAGAAGAAACATTTAACGCATGATTTTTCACACTCATACATGCCAAACACGCATTCAAATTTTCTGATTGCATTTTAAATTTGTCTGATTCAGTCTCTGATATTCTACACAGTGGAACACTTCATGTGCACTTACAGACTTACAATGGCCCCCACATGCATGTGTCTGTTACGTTCACAAGACTGTAGGGCAGGGTTATTCAACTAGCTTCATTTGAGGGCCGGATTATTGAACTGAATATTTGAAGGGGCCAAGGGGATGGGGGCTGTCCCGATCTCTGTCTGCAGGAGGAGCTATAAAATTAAAAATTTAATTGAAATGCATATTCAGCAGTAAAATGAACTAATATTACCAACACCAAGCTCTATAAAAGGTTAACAGAGTCTGTTAATCAATTAACAAAATAATTAATTAATCACACATTTTTCTGCATGATTAATCACATATTTATATATTTATATTGTCATAATTTCATTGAATCTACAAATTAATGTAGAAACAACATAAAGATAGTATATTTTAAATACGTGTTTAATGGCATATTTTTAATAAGTAGCCTATTATTAATGAATTATATTGATACCAATACTGCCACTGGTGTCTCTGTTAAATGCATTTTCCCTCAATTTTACCTATTAATTATAGCCATTCAACATTACAGTATAATTGAAAGCCATTATTTTTTAACATTTTAATAGGCTCTGAAATATATAAAAACTTTTATTTTAAGTGACTTTAAAACAATCTTCACATAAACTGTAAATTGCATATGCATAAACTTTATTGGCTCATTTTTATTCAAGCTACAAAAATTAATCAGCGACTAGAGCAGTAGAGTGATTTCTCTTTTTCTTTTGTTCTTTGATTTACCTCAATGACAGACTTTTATCAAGTTTCACTTTAAAACCTGATGCACATGGCACAGATCTGACACGCATCCGATTTTCTCCAAACTCTTTACGGTCATTTAAGATTTTGTATCTCAGTTAAGACAATGTTTATGAGGTAACTCACCAAAACCGCAAATCTTTTTGACATAATTATGTGTGTTTTTGCCAGTTGAAGCGCTACTGGCAGTCTGTCTGAAGCGTCTCAGCGTAACTGTTATGTTAGAGCTGAACGCGCAGCCTTTCAAACTATACTTCATTTGATAATAATTTTCGTCCAGCGTTTGTGCTATTTCTCACCAGAAGTTATGACCGATAACACTCTTTATACTGAGTTAAATTAGAGTTGTGGATATCTCATAACTCCCTCATAAACGCTTGTCAACTTTGCCGTCTATTGATGTTGCGGTCTCCGTAGATTGTTGTTGCGTCTTTTTCTTTTCTTTTTCGGATGGCCCTGACCAGTGTTGCCACACTTCTTCCGAGCCCGCATTGGGACAAGCTCTGCAGCAGACTTCTATCTGACAGTCAAAGCGGCATTATATCACGAAAGCACAGACTCAGAGGAAGACCGCGAGGGTTTAGGGTGCCATTTGGGACAGGGTCATAGAGGAGGTTTTGTCAAAATTTAAAAAATTTGACAGACTCAATGTTACAAACCAGTTATTTTGCACCTGATATTTCCAGCAAATGTGAGTTTGAATTCTATTTTTCATTGACTTATGGAGTTAAATTATTGACATAATTTTCAGCTATTATTGCAAATTGACTTTAAAGGAAACATTAAAATGTTTAAGTCATAACATGTAAATATATAGTCGCCAGTGGCGACCGCAGCAAAAACTTCACTCGCAAATTAATATTTAATATTTTTGGTCGCAAATGAGACCGTTTTAGTCATAGTCTGGAGCCCTGAATTTGCTAATTTTGTGCAGACCAATGTGAAAATCCACCCATGTTTTTAAACGATGAACATGCAGAGTTGTAAATCTAAACAATTAAAGCGATAGTTTACCCAAAAATGAAAATTCTGTCATTAATTACTCACCCTCATGTCATTCCAAACTGGTTAGACCTTCATTCAGTATTCTCATAGCTTCGTAACATTAAGGTTGAACCACTGATGTCACATGGACTATTTTAACAAGGTCCTTACTACCTTTCTGGGCCTTGAACGTTTCAGTTGCGTTGCTGTCTGTGCAGAGTCAGAAAGCCTAATTTGTGTCCCGAAGATGAAGGAAGGTCTTACGGGTTTGAAACGACATGAGGGTGAGAAATTAATAACATAATTTTAATTTTTTGGGTGAACTATCCCTTTAAGGCAAGTATGGTATGTTTTATATTAATATAATAATGTATAAGTTTGCCTCATCACTTTTCTTAAAAATGCTGAAATGTAATGTTAATCATTTTATAAGCTTTTTTTGTTTTCATGAAAACCTGTATCTGAACTTACCAAAATCTGACCAAAGGGCTACCAGGGATTTTTTTTTTAAATTTGCAATCCCTGATATGTATAATTGTATCAAAAAAAAAAATTTTATATTGACATGTATATTTATAATGTCATGTAACTTTTAGATTTTTGATTTCCGTTGAGCCACAGTCTGATCTGCTTACATTCTTCATGGCACATTTAGTTTTGGATTTCACCACGTGTTGTTGCATGTTGTAGCATGTGGCAACTTCTACAGCCACGTCTTCATGTTTACAGAGTGATGCATACCTCACACACAAATGCGGAAGAAAGGAAATAATACAGTTTCCTGTCACTTATATTTTGATTCTTGCTGAAAGAACAGAAGCTCAACAAACAATGCGTTGGTTTTAATTCCGTGCCCACTGGCTGCCATTTGCCCTTCCTAACGCCCACTAGAATTAGCTGTTCAGCCTTCTCTGCGCACAGTAAATCTGATATCAGAGATATCGTAGGACAGATTATTTTTACAGATGGGTGGATGGCTGCTGTTTAAAAGTTTTCTGTCAAGGATCATACCTTACACTAAGCTGAATTTTTATCTAACTATCCATTCATCCGTCGAGCAGATGCCACCAGTTATCAGACCACAATCAAGATCCAGACCCAAAGTTTTTTTATAGCAAGTAAACTAAACCATCAATGTATCTTACTTACAAGACTCACTGAAAGTCACATAGAGATGCATGTTTAGAGTCAAAAATTTAGAGGCTACGTTCACACTGTCAGTTTTTGGGATTGACAACCGCATTTTTTTCAGGTTTGAGTCTCGAAATGTCTCGTTCACACAGCATCTTACAGTTGTGTTTAAAATACTGCCTGTATGAACGTGCAACGGGAGCCCGTATTCCTCACCAGTAACCATAGCGACAGTGAACAAAGTAAACTCGAAGATGGTGCCATCCATAAAACTGAAAGTCTTATCACTTTCTGACACGACGAGTCCAATCGAGCTGTGAGTTAATTCGTCAAATCTTCATTAACCGACGGCAGCTTTTAAATTTGGGTGGAGAGCGGAGCATTTGAATCGCGTGGACGCGTGCAGATTCTGCAGAACACAAAAATTTCTAAAAATTCTAAAATCTAAAAATTTCAGATGACACGCAGCTCATTTCTCTGTCACTGTAAGTTACCAAAAACGCATGAAAACATGAAACACATGGTAGATGCACGTTTGTGCTTTATGACGTGACAGACAACTAGTTGTCCAGTCCTGTTCCATTCACACAGCGCGTGTGTTCCAAGAATGCGGTTGTGAGTCCTGAAAATTTACGTTGTCACACCCGTAAATAACCAAATTGTGTGTGAACGTAACTGTATTAAGGACTCAAATACAGGACTGACAACCGTATTCTGTTGCTGTGTGAACGTGGCCATAGTCCTGTCCTACCCTGCCCTGCCCTGCCCTGCCCTGCCCTGCCCTAGAGCACAGTGTTTATTGTTCACATTTATCTCGTCATTCTTAGTCCACTCTGTCCAGGGGTCATGTAGTCTGCAGGTCCACTCCGCCAGACTCACATGATTGAGCTTTGTTGTATAGTAATCCACATTCACTCCAACCTGCTCAGATGAGTTGACCAGGCATTTTTAGTTTGGACTGGGCAAGAGGGTGGAGTAAGCAGCTTAATAGGAAGCTTTGTTGACATAAATTAAATATAGGTCATACCAGTATTATACTAAACTACATATCTTGAATACTCATTTTGCGTAAACCACAACGTTTGATCATTCTGTCAGTTTTAGTATTTTTTTATTCAGGTCATTTTTATTCTTGTCCCAGACTGTTGCAAGCCTGAGTGAGTGATTGAATGGAATCAATTGGAATGACTTTACAACTGGATTACAAGGATAAAAGATTGTAAATCTATGACACACATGGCAAGCAAATTTAAACACCGACACAGTAAGCAGGAGAAGATGCGATAGGTCATTTGGTGCCAGCTCATTTCACACGGATGGGCCCAGCTGTCGTTGTTGATGACACTGCAGTGCTGGATACCACTCATAGTGTTCGTCCTAAAATATCCCAGCACTTTGTCCCACGGACCCCAGTGAGAGTTCAGTTATATCGGGAATTCGGGATCATCCTTTGGGAATCCACAGACTGAAATTTGTTCCCTCTGAATCCAAAATCCTCTCCCAGCCTCATGTTCCAGGCAAAATCCCACTTCTTTTTTTCATTTGGTTTTCCAGATTGAAGGGAAATTCTTGATATCTACTTGCAACACCTGCTCCTTCAGGATGATTTTGGCAACATAATATGCAGGATGTTTGCAGAGCATAACTTTCATTATGACCAGCTCATTATCTATGAATGGGTGGTATTGTTAAGCTTTTCTTCAGGAATGCTTTTCTGTGCTCCTGAATAGAGGGCAATGTTATCCAAATGTTTCCAGTATGATGAAAAGGATTGTTTTTGTCTTCAATGTTTAATAAGGTCACTTCATGGCTTGGTTTACATGCATTACTATTCGAAAGTTTAGGGTTGATACGTTTTTGGAAGAAGTCTCTTAGGTTCACTGAGGATGCATTTATTTGATGACAAATATAGTAAAAACAGAAAATATTTTTACAATTTAGAATAACTGTTTTGATATATTTTAAAAGGTTATTATTCTTGTAATGGCTGAATTTTCAACAATCCAATCTTCACTGATCCTTCAGAAATCATTTTATATGCTGATTTGTGCTGCTTAATATTTTTGTGGAAATATAAGTATCCATTAATGAATAGATTTTTTATTTATTTTTTTTAAAGAAAAGCATTTATATAAAAAATAAATATTTTGAGTGTTCTTGCTGTCACTTTTGATTGTGTCCTTGCTGAATAAAATTATTAATTTAATAAATAAATCTAAACCTTTGAATGGCAGTTTAGGTTAATGTGTGACTGTGGCACACCTTTCTGAATGAAAATAATGGAAACACTGAAACATCCACAAATAAAGCAAGTCCTCATTTGCCTTTGAATTTAAAAGCTTTAACTCTCTGATTTGCAGAGCTTTCATTGGCCCAGAAGAAGTTTGCTCAGTGCCTGGGTGAATTCAAATTTGAGTACATTGGCGATGCGAAAACTGACGATGAGAAGTGCATTGGTGAGTTGTTTTTATTTTTATTTTTTTTGCATATTTTAATTTACGCACATGCATACATTTGCCCTTATTTTAATACTTGGCTTTGTACATATGAACTCTGTGATTCATCTGTTTGTTTCAGACGGGTGGTTCACATGCTGAGAAATATGTAAATAGTCATGCATAGATAAACTTTGTTCATTGTCTGCATGTTTGCCATTTCAGATGAATCATTGCAAGAATTCTCCTCCTTTCTTAGAAACTTGGAAGACCAAAGAGATCTGATGGTGAGCACAACCAGTTGAGACTTGCATTAAAAACACACTCTGTTATACATTTAAAATTCACTGCAAAAAAAGCTTTTCTTATTTAGATTTTTTTGTCTTGTTTCCAGACAAAATATCTACAAATTCTTAAATCAAGAAGGATTTTCTAGACAAGTAAAAAATTATTGTCATGTTTTCAGAAAAAAACAAGTAAAAATTAAGTTTTTGCTTAGAACAAGCAAAATAATCTGCCAATGGGGTAAGCAAAATAATCTTATTTCAAACAGAAAACAACATTATTTTGCTTACCCCACTGGCAGGTTATTTTGCTTGTTCTAAGCAAAAACTCACTTAATTTTGACTTGTTTCTCTGAAAACAAGACAATAATATTTACTTGTCTAGAAAATCCTTCTTGATTTAAGAATTTTTAGATATTTTGGCTGGAAACAAGACAAAACAATCTAATGTTGCATCCCAGTGTGCCTACTTATACTACGCCCTTAAAGTATGAACTCTTTTGATGAAGAAAAAGTCCACACTTTTGATTGTGTAGTAGAAGAGTAGGCAAGCTTTGGGACATACTATCACGTCACGCAACTGCATCTTTACCGGACTGCTCTGTCGCATCTGTTACACGCACCCTGTCACTGTAAACTGGCCGGTCAATCATCTTGTCACAGTTGACATCCTCCACATTTCATTTAATTTAACTTCCTCCCGTATTAGAGAGAAAAGAAGTAGCTCGTTGATCTGCCAGTCGCGGGTCTTTCATGCGGAGAACTCTGCTTAATGATGCATTTAAAAGTTAACGACCAAATGGATGTTTATAAAAGTTCACATTGCGGTTGATGAAATATAACACAGATAACAATAAATAAATATTTTTTACCAGGTTTAATTTTTTTTTTTGTTTTTTTATTAGTAACTCAAACCCCTTTTTGCTAACCTCTCTACCTAACCGTCGATCGCGCGCATCCGAGAAGGTACGAGAAGGCTTAAAAAAAAAAAATTGCATTGAGTTCAACACATACAGGTGCTGGACCAGATGAATATCATGAAAAAGTTGATTTATTTCAGTAGTACCATTCAAAAAGTGAAATTTGTATATTAGATTCATTCATATATTTCAAATGTTTATTTCCTCTAATTCTGATGATTATAACTGACAAGTAATGAAAGTCCCAAATTCAGTATCTCAGAAAATTAGAATATTGTGAAAATGTTAAATATTGAAGACACCTGGTGCCACACTCTAATCAGCTAATTAACTCAAAACACCTGCAAAAGCCTTTAAATGGTCTCTTAGGCCCCGTCCACACGAAGACGGGTTTCTCTGTATAAGCATACATTTTTTACCGTATAGGCGTTTCGTCCACACGAAACCGGCGTTTTCGAAGAGTGAAACCGATCATTTTTGAAACCGGGTCCCAGGGTGGATAAATTTGAAAACGCCGGTTTCATGTTGTCTTGTGGACGGCGAATCCGTATATTTTCTGAAACGATGACGTCATCAGCCTACGTCTCGCCCCTAATCAGACACCGCTACGTCACATAACAGCGACAACAACAACAACAATGTTAGACTACGTGCCTGTGTTCGTGCTGCAGAACCTACTGAGCTCATTAGTTTTATTAAAGCAAAATCTTCTGCTTTGTGTGTTAGTTTATATTCAGTGCGCAAGGTTTACGCACATGGTCCAAGTCTTCTTCTCTGTTTTTTTGTGTATCTCTGTGGCAGAATTACAGCGCCACATATTGGTCTGGCATGTGTACTACATTGTTTTCAGTCGGTTTCAGTGATTCCGTGTGGACACAGATATTTCCTGAGACGACTCCGTGTTTACGGAATTTGAGGCAAAAAACAAGATCGGATACGGAGAAACCCGTCTTCGTGTGGACGTAGCCTCAGTCTAGTTCTGTAGGCTGCACAATCATGGGGAAGACTGCTGACTTGACAGTTGTCCAAAAGACGACCATTGACACCTTGCACAAGGAGGGCAAGACACAAAAGGTCATTGCTAAAGAGGCTGGCTGTTCACAGAGCTCTGTGTCCAAGCACATTAATAGAGAGGCGAAGGGAAGGACAAGATGTGGTAGAAAAAAGTGTACAAGCAATAGGGATAACCGCACCCTGGAGAAGATTGTGAAACAAAACCCATTCACAAATGTGGGGAAGATTCACAAAGAGTGGACTGCAGCTGGAGAACCACCACGCACAGACGTATGCAAGACATGGGTTTCAGCTGTCGCATTCCTTGTGTCAAGCCACTCTTGAACAAGAGACAGCGTCAGAAGTGTCTTGACTGGACTGCTGCTGAGTGGTCCAAAGTTATGTTCTCTGATGAAAGTAAATTTTGCATTTCCTTTGGAAATCAAGGTCCCAGAGTCTGGAGGAAGAGAGGAGAGGCACATAATCCACGTTGCTTGAGGTCCAGTGTAAAGTTTCCACAGTCATTGATGGTTTGGGGTGCCATGTCATCTGCTGGTGTTGGTCCATTGTGTTTTCTGAGGTCCAAGGTCAACGCAGCTGTCTACCAGGAAGTTTTAGAGCACTTCATGCTTCCTGCTGCTGACCAACTTTATGGAGATGCAGATTTCATTTTCCAACAGGACTTGGCACCTGCACACACTGCCAAAGCTACCAGTACCTGGTTTAAGGACCATGGTCTCCCTGTTCTTGATTGGCCAGCAAACTCGCCTGACCTTAACCCCTAGAAAACCTATGGGGTATTGTGAAGAGGAAGATGCAATATGCCAGACCCAACAATTCAGAAGAGCTGAAGGCCACTATCAGAGCAACATGGGCTCTCATAACACCTGAGCAGTGCCACAGACTGATCGACTCCATGCCACGCCGCATTGCTGCAGTAATCCAGGCCAAAGGAGCCCCAACTAAATATTGAGTGCTGTACATGCTCATACTTTTCATGTTCATACTTTTCAGTTGGCCAACATTTCTAAAAATATTTTTTTTTGCATTGGTCTTAATTGATATTCTAATTTTCTGAGATACTGAATTTGGGACTTTCATTAGTTGTCAGTTATAATCATCAAAATTAAAGGAAATAAACATTTGAAATATATCAGTCTGTGTGTAATGAATGAATCTAATATACAAGTTTCACTTTTTGAATGGCATTACTGAAATAAATCAACTTTTTCATGATATTCTAATTTTATGACCAGCACCTGTACTTTATAAAGTGACATCAGTCGTCTGTTTGTCCCCTGCATGCTTCAGCACTGTTTGAGTCACAGCCACAGGAAGTGAGTTATATTGCCATCAGTTATTTGTGTCCTCTGTCTCAATGACTCTGTGATTACACAAGATGGCTGCTTATGTTGAGTCATGTCACCTTAAATGAGTTGTATAGGACTTTCAAATCCTCTTGTTGAACATCCGATATCATTTGATTTAAGTTCTTTATATTTCAAAGACTAATAGGCATTTTATCTGTAGTTCATTTACAAGTTGCTTTTACAGTGTAAAATGTGTAAAAACAAAAAAATTGTTTGATTCCTTAAAAAAAAAAAACAAAGGCATTAAAAAAATCGCTTTTACCTATTACTGTAACAGATCCCTTCACCTTATTTTTGCATTCTTAAGGTATGAGAGGACTGTTAGACTAATGCATGGTTAGTCATCAAGGTATGAAGGGCTCATGTTGCATGTAGGTCATGTTAGTATTTATTTAGTATGCAGCATTAGAGAGCCGAAGGGCCTGCCCATGACTCAAAGTGCAACAGCCGACAGTTGTTTTGAGCTCAGATTTGAGCCCCACCCATTCATAACACTGAAGCAGGCCAATGATGTTGCAGCCCCTCGGCACACTGTAGGCATGCATGGAAGAGGTGGAGCCTACAGGCCCTGACAGGGTCAGAAAGACGGGGTAATCGTAGAGCAGTGGTGCTCATTCTGAGTACTAACACTCATGCAATGGCTTTCTTTTGTTATTTCATTTCCTCATTTATAAAGATATATGTTTTTATATAATAATAAACATTGTGAAAGCCTTCTTGTTAAAATATGGGCTTTAGAAAATGATAGCTTTCTTTGAATTCTCAAAGAATGTTGTTTATTGCTTCGGATTTGGAAACATGTTCCTGATCTTCAAGAGTCTTGTTCATTTACTTCAAAAGTAAAATCTTTTACTTAGAAAACAACATAACCGAACTGTGCAGAGCTGCATTCATACTATTCTACAAAGCCCCTGCAAGGATTTCAATGCGGTTGCATTTGCTCATAACATTTTTACATTTCCCTGGGAAACTTTGCATTCACTCACAAAACTTTTGTTTTGAAATCTCTCACAAATGTTTTGTGTTAACCCAAGTAAACTTTTGTAGGTAAATGCAAAACTGGTGATGTAAATAATATATGATAAATAATTTGTGTGTGTTTGGGTCAAGGGCAGTGGTTTTAGCAGTGGGTTGTTTGAGTCAGACTGTTGTATAATAAATTATTTTGTCAGTTTCTCGGGGTATACAAAACCTTTTTTGTGGCAATAAAAAAAAAAAAAAATGTCCTGCATTTCTGTGTTGGCTTATTAATTTCTAGGGAATACTTGTTTTCAGAAAAAAAAAATGTCTTTTGAACCGTTTTTTTCAGATGGCTAATGAACCGTTTTGCCTCAGGTGATGAAATAGTGACATTTATTGGCATATAAATTTAAACCCAGAATGCGTTTGTGATTAAAGAAAATCATCCTTTTACTGCTATTGTTTGCTAAAAATAAATGAAATGGTCAATTAATTTTCTTTTCACAGATGAGAAACATCACAGAGACACTGATGAAGCCTTTAGAAAAGTTTCGGAAAGAGCATCTCGGCTCAGCAAAGGTAAAAGCATAACTATTGCCGTCATCTCTCACATTTAGAATCTTTGCATTTAACAGATGGAAAACTGTACATTTATTGAAACCAAACTTGCTTCTCATTCCATGTATTTAAATACAGTAAGTTCCTCCATTTCATATGCTTTCGTGCTATCTTTAGGCAGAGAGGAAGAGGTACGAGAAGGAAACAGAGAAATACTACAGCTCATTAGAGAAACTTTTGAACATGTCAGCGAAGAAGAAAGAGCCACAATTACTAGAGGTACTTCACATTTCATTCTTCCTACACACAAGAAATGGTAATTTCCTTCTGTTTCTCAGAGAAAGAATAAAAAAGATTTATATGTTAAGGTCAGTGGTTTGCTGTATTCTTTACAGTACTGTTTATTGCAGTTATTAATGTAGGAACTTTTGCTTTTGTTGCAGTGCTTTTTTTGCTTTCAGTAATTAAAATCTGTCGTTAGTTCTACCATATTTACGAAGCCAGACAAGTCCTCTCTAAGCCTGGGAGTGCAGTGTATTATCCTGGTTAAATCTTGATTCAGTGATGTGAGGGGAACATGCCATAGAAGGTTATGTTCCCCTCACATCACTGAATCAAGATTGATCACTGCTCAGTTATTCGCCAATTTATAAGACTCTTGGGCCATGTTCACATGTCACAGCAGCCAGATACCTTTAGGGCTGTTTATTTTATTTTTTTATTTAATTGTATTTTTTATGTAATTTTAATTGTACTGTTATCAGGGCTGTGAACCGGTTCAAGTAATGAAAATGGAAACGAACATATTTTTTCTACTCGAACCGGTTTCGGAATGGTAATAATAATACAGAGGAACACAGGAACAGAAATGTTATAATATAATCGATTCTGCTCCGAGTGAATCGATGGATTTTTCTTTTTTTTTTCTCTCAACTCTTTTTACCATTTCTGACACACTTCAGGCCATAAAGTGTTTATTAATGAGCTGACGAGTTGAATCAGGTGTGTTAGATGAGGGAGACAGTGCTGGGCGGCTCAAGGGCAGTTTTGAAAACCATTTCAGAGACACGTTCTTAAATGTGACTCATATAAAATATATTACATGCACGCACAGTTTTAAGGCAGCTTTAATCGCCTTTTTGGTAACGTCATGACTTAACTGATCACGACATTGCATGCACGTAGTTTATTTCGTGCTTTGATATGAAATGATACAGGCTACAGTGCGTGCCGGCACCTTTGTGCATGCAATTGAGCACGCGCTGCGAGCACAGTACCGTTTCCACGCTCGCTTGACTAGCGCCTGTCGCTGACGTGAAGTGGAGCGCGCGTCTGAAATGTCTCCCATTTGATGGGGTCTTAAAGACATTCTGCGACTGAATAAATGCATTTCTTGTCAAGAGAAAACGTGACAGAAACAGCAGTTGTGAGTGGGGTGGCCAAACCTAGCTCCGCCCCTGCGTTAATTGCTTTAAAAAATGTTAACGCGTTAAACTGAAAAAAAAAAAATCGCCTGCCTGCATTAACGCGCTAATTTTGACACCTCTAATTTAAATTCAATTATTTCTTTTTTTTTTTTATTAAGCTTTGAGATTTTATGATGGAGATCGCCAAGGAATGTTGCTAAGAGATGTCGGTGTGATACACTGCATTTAACTGTGTTTGCACACCTAATAACTATTTTACAATAGTTAATGTTTAGTACTGTTTACATTCAGACAAACATTTACACAATTACATCATCCAAGTTGTTTCTTTGGTTTACAAATATTCAATTTACAGAATAAGGCGCTCTGTGTTGTAAAGACAGGCAACACACGGTCAGGTAATTTTGCAGAAAAATACAGACAGCTTTTTGAAAAACCCATTTCTCAACCCAGTCACTTTTAATTTTTTATGTGATGATTTCTCTCCCTGTTTTCTCAAGTGTTACAGTACTTTATTCATGCTGTCTGTCTTTCAGGCAGACATGTCGGTGGAAGCGATAAGGCAGCACTTTCAGGAGTCGTCTCTGGAGTATGTTTGCAAGCTGCAGGAGATACAGGAGAGGAAGAAGTTTGAGTGTGTTGAGCCTGTGAGTGCATGACCTTTTGTCCAGATTGTCATTCATCTTGATTCATTTCAACATTGTTTGCTGTTTTGTTTGCCTGTCGACGGCATCTGATATGCTCTCACTTATCACAAAAAAAGAAAGGAAACACATTTACAGAAATTCACTCAATGCAGCACCAACAGAATAAATGTTAAAAATATACATTTCTGTTTATACAGATACACTGTTTCATAAGTATTGCTATATTGTTGTGTGTAATTTCTGCACCACTGGCAGCACCAAACAGAATAGCAAAAATAAGGGCTATGTTTGGAATGAAATAATACTATCTCTTTGGCATGTTGTAGGCAAATATGCAAAACTGATTTAAAAATAAGAATTTCTTTACTTTATAAAATGACAACTGGACACTATGTACATACAGATAAGTTAAATAATATTATTATTATTGTCAACCGTAACCATATATACAGTACCATTTAAAAGTTTGGGGTTGGTAAGATTTTTTATTTTTTTTTCAAAATCTGTGAAAGTCGTCTTTGCTCCTATGAATTTACAGTAATATTATTGTGAGAGCAAAGCTGAATTTTCAACAGCCATTCCTCCAGTCTTCAGTGTCACATGATTCTTATGAAGTCATTCTAATATGCTGATTTGTTGCTCAAGAAACATTTTTTATCATTATCAATGTTGAAAACAGTTGTGTTGCTTAGTATTTTTGAGGAAACCATTATTATTATCTTTTTTTAGGATTATTTGATAAATATTAGAACAACATTTGTATGAAATAGAAACTTTGGTAACACTTTATTTAAAGCCTTTATATATAATGCATTATAAAAAATAGTTTTAATGCATTAATTATGCCTTGTAATGCACCCTATAATGCATTGTATGATCTTGTGAATAATTGTAACTGCAATTCTAATACATTCTAATATTTATAATATCCGTTGTTCCACCTTTAAAAAAGTATAATGCGTTAAAACAAATAAAAAACAAATCTACAAATATTATGATGCATTTTAAATTTGTTTACAATAATTTATGAAAATATGTTATGCATTACAATGAATGTACATTATCAATACCTTTATAATGCATTATACTTAAAGGCTTTAAGTAAAGTGTCACCTAAACTTTTTAAATGTGAAAGTCATTACTGTCACTTTTAATCAGTGTCCTTGCTGAATAATAGTATTAATTTCAATCTTTTGAACTGCAGTGCAGCCTACCTTTATATCAAATTATTAAATGAAGTAAAATATTACCATTAGCCATTTACAAGTGGAACAAGTATTCTTACTAATTCACTCACTTTGTGCACACACAATTTGATAGATTGTATAAGCAAATTAGTATCCTTTATATAAAATCTTAAGCAAATATTTACCTGATATTTACATTCACTTTTTCCAATTTATGTACACCTGTATGTCTTTCTACTTGAAACTCTGTTGTTTGCTTGGAGATGGAATTGGATATCGCATAGGGATTTAGACATTAAAACGTATTATATAAACTCGAGAATTTTTGTCCTGGATGATATAATGAGTTGTCATTTTTTTAATTTCTCTAATTCCCTTCTTCCCTCTCTCTCTCGTACAGATGCTGGCGTTCTTTCAGACTGTATTTACTTTCTATCATCAGGGATATGAGTTGGCCACAGACTTTGACCATTATAAAAAGGCCCTTCAAATCAATATTCAAAATGTAAGTAAAAATGTAATAATGTTTTTGACTTTAAAACAAAACTTTATATCTATTTTTAAATGATTTATGTAATATGTATTCCATTTTATTTCAACATTTTTCAGTGCATACATCCAACAACTATCTAATACTTGTTTGTACGTTAAACAGCTATAGACACATTTTTACAGTGATTCTCCAAGATTCATCAGTCTTCTTCTGGTTAACACTATTAGCTTGCAGAGTGACATGGAAAAATAGTTACTGAGACAGGATACAGCAGCTCTTTGAGAGGACCAAGGCTTCCAAGGGAAACTTAAAGGCCTTTGTTTGCATTGACCTTCCATTGTTTAACTTTGAAGTCGGAAGTTTGAGAGCCGACTTCCTTCTCCTGTCCTATATGATTGGACCACGTCACTTTCCCCATTGGTGTTTTGTTTTTAATCAGTTATAAATCAGTTGTGATGGTCAGGGTCAGAGTTCTGAGGATGTATAGCTTGAAAACATAGGTCATAGATTAGCACAAAGATGGGGTCTTTAGAATACACTGGGAAGTTGCTCATTCCCAGTTTCCAGGCCCTCACAGAATCTGTAGAACGTCATAGTTGATTTTGTTATTATTTTATGTTTGTGCCTCTGCTTTCAGACACGGAGTCGTTTTGAGGGCACACGCTCTGAGGTGTACGAGTTAATGAAGAGAATCAAAGAGTCGCCACAGGAATACAGACAGACCAGCCCTATCAGCAGTGAGGGCTATCTTTACGTACAGGAGAAACGTACGCAAGATCAATTTTATGATGTAACACTGGGCAGGGCTCCAAACTCTCTGCCGCACACAGTCTGCTGAACGCAGTGAGAGAGACCTGAAAGGCCCTGTTTACACCTGGTCACTTCATGCATTTTCTCTGATCGGATATCTATATGATTTGTTAAAACGTTTCACCATTTACACTTGGCCACATAAATGTGTCTTCGCAAAACGGATATAAATCCGTTCTTCAATTCCCGCTTCATATGCAAATATAACGGAGTTCACGTCAATGAAAGCAATGGATAATTTTATTAATTATCAGCTAATTTCAATATCAGGGACCGCAACAAGAGAGCGCGCGGCATCAGCACTGGAAAGATAGGCTAGTCTCGCTACTTTTAATGAAGAACATTGTGTGTTGAGCGTCTGCGACTTACTTTCAGGTTCATTCAGTTTGCGCATCGCTTGCTGAAGAAATACTCCACTACTCATCCGCGGTGATGCTTGTTGCATTGCGCTGTCATATCTGACTATAACATGCCATATAGCCTATAAAACGCTCTCACACGTCTATTATTTTAATATTATGGGAGGAGTAAAATTACCATATGTGGTTTCAACAACCAGATGCATTTACACTTGTCCAGTTTCGCCCAGACCACCTCCTGAAGTGGTTCGAGCGATTGGATTTATATCCGTCTCGAATGCGTTTCGGACGGCATTTACACCTGGTCTTTTCAGGATCAGATAGCTATCCGATCAGGAAAAAATGCATGAAGTGACCAGGTGTAAACAGCCCCAAAGTGCAAGTGCAGAAAAGCTGTGTCTATTTCGTGCACAACTTGAACAAACTTCAACAGGTAAAAGCTGTAAGCTCTGTGGATACTGGCAATATATATATATGCTGTGTTCTGTTAATGCATGGACTTCCTGTTATTTGAAGCGCACTTGCCATCCAGTAATCGCAAAAAGCTTTGTGCTGTCTTACTTTTTAATAAACAAAGTATCAGCTTTAAAATGCTACGAAATTCAAATGATGCGGTTTGGGTGCTCTTTAATGCGGACCACAAGCGCACACTTTCGGTAATATAAACACCAGTACCCCGCGTCCACACGGTCCGTGTATGCGTCCGGATCGCGCGAGCGTAGAGTATCGCAATTAATGCTCAGGCGCGATCTCTTTAGCACCTCAGTTAAAGCAGCAAGTGAACCCATTATATATTTCGATTTACTACTATAGTATGAAATGAACATGATCAAAACATAGGCAATAAGAAAGCCTATAGTACAACTTACTGAAATGTTTTATGTAAAAGCTCATTCAGTGTTTCAAACTGAGGAAATGTATAAAGCTTGTAAACATTGCATTGTAATACATTTACCTCAGAATAACCACTCAGTGTCCATAAACTCATCAGTCAGCTAGAAAAATAACTATAAAGAGGAGTGTTTTGCTATATTTATGCGCTGTTGCATATTAATATTTTTACTTATTCTGTTGTACATGATTCAACTCCTCCTATAAAATTGCATTTTACTAATGAAGAAAAACAGACTGAATGTGTGAAAGACGTGACAACATTTATAGGATGCGCTGCACTCAGTTGCCAAGTGATGCTTATGGTCCATGATATTGGTACAGACTCTGTGTAACGAACAATTCTTTGTGACTGTATATTTCAAGTTGTAAAAGACATTTAATTCACACTTTAAGTGAACCTTAGTCCCCCGGTCGACCTGATCATCTACAAGATGGATTAAAATGCTGATAAAGCCTAGAAAAGATAAGACATAAACACATGACAAAATGATTGAAATGTTAAAATAGGGGGAAAAATAAAATGATAATAATAAAATAAACCACTTTTATTCTGTGGCACCTAAAAAAATAATTTGGCGCCTAAGTTTTTCTTTTATAGGAGCCAATGGCTCCTTACTCGATTTTTTTTTTTGTCTGGAGCCCTGCTGGGGTTCCTATTATCTTTTACTGACTGTCATGTCATATGTCCTGTGCTCCGCTGGCTATATTGCTCATAGTTATTGCTGTTTCCACAGGACCTCCTCCTTTCGGATCCAGCTGGGTGAAACGCTATTGCACATTTGTCAAAGAACAGAAAATTCTACACATGAAGACATTTGACCAGAGATCGGGCGGGAAGCTTGTAAATGATCATCACACTTGACTCATTAGTCATGATAATGGCATGGTTCATAAGATATAATTGTGTAGCTGATCTGCTGTTCACAGAATGTTCTGTATCCATTCAGGGAGAGACAGAGTCTGTTACAATCAAGTCTTGTGTCCGCAAAACCACAGACACTCTTGACAGGAGGTTCTGCCTAGACATAGAGATCACAGATCGGTATGTTGGACCTGCACCCCTATGGTAACTGTGAATGAATGTAATGATGCATTTCTGATTCACAAGAAATCAGGTCATTTAATTAAAGATGGTTAGCGCACAAAGTACCCTTCTTCTGTGCTTACAATCCTTTTCCTAATTTGGTGTTCCCAGTCAAAAATGACCGACCTTTCAAAAATTTCTTATGAATTACTTATTATGTTATATTATCACTAAATTCTTGGATTTAATATTTTTGTCTGAGATGCATTAGCTCAGATCAATGAGGCCTACAATCAGTCAGCCAAAAAGAAATTCAAAACCTGTGCTAATTGAAAGAAATCAAGTTGATGATAAAAAAGACTACATCCAATATTTGGTAATAATAAAGCATGGTGAGACAATTTTAAGCTTCTTTTTTTTTCCTGTCATTGGCTGGAAACATCATAGAGTCAGTAAGATTTAGTCCAATATGATGACATAACTAGTGGTCGACCGATTATCGGTGCCGATATTAAGCATTTTTATGATTATCTGTAATTTTCAAAACCGATGTGCCGATAAAATTATTTGATTTTGAAACACGCTATTTGGCTCTGATGCAGCCTGTCGGAACTCACCACTCTGTGGTCTAGAGCAGTCTCCGCCCACCGTGCATCTGATTTGTTGAGAGTCAGGAGTCCGACCAATCAACGTGGAAGACTAAAGGCACTCTCACACTGAAAGCGCTTGCTAACTGGAGCTGCTTCAGTGATCACGCATCAGTTGTCTCTCAAAGGCAGCAGCAGAAGTTGCTCAAGTTGCAATAAATTACAATCCACTACACTGAAGTTGCAAAACACCGCAATATTATCTATTTATGGTTTCTGCGATGGGGAAAACGCAGGGGGAATCGCGGGGGGAATCCAGTCATATAAATGGAAATCTGTAAACATTAAGCCGCAAAAAGACTATTTAAATATGAATTCTGCATGTTCTGCGACTGCGTGTCTCTTTATATGTGAATGGCACAGACGTGCCTGTTTTGACACATACACACACACACACACTGAAGTGCGCGACGCTCGTGGTGTTTTCCGTATCTGCCGTCTCACTAAATGAAGACATAAATGCATGAACAACATCCCCAGAACTGCTCTGAGAGTTACTTCATGACCATTTGACTGTTTCGTTTGAGTAAAACAATTGTCATATCATAAATAGGCTAGAGAAACTTAAGAGGACCTCATGGCAACCCGTCAAAATAAACGTTCGGTTTATCTACTAATACTATTACAATTATTACAACTTTTGTTTAAAAGAATAATCACACAATACGCTATTTCTTCCATGATTTAATTTTAATAGTAAACCCATTTGTTTGCCAAAAAATATTTGATTAAAAGATAAATTAAATTGTTTTATGCCTTCATTTGCACTGCACTGTAAATTAAAACTAATAGAAATTACTGTCACATAGGCCAAGATTAGGATGACAGAAATTGTGACATTTCAATAGGCTATTGAACCAAGTGTGCCTATAACAGGCTATTAGTGTTATAGTTTCATTAAAATAGTTGCGGTCTTCTTTGCAACTTCTACATTGGAGCTATGAAGACAATTAAATTATTTACACTTTTATATGCATTGCGCTTTTTAAGTTAATCAATTGATGTGCATTAGATGATGAATTTAATAGTCCCCTCTTGTTGGTTATGATTTAGTCACCAGAAAATAATTCATGAAGAATTATGAGAGGTTATGCTATTACACACACACATTTCTAACATGTAAATTATTGAAGCCAAATACTTACGTATCCCCAAGCTGTTTAGCTTTAGTATTTAGTATTCATAGGCTTAATCATGAAGCATACAGTGGCCCCACTTTTAATTCTCTCTTTATATTACCCTTATTGTAGATGGATGCATGGAGGAAGACGAGTAAGAAGTGCAACCAACACTAGGGAAGGCAGTTTTTGTCAAAGCCCTTGTTATTCTTAATTTTGGCATTAATTAAAATGTTTACACCAGACATATATATTGGTTCAAAATATCGGTAATCGGTCTATTTGGTCTGTAATAATCGGTATCGGCATCGGCCCTGAAAAACACATATCGGTTGACCCCTAATGATAACTAGTGTTTCGTGAAAATAATCTCCATTCAAAATGGCTGGAATACCACATAAGTAAAAAAAGTCACCTTTTAGTCACTTGCTCTGACTCACCTGTAAACTGATATTCTTCAAGTGGATTTTTGCTTAAAATAGGAAGCAAATCGCACATAATTTATAATTGTTATGAGTTAAAATTTTTACTTTAGATGATGAAAAACACTAGAACTGTAAATCTCTCTGAAAATACTGGGTTTAACATGAGAGTGTGAGACAAATGAGATTCATTGGTGCTGAATCTCATACGTCAGAGAGTAAGGAAAATCTAAATATTTTGATCATCCAGGATACACTAAGAACCCTCATTAATCAAAGCCAAAGCTGACCTGGGCAGAGTGTTATGATGAATGTTAATCATGTTCATCTTGAGGCTGCTTGGAATCTTTTCAATGGCACATCAGAATGTTTCCAAATTAGGAGATGAATCAATCTCAATGTGAATATGAATTTGACTTCCAAAATCTAATGCATTTCCAAGTGAAAATGAGGCTGGGAAGTGATTTTAGCTGTTTGGAATTGATTAAACAGTTAATAGGCACCCAAGAGGTACATTATGCAGTTGTATGTATGCATGTGTACATTACTCCTGTTGGAGACACCCTTTATTATATGGAGATTCCCTTTATTAACTCATACACCTCAAATCATGTGCCCACAAAACAACTCTGTCTGATGCAGAGGCATAACCTTAAAAAAGTCCAACTGGTGGTGGATGAGGAGAGACCCCCCCCCCCACATGATTGTAAAGTGCTTTGGGTGTACAGCAATACACAATAAAGCGCTATATAAATGCATCATTCTTTCATTCGTTCATTCATAATAGAAACAGGAAATGGAAAGATGCTTCACTGTCATTACATATTGATAAAACAATTACATAGATGTTCAAACACAAATCATACTATAAAAAAGTAAATGAGTTGAGTTTTATTTTGCATGTTGTGTGGTTGTTTGTTTTCTAGACCGATCACAGTACTGACAGTCCAGGCACTCTCAGAAGATGACCACAGATTCTGGATGCATGCGATGGGAGGAAAGGAGCCGGTGCGTCAATCCTTCATTTCAGCTTCCAACCGCTCAATTAAAACAATTCTCTGATTCTCAGTTGACACAACCTGGTTAACTTTTGGAAAGATAGCTTTTATTACATATTAGAGCTATACTACTGTTCAAAAGTTTGTGGTCTAAGTCATTAAGAAGAAATGAATCCTTTTATTCAGCAAGCATTAAAAATAATCAAAAGTGACAGTAAAAACGTTTACATAGTTTCAAAAGACTTTTATTTCAAATATATATATTTTTTTTTTATCAAACATTTAAACTCATTATTATCATTATTATTGTAATGATTACTATTACTGAGCACCAAAGCAGTTAATTAGAATGATTTCTGAAGGATCATGTGACAATGAATACTGGAGTAATGCTGCTAAATTCAGCTTTTCCTTGATAGGAATAAATTACACTTTAAAATATATTCAAATAGAAAACATTTACTTTAAAATTGTAATAATATTTCACAATGTCAATATCTTTTTGATGAGCAAAAACCTTACCAACTTCAAACATTTGAACATTAGTGTGTATACTTCAAAGTGTTTTAATGATCATTTATGGTGTCTTGTTTGGTATATAAATTCTGTTCAGTTTGGTGTAGTGTGTTTTATGCTGGTCTGGTTTGTGTTTTCTGATGTTTATCTCTCACACAGATGCAGTATCTCAACCGGACACATTCACGTGAAAGAGGAAGTGAGTGAACTCAAATTAATATCAGAGCTTCAAGTTTGCCTTCAGTTGTAGTGCCTATTCATAAAACATGTTATTACTTGTATGTTTGCATTTATTTCTGGTACATAAATTGTGATGATATTTATTATATTTGTGTATTTCCATAGTTGATGCCCTGTTGGATGACGTGGGAATAAGCTTTGTGAAAAATTCAATAAATGCCATTGAAACCAGAGGTACCTCTACATGTTTTAATATACGAAAAAGTCATATACAAAATAAAGAAGTACAAAATGTTTCAGGCAGGATTAATATTGTCAAATATTAATCCTGCACAATATATTGTAAAAAAAATTATTTTTTTATACAATATATTGTAAAAAAAAAAAAGTCAAACATCTTCTGCTCAAACTTCAATAGTTCACACAGTACAGTAACACCTTCTGAACACTAGAGGGCAGAATGATCTAGCAGTTTTTCTCAGCCCACACCAACAACCTGTTGTGCTTTGTTCAGGATAATACAGGAGAAGCTTAGTGTGCTTGTGTTTAGTTTCCCAGATCAGCTGGGATGTAAATGGAGTACCTAACTGCTATTACAAAACATGTTTTTATTTTCACAGGTATTACTGATCAAGGTCTGTACAGAGTTGTCGGGGTCAGTTCAAAAGTACAGAAGCTTCTCAGTTTAATGATTGGTAAGCTCAGCCTTATTTGATTGCTCTGTAAATGTTCCTCAGTTTTAGGTGATTTACTTTTAAGCCCTTTAATCGTATCTAGAGCCAGTGTCCGGTTGAGTCTCATTGGCATTCAGACATTCATCTTGTCTGGTGTCTGTCTGTACGTCCTTTTGTCCTGTCCTTTTGGTGACACCTGACTCCATTACTGCAGGCAGGCAATCAGATTTCCGCTCTCTCTCTCTCTCTCTCTCTCTCTCTCTCTCTCTCTCTCTCTCTCTCTCTCTCTCTCTCTCGCTCGCCTCTCCCAAAAACCCAACACACACTGATCACCATCTCATGCTCTGTTATCCTGTGCCATACTCAGTTCTTTCTTTCTTTCTTTCTTTCTTTCTTTCTTTCTTTCTTTCTTTCTTTCTTTCTCTATTTCGCTTGCTCTCCTGCAGTCGTAGCATGAGCTGGTATCACTCTGCTCTGAATGCTAAACGCTGTGTTGAGTCGGCCGGCTGCCTGAGCCCCTGCTGCTACATGAACTCAGCCACTCTAGAGTCTAATAGCCATTAACACTCTATACGGATCCACTGTCCTCATCTGAGAACAGCCTGAGCCCTTGTAGTTGGCTCATGAACTTAAAACCTGCCAAATATCCAGAGCACAACCAACTATCCATCTCATTTTCAAATTCAGAGCACTCATTCATAGGCTCTGCAGTTGTTGGATTATATCCAGGCATTCTCTTTATTTAAAGTCTATACATGTATTACGTTAAGAATTGTAAGAACAGATCAGATCAGAGTGGAATGACCAAACAAAATTCCATATGATAATTTCCAGATAATCAGTGCTATAGCGATATAATCATATTACTAAGTTAAAAGCTGTTTGTTTTCTTGACAGACTTTTTCTCACCAAAGTGACTCAGGAGGATGAGCATGCATTATGTTGTATTGAGATGTCAGTAGAATGCAAAATGAGTGTTAAGATGAAACCACAGAGTGCTAATAAGATGTCTGTATTGGAGCTGTGATGTGCTCTCAACTTTTGAGGACCTATTGTGCTCACAGGGACACAGGTTGAGAACTCGGGTAGTTAGCATATCATTTTAATTAAGTAATAAATCATGTGAGGCCATGCAATTGTTGCCATTTATCACTTATTAACAACATTTGCAGAACATGATCAGGCTTATAATAATTTCTCATTTAATTAAAATAATCACAATCAAATAAGAATAATCACACAGAGCCATTATATAATAAGTGTCACATTTCATTTAGCCTTTATTTAGAGTGGTCTAACCACTCTATTGCTTACCAGTAGTAAGAATATAGAATGTAACTTTAGACAGAGGAAGTTAAGTAAAAAGTATTTGCTTAGCCTCAGGAACTTGAGAAGGGAAACAATAAAAATTCTGCTATATTTGTTTTCATTTTTAACAAGTTTAACATCCCATATTAACGATGGACATTATAGAAAAATAATTACTGTTTTTGTTTAACCCCAAATTCATAAAAGAAAGTTTCCAAAAAATATTAATTACATTAATAAGAGGAAATGTTTCTTGTGCATCAAATCGGCATATTAGAATGATTTCTGAAGGATCATGTGACACTGAAGACTGGAGTAAGGGCTGATGAATATACAGGTTTGCCATCACAGGAATAAATTACATTGAATGGATTCAGATAGGTAACAGTTATTTGAAATTGCAGTATTTCACTGCATTACTGTTTTTACTGTATTTTTGATCAAACAAAGGCAGACTTCTGAAAGATTTCTTAACATAAAAACATAAAAAAATGTACAGACTCCAAACTTTTTAACAGTAGTGTGTGTGTGTGTACATGTGTATTCCCAGCTGTCTGGGGGTTGAGGTAAGGGTAATGAGCATCAGTTCTTTAAAAGAAAGCAGAACAGTGAAAGATGAAATGTTAGTTTATCTGGCAATTTCCTCTCTGCTATTCATGCCATCAACATTGGACTCTATTATAATATGTAAACACACTTCAGTTTCTCAGTGGAGTATTAAATAATGGCGTCCCATTGTCATTATAGGCATGTTTGTCAGGGAGTTTAAAAACGGGTTAGAGCAGGCTGAATTCAGCAACGTGGCTGAATACTATTGGACTTCAGGTTTAAGACAGGGAATAATTTCATGCCTTTGCATGAAAATAGCATAAAACGGTTCAAACTGCCTTTGTTTTTCATTTTGACTTTGAATTGACTTAAATGTTGAAAATTTTGTCCAACCTGAATTCTGAAAATGTTGGGACTTTTTTTAAATTTAAATAAAATGAAAACTAAAAGAATTTCAAATTACATGAGCCATGGGGTCATAGTCGTTGTCGTATCTGCGAGTCATCTGTCTCACGTCACCTGTTGCGTTTTTTCCCCTGTTGGCAAAGGAATGGACCCGCCCTACTCTGCCTCTGATTGGCTTACCTTAATGTTCTTTCCCTCATCCAACCAATCTCACTCCTGAAGCCTAACTTTTAGACGCTGCAGGCAACTGTGCATATTTCGGTAAATTATGGTGTTCCAGTCGAAATGGTGATTACCGCGTGAGGCTGCTGTTTTTGTTTTGTTTTGTTTTGTTTTGCTTGAGGCTGCTGTTGCGATAGCTATGAAGATTGTAAGTTACGTTATCGCTACATTAGTTCGCTACCCTTTGCAAAAATGCTCCTCAGTCTCGACCTTAACATTTGTCTCACATATCAGTAAACTATTACTTTGACATGAAGTCGATTTGAGAACTGTTCGACCTACAAGTAAAGCATACCGTTTAATGTATAGTAGTAGGGGGGTTTAGTTTG
The DNA here is from genome assembly GCF_936440315.1 of Barbus barbus. Lineage (NCBI taxonomy): Eukaryota > Metazoa > Chordata > Actinopteri > Cypriniformes > Cyprinidae > Barbus > Barbus barbus. Next base: position 12,276,740 of record NC_136736.1, on the reverse strand, counting down.
TCACCTTTTTCACTCCTGACAAGTTTGCACCCCTGGTTGGGACGGGGGCATGTTTACCTCCTCTTCTTTCAAAACAGTTTGAAGATGCCTGGGCATCGAGGTTATGAGTTTCTGGAGTTTTGGTGTTGGAATTTGGTCCCATTCTTGCCTGATATAGGTTTCCAGCTGCTGAAGAGTTCGTGGTCGTCTTTTACCTATTTTTCGTTTAATGATGTGCCAAATGTTCTCCATAGGTGAAAGATCTGGACTGCAGGCAGGCCAATTCAGCAGCCAGGCTCTTCTGCTACGAAGCCATGCTGTTGTAATAGCTGCAGTATGTGGTTTTGCATTGTCCTGCTGAAATATACAAGGCCTTCCCTGAAATAGACGTCGTCTGGAGGGGAGCATATGTTGCTCTAAAACCTGTATATACCTTTCAGCATTCATAGTGCCTTCCAAAACATGCAAGCTGGCCATACCGTATGCACTTATGCACCCCCATACCATCAGAGATTCTGGCTTTTGAATTGAAAGCTGATGACATGCTGGAAGGTCTCCCTCCTCTTTAGCCCGGAGGACGTGGCGTCAGTAATTTCCAACAAGAATGTCAAATTTGGACTCGTCTGACCATTGAACACTTTTCCACCTTGAAGTCACAGTCCTTTTTAAATGAGCCTTGGCCCACAGGACACGACGGCAGTTCTGGACCATGTTCACATCTGGCTTCCTTTTTGCAAGATAGAGCTTTAGTTGGCATCTGCAGATGGCACGGTGGATTGTGTTAACCGACAGTGGTTTCTGGAAGTATTCATGGGCCTATTTAGTAATGTCAATGACAGAATCATGCCGATGAGTGATGCAGTGTCGTGTGAGTGCCCAAAGACCACGGGTATCCAACAAAGGTCTTCTGCCTTGTCCCTTAAGCACAGAGATATCTCCAGTTTCTCTGAATCTGTTGATGATGTTATGCACTATAGATGATGAGATTTGCAAAGCCTTTGCAATTTGATGCTGAGGTACGTTGTTTTTAAAGTATTCCACAATCTTTTTACGCACTCTTTTACAGATTGGAGAGCCTCCGCCCATCTTTACTTCTGAGAGAGTCTGCCTCCCTAAGACATCCCTTTTATAGCAAATCATGTTACAGACCTGATGTCAATTAACTTAATTAGTTGCTAGATGTTCTCCCAGCTGAATCTTTTCAAAATTTCTTGCTTTTTCAGCTCTTTGTTGCCCCCGTGCCAACTTTTGAGACCTGTAGCAGGCATCAAATTTGAAATGAGCTCATATAGTGGATAAAAGTGTAAAATTTCTCAGTTTAAACATTTGTTATGTTATCTATGTTCTATTGTGAATAAAATATAGGCTTATGTCATTTGAAAGTCTTTTAGTTTTCATTTTATTCAAATTTAAAAAACATCCCAACATTTCCGGAATGTACATATGTGACCTTAGACTTTTCTGATTTTCTACTGTGTTCTATAAAAACTCACTCAGACATTACCATGGTAACAGCTAGCCAGACAGAGAGGCGATTGTCAGTGCTTCGGTTGAATTCTTCAAAAGTGTCAAAGCCCGGCGTTACAAACTCAAAGCAGATTGTTTTACGCATTATATATTTGCGTACTCTTTGTCCATCAGGGAAGTATTTACAGATCCAGATTTACATGAGCAGTGGTAAAACTAAATTATATCTGCCCTTCATATCGTCCACTCCCTGACCTCAGACATTTTTATCCATCTTGCTTTCTTTGTCTTTCTCATTGGTCTTGGATGTTCAAGTCCTAATCAGGTCCCTAATAAGGCAACATTATAACCATCATGGAAAAGTTTTACCATGAGTTTATCATTTATTTCTGCACCTTTCAAATGCATTTTGTGCTTTTTTTTTTTTTTGGATTATACCATTTTCTGTTGTCCCAGCCCTTTCAAAATACACTACCATTTAAAAGTTTGGGATCAGTAAGATTACATGTAAATATACACTCGCCTAAAGGATTATTAGGAACACCATACTAATACCGTGTTTGACCCCCTTTCGCCTTCAGAACTGCTTTAATTCTACGTGGCATTGATTCAACAAGGTGCTGTAAGCATTCTTTAGAAATGTTGGCCCATATTGATAGGATAGCATCTTGCAGGTGATGGAGATTTGTGGGATGCACATCCAGGGCACGAAGCTCCCGTTCCACCACATCCCAAAGATGCTCTATTGGGTTGAGATCTGGTGACTGTGGGGGCCATTTTAGTACGGTGAACTCATTGTCATGTTCAAGAAACCAATTTGAAATGATTCGAGCTTTGTGACATGGTGCATTATCCTGCTGGAAGTAGCCATCAGAGGATTATCCCAGTAACTGAGCAGATTGTGAAATACCCGTCTGGCACCAACAACCATGCCACGCTCAAAATTGCTTAAATCACCTTTCTTTCCCATTCTGACATTCAGTTTGGAGTTCAGGAGATTGTCTTGACCAGGACCACACCCCTAAATGCATTGAAGCAACTGCCATGTGATCGGTTGATTAGATAATTGCATTAATGAGAAATTGAACAGGTGTTCCTAATAATCCTTTAGGTGAGTGCATATTCAAATAGAAATCAGTTAATTTCAATTTTAACAATATTTCACAATATTAGTGTTTTTACTGTATTTTGATTGAATAAATGCAGCCTTATTGAGCATAAGAGACAAAAAAAAAAAAAAACTGGCCCAAAATTTATTTATACCACCATTATAGTTTTTGCTATAGTTTTTAAAGATCATTTGAACTTGAATTCTTTATTGTTTTGTGATCGGTAGATGAGAAGAGCAGTGAAATAGATTTAGCAGCCAGTGAGGACTGGGATGTCAAAACCATCACCAGTGCTTTAAAACTTTACCTGAGGTGAGTTTAAACTTTCTGCATTCTGTTTCTGATAAACAACATGGTTTGTGTGTGTGTGTGTGTGTGTGTGTGTGTGTGTGTGTGTGTGTGTGTGTGTGTGTGTGTGTGTGTGTGAACGAGTGTTTGTGTAAATGTTTCCTGCACTAATTGTAATTTGACAGAATTACATCATGCCCATTCATCCTTAACCCATTTGCTTGTTCCAAAAGAGACTTCAATGTAAAGCTAAATTCATGTGTAAACCCTTGAAACGCATGGAAACGCATGGGCCTCTTCATTTATGAATTGAATTGAATCTCAAATAAAAGTATCAAGAATAAATGAGTTCATGTGAAATATGAGTTTTTTAATGATTTGTCAGATTCACAGTGGGACATTCTTTTCAGTGACAATATAATTGTATGCCGTTTTATTCATTTAATTAATATTGCTTTTAATTAATTTCTGTAATTGATGTGTCACAATAGACTAGCACAAGGCAGCTTTTGTAACGCAGCAGAGTGTATGTGTGTTTTGAGCTTGTACTCCTCTATAAGTATGAATGATATTGGTGTGCTGGGCTCATTTTGGGCTAACAGTGCTGGGACATGTGCCAAAAACTGAGCGAAAGTACCTTCAGATGAACTTGGTTATCACAGTGTATGTGTGTTTGTGTGCTCATCTAATTTCTTGCAGTGATCAGTCACATTAATCATAGTGTTGTGTATATAATAATGCCCAATAAAGCCGATAAATCTCTCCCTCTCTCTCAAGGTGCCTTTCAGAGCCACTAATGACATACGAGCTGTATAAGGAGTTCATCGTCCCTGCAAGTAAGGTCTTTGTCCTTGCTCAGACAATAATCAAGCAATACCCAATCAATTACTTGACAAATGCCATAAACTTTGAATATGTGCATGTCGGTGAGAGAACTGCTTATGATTTGTGAAACCCTAAGGTGGGGTTTAATGCTTGCTGAAAGTATCACTGAATTACATTTCAGTGAAGGACTTTCAAATTATAAAAATGACATGAGCAGAGATGTATTAGAGGAGGTTGTCATAGGTCTGAGAGGTGCTATAAGTCAATAGTGGCAAGCCTATTAATGCTACATATACAAAGGCAGAAGATTTACTAATTAGTTCTTTAGCTTTACTGAGGGCCACGTGTACAGAAATGTATTATATTCAAGTTCTCCTGGAGCAGCCTGGGGTTGACCAGCCCTCGACTTTAACCACTGCACCTCACCGGCCTATACTATTACACCCTGTGTTATTGTCAACTAAATCTATTAAAAATTGTCTTAACTGAAATAAAGCTGAAATGAAATAAATTATAAATATTAGAACAAAAGTTTAAAAAATTAGAAATGTTGCCTTGGCAACTAAGTTTAATATGAAGTATTAAATAAAATTAGTATTTATACTGTACTTCATTATATAATAATAAATGTCTTTTAATAAATTTACAATCTAGCAAATTGTCTATTTGTCTATAAATCTAATTGAAAGTATTTAAGCATAAACATCCACATGAAGGTTTAATAGGTAATAATATTGCATATTTCATGCCATCTCATGCCATTGCACATTTCATGGCTTTTTTTTTTTTGTCTACACAGAGTGCGCTACTCCAGAATCTAGAGTTCAGGCCATTCACTGCCTGGTTCATAAACTGCCAGAGAGGAACAGATTAGTGCTCAGTCTGGTTACCAAGCATCTTGCCAAGTGAGTGGAAACTGTTTTTTCTCTATCTTTCTATCTGTGTACACAATTTTTATGTGTGTACATTCTCTGTTTTGTTTCTCCAACCTTTTTACTTCTCTCGGCCGTCAGCCACTATTTTCTATCATTATTTCCAACTTTCTCCCTCATTCCATTCTTACCGTCAGTGCACAAACACACACCTTCCTACAGGCAGCACTCTTAGAAACGTCTGTAGGCTACCTCAGTTGCTGAGCAACAGAGCAAACAGACAGACAACACTCTGGAAAGAAGAGAGAAAACTCCACATGGACTTTCATAACCTCCATGCTGTTATCTAGATCGACACTTTTTTCTAGAGAAAACAAGCCCTGCCCCTCTCCTCTCCTCTCCATCCAGCAACTGCCCACTTAGAGAAGAGAGTTATGCAACAGCTTTCTGTTAGAGATTAGATCGGGTTAGAGATTTCTAAATAATGTTAGCTATCATTACAAGGCTTTACCTCAGGACTCACTTTTTTATATAATGTGAATGTAAGCAAATTGAAGATAAGCGCATAATCTCCCTAACCTCCGGCAATCAGTGACTGGGCAGACGCGTCTCCTCAAAATATAGAGTGGGATTTGCTGGCAGCCAGGGATGTGCAATTGGAAATTAAATTCAGGTTATCCGCCACTAAATTCCTCTTCCATCCACTCCAGCCCTCGCAAAATGCTTTAGGAGTTGGCGCAGTTGCATACCCATCAGAGATGGAGAGTAAAAAGCCTAATGTTGCCATGTTTTCTGAATTGGAATTAGAGAGGTGATTAATTGTTATCTGTGTGTGGTGTATTTATTTCAAAGTGCACCCTTTAAAAGTGGTAATCTGACTTTTTGAGACCTGTAGTTTGTTTGCGTTGTTCTGAAAGAGGAACAAAAGTGTTCGGACCAAAATTTGTTATTAAAGTTACATAATAGCAAGCTCTCTAAAATGTTAATATGCTGCCTTTTTTTCCCCCATTTCTCAATTTTCAAACGAGTTTCACCTGTTTCTCAAAATAGGCATTAATAGCCATTTTTAGAGGATGAATTGAATTTTGATTATGAATTATAGTAACACCAAAGCTGTTAGGTTTATAGTACAGTTGAAAAGTTTGAAAGATTTTATAATGTTTTTAAAAGAAGTCTTTTACGTTCATCAAGGCATCATTTGTTTGACCAAAAATAAAGTAAAACAAAAAAAACTGTAATATTGTGACATATTAATACAATTTGATATAATCATTTTCTATTTTTATACATTTTAAAATGTTATACATTTTTTGTGAGGCAAAGCCTGTTTTTTTTTTTCAGCAGCCATTAATCCAGTATTCAGTGTCACATGATCCTTCTAACAAGAAATCATTGTAATAAACTGATTTGCTGCTCAAGAAACGGTTCTTATTATCAGTAGCCGGGCTTCCATCCAAAGTTGCGAATTTAACACATTTTATGGAATATCGCATAAAACATTTGCGAACAAGCACCGTTTCCATCCAACGAGTCAAAGAGAATAAAATTGTCACTTCCTTGTAAACTGGCACTAAATAGCCTATAGAAAACTTGTATAAGCTACTGAATATATACATTTTCATATATGAAAAATGACTTGCGCCTCACAGTGAGCAGACGAAACACAATAAATGTTGTCATTGCTTTCGGAGGTGAATGCTGCTGTTTGTGAACGCAGTCATGTAACGTTATAAGACAGTTATACAGAAATACTTTGATGACAGACTTTGCTCTGGCATTTCAGAACAACCATAATAACATTTCAGATGCTGTGAATGAGATCAGTCCGATGCTAGTCAAGTTATCCCATCTCATAGCGCAAAGTCACATGACATGCGCTTGGAGGAATTTATTCACAAAATGTATTTCCATCTCCCATTATTCACATTAACCCTTTTTCGCACAAGTCAAAAACCACCTCAATCGAGCGTAAAAACTTTTTTGCGAATTAAGGGATTTTTATTTGAAATTTGGCGTTTCCATCACTCGTTTCTCATGCGATATTTCAAAATTTGCATTAAAACAGGGTGATGGAAACCCAGCTAATGATGAAAACATTTGTGCTGCTTTAATATTTTTGTGGAAACTGTGATGCATTTTTTTTCAGTATCCTTTGATTAACAGAAAGTTCAAAAGAACAGTATTTATTTGTTAATTGTTAATCTTTTGTTACATTAAAAATGTCTCTTTTAATCAATGTCTTGTGTCCTTGCTGAATAAAAGTATAAATTACTGACTTAAAACTTTTAAACTCGATTATACTCAAAATGTGTAGTTGTTTGAGCTGAATGTAATTCATCCTGTATATGCCTACATGAAGAAACTAAAGGGAGAAACTAAATCTAGGCTGATTTCATTATGACCTAGGAACGAATTACTTTTTGTTTTTTTTAAATATTGTTTTCATCCAGAGGACGGTAAAGTTACTATTTTAGATATTTTACAAATTGACTTGCATTGACGGTATAATAAGTAATGAAGTCTGACTAAAAATTCTCCATCTGTGAGGCTGATAGCCAAAAGGTTGAAGAAAAAAAAAGTAAATCTGAGTCATTCAGCATGCAGGTTTTAATTTTCACCCCTGTGATCTTTAAATTGCTAAATTAAAACTTAAAAATATGTTGTTTTCAAGTTGTTGACATGCTGCCAACCCTCTCCTCCTTAATGAAAGTTTTTATATATATATATATATATATATATATATATATATATATATATATATATATATATATATATATATATATATATATATATATATATATATATATATATATATATATATATATATATATATATATATATATATATATCACAATCAAATGCAAATACAATGCAATAAAATGTTCTTGCTGTCTTTAATCAAAATACATAATGTGCAGTAATGTAAATCTTTTTTTCAATCTTTCAAGTAATTTAATCATAACTTCTTTTTTCTGTGTGTAGTGTTGCTGCCAACAGCAAACAGAACCTGATGACAGTGGCGAACCTCGGCGTAGTGTTTGGTCCCACGCTCATGAGGCCGCAGGAAGAAACAGTGGCAGCCATTATGGACCTTAAGTTCCAGAACATTGTGGTGGAGATTCTCATAGAACAGCATGAAAAGGTAAGACTTCTCACTGGAGATGACCGGCCACATCTCAAAACCTAGTGAGCTGCCGAAAATACTCTCTAGGTTGGCAGGTCACGAGGTTTAAAGACACCACTAGCACCTCAGAGAGTATCACATTATAGAAAGCAGATGTGAGTGAAATGTGTTTATTTGATTTTGAACTTTTCTACAAGGTCCTTCCATGCTGATGTTGGTGTACTTCTCTCTACAGCCAGGAGGGGGAGCCACGTGTTTTTGACTGGCCACTACTCAGTTAGCTGTTCTTTCTGATGTCTCAAATACAGTTGGACCGCCATACTCATTTGGCTAAAATACAGGTTAAAATGCTGATTTAATCAGCTTTAGATGACAGTAATCTGGTTAATCCTAAAATGGGGTTCATTCTGAGGGACAAAGGGAGAAAGAGTGAGATTATTTCATAATCTCTAAATTCTTTAGGCTACATTTGAAACGGGCTGATGAATTGCTTTCATACTATGCGCAATGTTGTGCCTGATGATCTCATATTTCAGTTCAGTAATTAAAAATAAACACTAGGATCCATTAATCACTTTGGCTGATTTGATTTTTACTATTTGATATTCTCTTTGGCAAAATTGCCTTGGGCTATAGGAAAGGTGTTTGCGAAATAGAAACTTTTATAAAATAATAATAATAATTATTATTATTATTAGTAGTAGTAGTAGTTAAAAACTGAGATTTAATTTGAACAACAGAACAACTGTGCAATTTAATACAGTATTTATCATACACAATATTACAAGGTATAAGATTTATTACACATTACAGCATAAGTGCTCACTACGGTATGTGTACTTAATATATGTAATTATGCACATATTTCTCAATATATTTTGCCAATGAAAAGCACTTCTGAAGCAGCATCCAAAAATTACATAGACAAGCAGCTTGTTTAATATACAGCATTTCTAGACAAAATGATATTGCGTATGACCTTGATGTTGTTTTGATGTAAGTTGAAGTAAGTGAGCAAAGCGTTGAGATTCAGGAGAAGGAATGACTCTGCAGAGCAGCAGACTGATTAGCTCCTCTCCAGACTGCTGATACCCCCAGATGCACTCAACAGACAGTGTTTTGCATTCAGGTCCATCTGTAGAGAGAGATAGAGAGAGAGAGAGAGAGAGAGAGAGAGAGAAAAGTTGGAAAAGTTGCAAGACAAAGAAGAAACGAGGGGGGGGAAGTGTGCAGACCGAGGGCAAAGAGAGAGAGAGGGGTGAGAGGGTAACAAGAGAGAGGCAGGGCCGGATGGAAAAAGTCTGAGAGAGTGAGAGAGAGGAATGGGCAAAGATTGAGATGGAAAAAGAGAGAGAGCAGGCTTTGTTGTCGTCTACAGATTTCACAGCAGTATCAGATTTCTATCCCTTCTACCAGCTCTCTCTCATTCCTTTGTTCATCCCTGTTGAGACTGCCACACTTCTGTTAACCTCCGTCACTCACATCAGCCGTCTGGGGTTCAAATATGAACACTGTGTGACTATAATGAAGCCGAAGCTATTATGAAAACATGTTTCCTGTGTTGTCACTGAATAGCTGCCACTCGTTCAGATGCACATCAGTTTGAGTGTCTCTCAATGAACTGGGCAACATGCCTAGGGGTCTCTCATTTAGGTTTAACTCTCATGAGAGCTCCGTTTTATCAGCATGCTATTAATGAGTTTGCAGACACCTCTTATTTATGGATAATTCAACCAGAATATGTAGATTTTATTAGCATTCACTCATTTTCAAAAATGTTTTACCCTGCTTTTTCCATGAAGCACTAAAGGAGAAGTTTTGAAGAAATTTTACATTGCTCTCTTTCATACAGTGCAAGTAAATGGGGATCAGGGGTTATTAAGACACCAAACTGACATAAAAGAACTAGCAGCACTGAAAGCCGTCTGTTAATGCCTTGCAATGCCTGGGCCAAAAAAGTTGTGCTTGAACACACCACTAAGAATACAGCCAACTAGCATGCTCTGAGCTTGCATGAGCGGAAATAACTCCCCATACCAGCAGGTGGCAGTAGTCTGTATTTGTCATTCAAAATAGGGAAACTATAAGAGTTAGGACTGCAGATACACAAATTGTCAATCTAAACAAAGCAGCATATTTATTGTTTGCTTGCTGTTGACTTTTTTCTCATTCTTTTTGTTTTGTGATTCTTAACAGCAAATAATAATGATTTCGCTCAACGTCGGGCTCCATCTGTGATTCAACATGCTCAGTCTGCTAAAAAAGCCGCTGACTGTGGTCAGTGGTGCAGAAAACACTAGAAAAAGGTCTTCAAGCTTTAAAAAGTGCAACAAATATAATAAAAGGGTGTAAATGTGGACATATTCCATATATTGTGTGCTATATTTCAAGTGTTCTGAAGTAATATAGTTTGAACAGTGATGCACCAAACTTTTGGCGACTAAAAATATTTGGCCCGAAATGGCAAAAAAAAAAAAAAAAGAAGAGTTTTGGAGGGTGGAAATTGATCAAAACAATGACTTTTAATTAGCACTTCTCCAATGATGAATTTTGATTGTGTCAGTATTTTTTTGTTGGGTAAAAGTGACCAACTTCACTGTGACCAAGAATAATGCTGGAGTACCAATATATAAAGTTTGTATATCTAGAAAATAAATTAACAAACAAAAACTTTATTTATTTTTATTTTTTTGTTGTTTGAAATTGATTTTTATTTTATCTTATCTTTTTTTTATTGTTGAATTATTTTATTTGATCTTATTTTGAACAGTGTGAAATTAAATCCTTATTCCCTGGTAATCTAGTATTAAAATAATTGCTTAACGGTTATAATCACCATGCACTATATAGAAAAGAGCAGCTTGAACATTACTATAAATATCTTATTTTGTGTTTCAAGTAAGACAAAAGGTCATACAGGTTTTGAAGTACATGAGCGTGGATTGACTGTTCCTTTAAAATACAGGTCTTGGGAGAATCCTGAATCTTTATTTGTTTTTACCACCACACATTCGCACTCGCATGCATAATCATCATTTCTCCGCAGGCAGCGGCTCTAAACAGACTGTTTACTTTGATTTTTACACACACAACACAGTCTAGCCAGCAAATCCCACTAACTTTTTGTTCTTTTAGATATTCGGGGATGCTCCGAGCAGCTCTCCATCCTTAGCTGCTACACCCCTCTCTGCGCCAACCAGACAGTCCAAGAGGCTCAGCCGGCAGAATCGCCCGCTGGCTGTATACAACCCACAGGTGCTGGATATTCAAAGAGGTACGAGAGACTAATCAGCTTTAAGCACTGTAAGGTCAGAGAAGCACCACAAGGAATTATAGTTGTCACGTGTTTGCTATCAAATACATAATATAGAGCCTGTATTTGCATAATATAGGAAAAAATGAAGATAAGCAGACCCACACAGACGCTCATACATACCAAAATCACAGAAAATACTGGGAAAAAGTCTGCAGAGCCTGGAGACACAATATGTAATATCTAAATTATTAAGCTATTACTTTTTCTTTAATATTAAAGAAATGCAGCAATTCATAGATAGAAATGTTCAGTTGGATAATCCGGGTGGTAAAATCACCATGCTTTCAAGTGCTTATGTAGTTTATTTCCACATGGAGTTTGACCGTTTCTCTCAGTGAGGGTTCATGACTGTGTAAGACTACTGCTCACTGTGCAATCAGATGTGATGCACAGCTGAAACATGCTGATTACCCATTGTCATTCTGGGCTACAGGATGTAGTTTGCCAGTCCATATTTAGGTGGATAACTGGTGCTTTGGTGGCCCTGGCCTGCTTAGAAATGTGTCTCGCAGTGTTAAATTCTCTATTTGGGTTTTATACGCCACCCAACAGGAATGATTTCAGACTGGGATCAATGCAGGATTATCCTTTGGTTTTGAACAGTGGATTTTTATTTTAGTACAGAACAAAGCAGACCTTATCTCCAGTTTCACTTTTCAGTTAAGCAGTTATGAGGTTTTTATTTCTTCTACACTACAGCTGTGCAGGTGTACTCTAACTAGTATTGGCTTTTTCACAAAGTGAATTAGCACATTGCAAAGCTTTCCAAGAAGTGTTGGGTTTCGAAATTTCTGCAGTTTTCAAGGTCAGACTAACCACATTTTTCCACACAAGATTGTAAACACTGGTTATTTGTTTAGTAGAGATCCCTCAGCTGTGGGATGTTACTATAGAAAGGGGATGTGGCCACTGCCAACATAAACACACTACAGTGGAAAACTGTAAATTTGTGCATTAATAATGGATTCATGAAAAAGCAAAACTATCAGCATTTTCAGGTTTTAGTTTTGTGTGGGATATGTAAAACTTAAGGAGAAATGTGTGACCACCTTTATGCGATCGTGTTACCAGCCAAATACTATCCTTTATACAATTTCTATTGGTAAAATATTAGGATATAGGACAGAACAGGATAGAACAGTGACTTATGTGCAAGTATTTTTAGTTTGAACACAATCAGTTTATATTACCTCTTACATGTAGAGCAAATATTTTGGCTTTAAATGTGGCAGCAGACACATTGGTTGGCTACACCAGAGTGTTAAAACCTATAACGATCTGTCAGTTTCAGAAATAAAACATGTCAATTTATTTCTACAAAGGCATGAAGGATGAGAAATGGATCAAAATATCACCTCAAGATTTGTTTTTAAAGAACGTGCAATATAAATCCTTACACTCTCAAGATTTTCTTTCCTTGAAAAGCTTGTTTAAAACACTTAAATTTGAAAACTAATATGAGGACAGTTTAAAAAAAACAACATATTTTAGTAGTTAGATCATAATACGTTTTTTAGAAAATGTTCATATAATTTTCTAAATATCTTGATTAAACTACCATCTAATTTGAAACTTACATTTTTTAAAGAGCTTTTTTTGTTTTGTTTTACCAGAAAGACTTACCAAGCTCATTTCTCATTTCTACTTACCAAGCTCATACATATTCATATTCATACATTACATATATTCATTAATAGCCTGAATTAATGTCAAGAATGGTTCTGCTCTCTTTTTTTCATCTTTTTTTCATTCTTATGTTGTTGTTTTGTTTTTTTGGTCTTTTGTACATTTTTTTTCCCCTTACCATTCTTTCTGTTTCTTGCTGCTTGCTCCCTTGCTCTGACAGTCTCTCCATCCTCTGAGAGTCCAGCCCTTGTTAATGATGAGACATCAGTGGGCAGTAATGAGTCGGTCTCCTCCCAGTCTTCGAACACCTCTGGAACGCCCCCCGAGAAATCTAAGAATCATCACACCACCATTAGCACATCCCTGACAGAGAGCATCGGGTATGTAGCAAAGACTCGCCTCTCTCCAAAACATATGTCATAATATGCTCATGTGTTTTACAGTGTTGGGAAGGTTACTTTGGAAATGTGATAGGTTACAGATAAGAAGTTACCCTATTTTAAATGTAGTAAGTAATGTAACTATTTCAATTACTTCATTAATGTAATGTAGCTGATTACATTTAGGGGTCGACCGATATGTGTTTTTCAGGGCCGATACCGATTATTACAGACCAAGTAGACCGATAACCGATATATTGAACCGATATATATGTCTGGTGTAAAAATGAAAATGAATGTCAAAATTAAGAATAACAAGGGCTCTGACAAAAACGGCCTTCCCTAGTGTTGGTTGCACTTCTTACTCTTGTCTTCCCCCATGCATCCATCTACAATAAGGGTAATATATAAAGAGAGAGTTAAAAGTGGGGCCACTGTATGCTTCATGATTAAGCCTATGAATACTAAATACTACAGCTAAACAGCTTGGGGAAATGTAAGTATTTGGCTTCAATAATTTACATGTTAGAAATGTATGTGTAATAGCATTACCTCTTATAATTCTTCATTAATTATTTTCGGTTGACTAAATCATAACCTACAAGAGGTGACTATTCAATTCATCATCTAATGCACATCAGTTGATTAATTTAAAAAGTGCAATGTATATAATACGTGTAAATAATTTAATTGTCTTCATAGCTCCATTGTAGAAGTTGCGAAGAAGACCGCAACTATTTTAATGAAACTATAACACTAATAGCCTGTTATAGGCTCACTTGGTTCAATAGCCTATTGAAATGTCCCAATTTCCGTCATCCTAATCTTGGCCTATGTGACAGTAACTTAATCTTGGCCTATGTGACAGTATCTTAGTCTTGGCCTATGTGACAGTATCTTAGTCTTGGCCTATGTGACAGTATCTTAGTCTTGGCCTATGTGACAGTAATTTCCATTAGTTTTCATTTACAGAGCAGTGCAAATGAAGGCATAAAACATTCATTTAATTTATATTTTAATCAAATGAGAGTTGAACTCTATTTTTTGGCAAACAAATGTTTACTATTAAAATTAAAACATGGAAGAAATAGCGTATTGTGTGATTGTTCTTTTAAACAAAAGTTGTAATAATTGTAGCAGCATTAGTAAATAAACCGAACTTTTATTTTGACGGGTTGCCATGAGGACCTCTTAAGTTTCTGTAGCCTATTTATGATATGACGATCGTTTTACTCAAACGAAACAGTCAAATGCTCATGAAGTAACTCTCAGAGCAGTTCTGGCGATGATGTTCATGTATTTATGTCCTCATTTAGTGACATGGCAGATGCGGAAAACACCGCGAGCATCGCGCACTTCAGTGTGTGTGTGTGTGTGTGTGTGTGTGTGTGTGTCAAAACCGCGCGTCTGTGCCTTTCACATATACAGAGACACGCCGAACATGCAGAATTCATATTTAAATAGTCTTTTTGCAGCTTAATGTTTACAGATAGTCCATATCATGAGTCGATTTAAGTGTACTGACCTACTTTTGATTAATTCATCCAAACTTTGACTAATTTCGTGACTCTGCGTTATACAGTAAATTCCATATGACTGGATTCCGCGATTCCCCCTGCGTTTCCCTCATCTCGGAAACCATAAATAGATAAAATTGAGGTTTTTACAACTTCAGTGTAGTGGATTGTAATTTATTGCAACTTGTGCAAGGTCTGCTGCTGCCTTTGAGAGATAACTGATGCGTGAAGCAGCACCAGTTAACAAGCGCTTTCGGTGTGAGAGTGACTTTAGTCTTCCACGTTGATTGGTCGGACTCCTGACTCTCAACAAATCAGATGCGCGGTGGGCGGAGACTGCTCTAGGCCACAGAGTGGTGAGTTCCGACAAGCTGCATCAGAGCCAAATAGCGCGTTTCATAATTAAATAATTTTATCGGCACATCGGTTTTGAAAATGACCGATGCCGATTATCATAAAAATGCTTAATATCGGTGCCAATAATCAGCCAGGTCGATAATCGGTCGACCCCTAATTACATTTGTTTACTTTTTGATTACTTATCTAAATTTTTCATTATTTTCCAACATTTAAACAGGGTTCACCACCTTACAGTAGTATTCACCACTGATTACTGTCAGACTTTCAAAATACTTCATTACGTGAATTAAGAATATAAAGATTAAATTTTAAAGCACAACCACCACAAAATCAGACTTTAGCACCTCTTGTTACATTTACATCATTCTGAATTTAAATACTGATTCAAAATCATAACAATATATAGTTTAATAGCTATGATACTGTTTTTGAAATTAAATATTTGTATGACGGGAGACACTGGCATCTAATAATGCCTTGGGGAGAAAAAAAAAAAAAAGGTCATGTGATTTAACCTGTTAACCCGCATCGGCCCGTGGGCGGGCCGGAAGGGCGTGGTCGGGCGTGGTCGGGCTTTTTATTACCTTTGTTTTAGAACAATATTCAATCAATTATCATTAACTATATATCATTTGAAAGCTAAAACACTCAAGATTAACGATCTGAGCTTGTTTTTGAAATCAATACACCAGAGAGGAAAGGGTTAACAGAAATGCTGAAAGACCGGCCATTTAAAATGAACAAAGCGAACCGCAGTACTCACGTTTGATCGCCAATAGCGCTGGTCAGCTCAGACTATTCCAAGACACACCAGCATACATTTCAAGAGAAGGGTCCACTCTTCAAAATGCATCCACTTTTTAATCCAAAACAACGAAAAAATAGGGGAAAACACGATAGATCCTCCTTTGTTTACATAAGCGATTCGAGTTATAGTTATCGATAGCGTCCATTTTCCAATAAATATCGATTATAATTCGGATTCCAGCTTTGAAACGCCATCTATTTCCAGCAGAATCGTCTCTTCCGAGTAAGAATAGCCCTCCCTCGTCTCTCTCCTTCAATCGCAGGAGCTGTTATAACCCGGGACAGTAAGCGCGTCCGTGAATGGGTCAGCGAGGTGTCAATCCGGACACATCACAATAGGGGTGTTTGAAGCCAGCCAATGCCTCGCCAGCACAGTTTTGATGGATGGAAGTGTTAGCCAACCACAAGGACGTTTACAGTGATTGACAGTTTGAATAGTTTACGTAAGATTGTTTAGAGAATAGCTCGGCGTATTGTCCGTGTGTTTTCGTGCGCTCTCGGGTTACGCATGAAGCGTACACATAATGGCGTCGCAGCGCTACACAGACTGGCTATCAGCGAACAGATGTTGTCCAAAGCTCACATCTGAATCTCTCCATCATGGATCTTCGACTTGAGAAGAGTTTCTGTGGCGTTTGGTGGTGTTTTGGAGGACGTGGGGAGACAAAATGGCTAATTTAGTAACCGAAAACGCACGGAGATCGCTGGGAAGCGTGGATAGCATTAGCACGTAAGTGTCTCCACCCTCCTCTTGAATGTTTGTGTGTTTATCATGTAGTTATTTGCAGCTTTTGTTTCATGTTAGCTGTTTTAGATTCTAAAAATGACAACGGAGAGGGATAATATGAGGGGATTACATGAGTTTTGTTCGTGTGGGTGTGTTTGTTTGTGGGTATGTCCCGAGTATTGTGTGTGTGTGCGCGCGTGTGTGTGTGTGTGTGTGTGTACAAAATGTAAACAGTGTTGCAAGTTTGATTTGTTTTGCTTACACACTTTCTCACTCTTTTTCTCTCACTCTTTCCTGTCTTTTCAGAGGTCTGGTGAATCCAGATGGTCAGAAAAAAACCATTTTAGTGGCTGCTAGAGCGTCTTCCTCCACTGTAAATACTGTAAATAGTTTTTTTTATTATTATTTAGTAATATTAGTAATAGTAATCTATTACTATATTAGTAAAATAGTAATATTCATAATATTCACCATATAAAATAAATAAAAAATACAAATGTTGTAAAAACAATGTATTTTGCATGTTTTGTGTTTTCACTAGTTCAAAAATGATCAAATCTGTTTTGGTTCACTGTTTTCATTATTGGAATTGTTCAGAATAAAGACTGTTTAGTTATGTTCAAATTCTGAAATAGTTTTGTGTTTTTTTGTGGTTTCATTGGTAGAGCAGTTCTGAATTGATATACATATGTAGTATGCAGTGTCTTATGGAGTCTCTAAATAGCATTTTTGAAAGGATTCCTAGACTTTTCTTGAAATAAAATATCCAAATGACTTTTCCAAAGCTTTTCTTGAAATGAAATACCATAAAGATGTACTTTCTGTAAGTCTTTACCTATAAAAAATTTATTATTTCATATTTTATTTCAGGAAATATTTAGGCGTTTTTTTTTTCAAAAATGCCATTTGTAGACTAACCAAATGACTAAATGAGTCAGCACTACAAATGCTGTTCAGAAATAGTTTTTTATTGTGTGTTTTGGTGGGCAGAGCAGTTCTGAATTGATATACATATATGTATTATGTAGTTTTGACTCATTTGGACATTTGTTTACAAAGTGTCTATTTGGGGTCTCCAAATGGCTTTTTTGAAAGGACGCCTAGATTTTTTTTAAATAAAAGCTTACAGAAACTACATTTTTGGGAGTATCATCCTCAAATTTGAGTCAAAACATGGTCAGATGTTCAGCTTTATCTTTATGGTGTTTTCAGGCCTTTGGCATGCAAGTCTCATCCATTTTTCCCTTAGTGAGCTTCATTAAAACATATCGCGAGTCAATTTCATGTATATTTTACCTTGTTTTACTCTATTGCTATACTAATTTTGAGTTATTATGACTCTAGAGTAACAAAGGATCAAGTGTCTAGTTTCAAACAACACCAGATTTTTAAATATAGACCTTAGGGTTCAAGAGCTACAGACATTTTTATTTGGTTATATCGTTTTTTACAAAATGCTCAAAAATAGGGGCGCAGGGTAACAGGTTAAAACTAAATTAATTTTAACATTTAATTTAATGTCATACCACAACACACACACACACAAAAAAACCCCTTTATATAGCACATTCCAGAATAGGGTTGGGAATCGAAAATCGATTCCGATTCCAGAATCGGATACTTAAGGTCAGGAATCAGATGCTTGTTGTCTAAAATTTCGATTCCATCTATCGATTCCTATGCGTTTTTTTTTTTCATCTGTGTGACCTAGCGATCTGCCAGGACCTTGCTCGCTAATCTAAGCGCTCCAAAGTTTCACTACATTTGCGATCCAGAAGCCAAAAAAGCTAAGTATAATATCTGTGATAGCTAAACATAAACAAGAGAGGTGTCACCAACATGACATTAATTTAATAGATCGTTAAAGATCGCGAACATGATTTAAACACTATTCCTAAATTACTATGATTCATCCGTTTCATTCCTCAACCTTTCAACGATCACAGTGTTGTGATCACTTGATTCATTCGTGCAGCAGATTTGAACATTGAAATCTGCTTCACAGTCTTTTCAACCACACAGTATCATTATTTCTGTGTTACAAATATTCAGATCACAGAAGCACTGTTATTAAAGTTTATAGTTCAGATATAGCCTAAACTCTGACATGTACGGTTGCGATTACAATAGAGTAAATCTCCTTTTGAAAGTAATTTGACACTTTAAATGAAGATTTATCGATTACATTTTTACACCAGTAGGGGGCAAAAAGGGTCTGTTAAAATGTATTTGTCTTTGAAACATACAAGACATTTGTTCAAGGACGCCGATTCATCCAGTAATGAAACGAGTACAGGTGCATCTCAGAAAATTAGAATATGGTGCTTTTAACTTATTTCAAAAAGTGAAACTTTCATTTATTTTAGATTCATTACATGTAAAGTAAAACACTTCAAAAGTTTTTATTTTGATGATTAGAGCTTACAGCTAATGAAAGTCAAAAATCAGTATGTCAAAATATTAGAATATTTACTTTTGCGTTTCAATAAACGACCATAAATTAGTATAAATTCTGGGTATCTCTTGTTCTTTGAAACCACAATAATGGGGAACACTGCTGACTTGGCAATGGTCCAGAAGATGATCATTGACACCGTCCACAAAGAGGGTAAGTCACAGAGGGTCATTACTGAAAGGGGTGGCTGTTCAAGGAGTGCTGTATCAAAGCATATTAAATGCAAAGTTGACTGGAAGGAAGAAATCGGGTAGGAAAATGTGCACAAGCAACAGGGAATACTAAGAATACTGTCAAACAAAGCCGATTCAAACACTTGAAGTGTTTTACTTTACATGTAATGAATCTAAAATATATGAAAGTTTCACTTTTTGAAATAAGTTGCAAGAAGAAATTAACTTTTTCACCATATTCGAATTTTCTGAGATGCACCTGTACATCCTGAGTGAGTCATTCATAAATTACATGTGATTTTGTTTAGTTGTCTAATATTTTTTTCTGCAGAATCATGAGAGAACCACAACTTCCATTGGGGGAAAAAACAACAACTCCATTTATCCAGAATCATGCCGTTCTATTTTGCACACAGACAGCTCTTAAAGAGTCCAGTTTTTATGTAGCCTGTTGATTTTTGTCCATGGTATTCAGCTCCAATAATATGGTTTGCAAAAAAGAGAGACAGAATAAATGTTTGATGATATTATTTAATCACATTGGAATCGAAAATAATCGGAATCAATAAGCAGAATCGGAATTGGAATTGATAAAATTCAAACGATACCCAACCCTACTCCAAAATAGCCACTCTTTGCCTCTAATAATGTTAGAAATAAAATTAATTTCAGATGCAGTTTCTTTGCTGCTTTTGCAGTGTACTACAAAAACAACAAATTAAATCTTTCATATAATGTCAATAAAATCTCAATGTGTTAATGCTAAACTGTTTAACAGTCTCCTGTAAGCTGAAAAAGTAAGAAAAAGGGTTATTAACTAAAACTGTTTTTACTTCTTTTCTTTTTTTTTTCTTTTTTTATAAGAATTGAAATAAAGTTCAAATAAAATAGAAATATTAGGTCACACTTTAGTTTTGGGGACCAATTCTCACTATTAACTAACTATTAACTACGAATTTGCTGCTTATTAGTAGTAAGTTGTTAAGTTGGGGTAGGATTAAAGGATCTAAAATCTGGTCATGCAGAATAAGCCATTAATATGTGATTTGTAAATACTAATAAACCGCCAATATACTAGTAATATGCATGTTAATAAGCAACTAATAGTGAGAATTGGTCCCTAAACTAAAGTGTTGTCAAATATTGGATGAAAAAAAAATTCAAATTAAATTATTGTCTGAAAATTTGAAATGCTTCCTTGGCAACTAACTGAAATAAGCATTCAAATGAACTGGAACTACATAATAACTAAAACTTAAAATAAAATAAAAAAGCTAAATTAAAACTAAAATTAAAATAAAAACTAAAAGTGTAAAAATAAAAGTTTAAAGATTAATACAAAATATAATAGTATAATAACACTAAAATAACACTGGTCAGAAAAATAAAGCAGTAACGGGCAGATGTATCATGTTTTAGTCTATTTTGCATTTTTGTCTGTTTAAAATGATCATTTGAATTTGATTACAGAAAACTACCACAAAGCCCTATCAGCATTGAAGCCATAACCTGGCCAACCCTTCAGCTCTACCTTATTCACTTCCAGAGTTTTTTTTTGTTTTGTTTTTCTTCTTCTTCTTTTGTGTGTGTGTTGGTATTTTGTTCTGTTTCTAAACTCAAGCCTGTGCTTGTCAACTTGAGTTAGTTCTTGGGCTGAGAGTCTTATCCTGTGCCAGTATTATTTGCCAGAGGTTTTGCCTCTGGTTTCTCAGCTCTTTCACAGCCCTTCAGATGCTGTGTGTTTGTCTGGGGCTCTTGTGTTGAATCCTAATAGGGGCCCACAATATTCTGCAGAGTCACCTGGAAATAAACTTTGTGTCCACACATCTGTTCGCTGTTTCCACAAGTCCTCCCCCAATTTGGATTGATTTTGTTCTCACTCATTTCCATTAACCACAATCACCATTTAGTCCTGCCCCTCCTTCATCGCTTTATTACCCATTCATGTGCTCACATTCCCCCTTTTCCCCTATATGTTAGATTTACTCTTACTCTTTGAGCACATGCTGCTCTCTCTTCTTGGCCTGCAGTCCTGTGCGCAGACGGCACTGGTCTTATGTAACCCTCTGCTTCTCTCCCTGCCGTTTCCCACTTTCTGCCATCAGAGGAAGCGGCTCCCTGTGCGCCTGTAAATCCTGCCTGCTGTTTGTCCGAGGGACAGGTGGCCACGGCCCTACCCCGTAAACACTATTGACACAGAGAGATGTTTGCCTTGTTTACCCTTCTAGCGGGTGCTGTCGCTTACAGAGCTACTCCTGTCCATATGTCATGAGGTTGTCACCTGTTTATCTGTAAATCTCTCAGCCCCTGGCCTTGAAGCAGGAGAGCACAGATCATAGTGATGCTGTAGTAGAAATCCAGTCGAGATAAATGCTGAATTGTGCTTTGTCACACTTAATGAAGTTTTAGATGTTGACAGGCAATGATCACTGTGTAATTGATGAGACATTCATTGTTTTCTTGCCTTTTTAAAAAGGTATGTTTCAGCACAGACTGTTTCTTTAATCCAGCATATCCATACCTGGCATAATGTGGAAAATTGTTATCCCAAGATCAATCTGTATTTGCATATATTATATACATACAAAAGTGACAGCAGTGCTTCCAAATTCCAAATTGTAATTATTCAGATTTGTATATTGTCTATATTCCTGTCCTGTCAGCTGTTATACTGTGCTCGTAGCGCATGTTCTTCAGTTGTGTGCACAAAAATGGGGACGTGCTCTGTAGCCTGATCATTTCATATTAATGCGCGGATGATTTCATATTAAAGCGTGTCACTTTCAGCAACGGCAGCTCTTAAAGTAATAGCAACCAAATAATTTAATAGCCTAGCTGCTGTGAAGTCTGTGAATCAAAGAACAAAAGAAAAAGAGAAAATCAATAACTTTTTAGCTTTAAAGATTCATCTATATTTCATTTAAAATGTAGTGTTTGATAACTTATTATTTCCTATTTGCTGAAGGGCACAGATAAATTACATTTATTATAATGGGTTTATGTGAAGATTGTTTTAAGTTCACTTAGATTTGAAGTTTAAAGTCTAATAAATGTTAAAATTTATAGCTCTCAATTATACTGTAATGTTGAATGGCTATAGTCAATGGTTAAATATTAGGGAAAAAAGAACAGTCAAGATTAATTGCTGCAATATATTATGTTATATTATATAATTATATTTTATATATATTAATAATAATATTGTTATTATTAATTGAAATGCATAGATCAGTGTTGGAACGTTTTAAAAACTTTGAAATTGTGACCAAATACAGCACCTAAATTATTATTATTAGGGTTGTCAAGCTGTTACATTTTTTTTATTTAATTATTTACATGATGTGCCTAGCAATTAACCTAATTAATTACCCCCCAGAATATCAAAGTTGTTCAAATTAGAAAATCATTAAATAGACATTACAAAAAGTAGCTTTAGAAAGTAATATTTTGACTCAACATTGCATAAATAAAAATAATAATAATTATAAAAAGGTTTTAATGTGTTTAATATTGAAATCTGATTTTATGATATGAAAAAATTGAATGATACTCTAAATATAAAACACATTGCTAGTAGGTGGTGGCAAGTGATGAGTGAGTCATTTAGTCATTCATTCAACCGATTCGTTCAAATGTCTGATTCATTCAGAGATGAAGCAGGTCTTTATTAATGGCTCACTCAATTATTTAAAAAAATGTAGATGCATTCAGTAACAAAACAGCACTGTTGTTCACAGATGCACAGCAGTTCTTCTGTGGATTTGTTTGGAACTTTTTTTGCGTGCAAAATTGAGAAAAACAGACAATACTGACAATAATTGATGTAAATGTAACACAATATTAACTTGTTTATTGAACTATTGTATAAAATCAATATCACATTTGCAATTGAGTAGATATTCTAAAGACTATATCATGATAGAACTATATGACAAAAATCCATACAGGGGCATTTTTTCCCTCATATTTTTGGGGCATATAACTGCATTCTCATAGGCTACTTCATGCAGCATGTCAATATACACTATATACAATGTTGCATGAAATTACTATACAAGCAAAACTTAAAAGAGCTGCATTGAGCTGTTAAACAGTAGTTCAGTGTTTGATTGTTTTATTTGTGTTCAGTAAATCGTTTCTTTCAAATAAGATGCTTATCTGAGGATCAAAAAAATATGCAATTCTGTGCCTAGTGCTATTTTTAATAGTTGAAAATGTGTGCGATTTTCTTGGTTTGACTTAGTTGTAATTGTAAAAGCATTTTTTGGGGGCGAAACCATTTTCCTGTGGTTCTGCTGGTTGCCAGGGCAACCATATTGAATTTATCATTTTTTTTCTCCACTTCGTTTAGCTTTTCTTTAGAGTTTGACGATTCAGAGCAGAGTGTGTAAACACTATTTTATTTAAAATTTTTTCTGGAGTGACTCTGGTGAGATCTGATGTTTGATGTAACACCATTAGCATAACCTTGTTTTGAAATGTGTGTGAGCATGAACGTTGTGTATGGAGAAGCGTGTGTGGTGTATTAGCTAGGACTCACGCGGCTGGTGTGAGGTGTGTGTGTGTGTGGCTGGTGTGAGGTTAATGAGTGGATTTGCTGCACTGCAGCTCTGCTGGCGTCTCATTCTGATGTGCAGCAGCTGAGGACTCACAGACCTGCTGCAGAGTCATAAATCACTGCATCTCTCTCTCTCTCTCTCTCTCTGTACATACTGTACATATATATCTCTTTCTCTCTCTTTCCCTTTTCCTCTGTCTCTCCTGCTGGACTACACTGCTCCTCATTTGCCCCTGTGCTGCCACTATTCCTGTACCTGTAAGTCCTTCACTCCCCTCACCTTCAGCACACACACATTTCTCTCGAGTCTTCATTCTCTTGAGTTTCCAGACCAGTGTTTTCGGAATCTAATTAAGAGTATGGCTATGTTTGAACTGTTATCTGTAGGCTTGCGCTTACAGTAAGTTAAGCTCTATTGAGCATTTATGTAGAATATGGTCATTCAGAATATGTGCTTTTTAAGTACTAATAAACAGCCAATATGTTAATAATAAGCTGTCTAATAAGCAACTAGTGAGAATTGGTCCCTATACTAAAGTGTTACCTTTTTAAAGCAAGGATGCATTAAATTGATCAAAAGTGACAGTAAAGATGTTTATAATGTTGAAGAATTCTTTATATAAATAAATGTTGTTCTTTTTGAACTTTATTTTTATCAAAGGATCATGTAAAATTTGTTTACATAGAAATATTTAGCAGCATAGCAATATAAGTATTTAGCATATTTACTTTTCAACTTTGATATTTAAAAAATATCAATTTAAAAATAAAATTATAATTATAAACAAGGAATAAATACAACTTTAAAATCAAATCAAATAGAAAGGAGTTATTTTAAAGTGTAATAATATATAATATTTCACAATATCAGTGTTTTTACTGTATTTGTATCAAATAAATGCAGCCTTTGTGTGTATAAGAGACTTACAGAAACATTTAAAAAATCTTACAGACCCCAAACTTCTGGATTCCTGAATTCAAGATGTATGCATTTTAATTGCATATATGAAATATAAAATATCCATCTATTTGGATTACACCGTTTTAAGATTGAAATTTAATAGCAATCATAAAGCAATTAGGTTTTAATTGTACAATAAGCAGGTTTGTTATATTTATCATCAATAAATCCAGTTTATTATATGTAAACCAGTCAAATACATTTTAATTAGCTAAATCTTGACTGTTCCTTCATTTCATACTTTTTAAATGATTACTGATATTAACTGATTTATGCTGATTCTAAGGAATTTGAATATGTTTTGAAAATATTATTTCAAACTCAAATGAATGCAAGTACTCTTTTATGGCATGATTAATTGTTATGAGTGGCAGTATTATCATTTAATGTAGACTTCTACAGTTCGTCTCCTGCATTTCCGATCCTGCTGTTGGCTATTTCTGATCTAAAGTGCTCATTTGCATTATTTGCATTTTCTAAATCCTTCAAGATTCCTAGGGACGTTGGGCAGTTTTCCTCATAACCTTCACTTCTCTCTCCCTATCTGAGATTGTGAGACTGTCTGAGCTGCACAGCCTCTCTAAGAGGAATAATGATGAAGGCGTTTGTGTGTGAGGAATGCTGCAGAGTGTGTCTGCTTTTAACTCTTCTTTGTTGTCTCTGTTGTGTATTTATGTGTTTGATGTCCATAAATGGATGATTTACCTCTTCAAAAAGTAGCATATAAGCATAAAAGTATGCAATTCACTACAATCGTACGTGAGCTGCATTTTTTTCCCACTCACTGACAGTATTTTCAAAATTTCCGTCTTTTATTCTATAAGGATGGTACAGTATACATTCTTTGTGGCATTTTTTTGTTCTGCAGGATGTGTACTGCCACAGCTTCATGGATGAATTCTGTCTCCCTTGCCTCAGTTACGCCGGTGAAACCTGGGTCAGTAGGAACTGAGAAGAATAAACCCGAGGAAAGGTAAGATGTAAACACACTTGTCCCTGAAGAACATGTATTATATGCTCATCCACACCTCCTTTCCATAGCATGTAATTAATTTGTTCCAATCTGTTAATCTAAGGAGTTTTGGCTCAACCTTTCCTGCACACACTCTCTCGCTGTCTCATTGATTCTTTCACTCGCACTCCAAGTCTCACTTAAGCTCTCAGCCTCAGGCTATTAACTCAATCACACATGCATTCACTCGCTCGCAAAGTCTTCATCTGTCATTGTTTAGACTCCGACTCGCACACTCACCAACTTTTCCTTCCCTCCTACACGTCGACACAACTCTGCTCTCTCTCTCTCTCTGTCATCTCTACTTTCTCAGCTCTATTTCCGACTCTACACCTGTACACACACACACATTTCCTCTCAGTCTCACACTTTCCAGGCAGGGACCATTGCAATGATCTATAGTACTGATCCAGACACAAAGATGCATTAACTTTCCATCCTATAAAATGAGTGATGCCCAGTGGCAGGTGATCAGACTCATTCAATTTAAAGTCATTCAATCTGTTAAAAAGCTGTTGGCAAAAAATGACTGACCTTCAGGAATGACGTCTTTTCTTATGTTGCAGTTGTAAAGAGCACATTTTCGTTAGAACTCCTGCAGTAACTTTCTGGGTGTCTGCCTGGGTCGTGTATTAACTTTAGGACACGTTGTTATGAGGCAATATATAAAACATTCAGCAGACTTGCAGGTGTTGAAAGGTGTTAAGCATTAGTGAAGAGAGTCTAGAGTACATTGCTGCTATATTCTCAATAACCACACTGGTTCTGTTCAAATCATGCAAATGAATAAAATCTTTGAGAAGTCATTGGAATGGACGATTAAAGATTTTATTCATTCTGAATTAGATACATTTTTTAAAGTTATGGATTTATTCATTTAAAATAAAAAGTAATGTTAATTTCATTACTTTTTTATTTATATATACTTACGAGTAGAGGGAGAAAGAGACAGCGTGAGAATTAAAAACAAAACAAAAAAAACATATGTCCTGGGATGTAACAGTATCACTATTATTTACCTGGAAATATTAGTTTTAAAATCATTCTGATGGTACACTAACTTCTAGTCTTGGAAATGAATACTAATCATGAAAATTTGTAAAATCTTAAAGTCATTTGAAATTGTGCTTTGTTAGTCCAATACAGTCTGAATTTTGTAAGATTATTAAAATATGTATGCAGTGAGTATGAATGTTTGGGTAAGTCATAGAAAAAGCCAATGAAATTCATAGGTCAAAAAGAGTGGAACGGTTTTGTGCTTTGTAAACGTAGTCCAAATCCACTCCAGGGGAACTTTGAGTAATAAATGGCAGGATATGCCTGAATGCTGCCAAAGCTTACTTTAAAATTTCTCTTTTTTTAATCATATCTACTCTTTGATGGCTATCTTCTTTCTCTTCTACTTCAACACTCTGCTTTGGGATTTTTATGGACAGACGTTAATCACGCAGACTGCTTTCATTGATAACTTCGGCTGAGTCCACTTTACAGCTAGATGGAAAGTCACGTCCTAATCCCCACCCTTCCGAATAGCGAAAGGCCCACTAACTGATTGCCTCCATTTTTCAGTGTCACCCTCAAGAAAGCAAAGGCTGTGTACCCCTGTGAGGCTGAACACGATTCCGAACTCTCTTTCCAGGTTGGCGCAATCTTCCATGACGGTAAGTGTTAACGTTATCACTGCCACAGGCACTCACCTGAATCCACAGACATATTGGATTTGGCGGGTCCTACAAGCACAAAAAAAAAAATTCTGATCTTATATCATCATAGGTGGAGGGAGGGAAGTGGGGCAGGGGTGTAACATCCCTTAAAATCAATTCACAAAGAATGAGACAGATAAAATAACACAAGGAAATGAGGGCCATACCCACTATCACAGCTCTTGTGTTCTGAAGACATTATCTCATCAACTTCAGAATGAAACATTTCAGAACTCTTGCTGAATTGGACTTACAATAAAAAGTCATTTGAGCCAATTTAAAATTAAAATTTTAGTTTATTGGCACCCCAAATAATACGTTATTTTACTTTAAAACGTGCTTGGGGAAAAAAAAAATATTACCAGATAAATACTATCTTTAATACTCAATTCTATAAAATTATCTAAACCAGCAAAATCATCAACTAGCATGAAATGCTGACATGAATTAATTTACAAAAAATTAAGGAATAAATAAAAATAAGAAAATAAATAAAAATGCCAGAAAGCCAATTTTAAAAGTATGTGCATTAAATAATAAATTACGTTTTTTATGTAAATTATTGCTGCTATAATATGAGAATGAAAATCGGATGGAATTTTAGATTCTGTACATTTTTATGTTAATTTGCATAATTATTGTAAATGTGATTTCAAATATGATTCTTTTTGCCATCTGCATGTTCCTTTGTTCATCATTTTTGTGTTTTTCTCCATTTTTCTGTCTTTCACCTGGACATCATTCACCTGTCATCATTTATCAGGGTGTTCTAATGCATTACATTTACTGAAATGACAGGTTGTCCTCTATCATTCAACAAAATCATAGTAACTACCTGTACAGGCATCCCGCTGTTTGCTCATACAGGCCTGCACATGTTACAGATCAGTGGTTCAGAATTCTCTGCCTTACGTCTAAGACAATGTTCAGCATCCTCAGTATGCAGTGTTAATTAACATTCACAGTTTTTCTTATCCTCAGCACAGACATAAACCCTAACATACATAATTCCTCAGTGCTGCTCTTGCATTGAATCTTTGCTGCTCTCATCTAAAAATTACTTTCACCCATTATTCACAAATCTCCCACCTCTTGTGTTTGCTTATTAAACACTTTGGCTAATTTAATAATTCTTTCTGCTCTATTTAACACACTTTGAACCCATTCTGCTTATTTGTCCCCAAAGTCATCAGGGATCTGCTATAGTTCTTCAAACTTTCCTAACTCGTACCCATGCAGTTTACATTCATCAGCCATGCTAACTATCCACATAAAACAATGTCTTCCATCCGATGAGGACTTCTTGCTTGTCTGACATGCAGTGTGACAGAAGAGCTGCAGTAAGACTTTTACCTGTGTGTTCGTGGTTTTGCTCTGCAGTGACGCTCTCCAGGGAGCCCGGATGGCTGGAGGGTGTGTTGGAGGGAAAGCGAGGACTCATCCCTGAAAACTATGTGGAGATACTGTAACCCCGAAAAGAACTATCCTCACACTTCTCTTTATATACATGGTATCCATGGTCTCGGCGGCTCTTTCACAATGGCACTGCTTGTCGTTCCTCCATCCTTCTCCACACTAAAGACAGTGAGTGAGAATATATATATACTGTATCCAAAAACACAGATGTTGCAGAAGTTCAAGTATAAGCTAAAATGTGCTGTATACATACAAAGAGACTGCACTTTTAGAAATGTAAATATAAATTTGCGTGGGAAAATATGTATCCGTCATTTTGACTTGGTTTTTTTTTTTTTAAATTGCATGTTTCGTAATTTTAGCCAAGTAGTTGTGGGTTGTTTAGCATTAGTATACTCAATATACAAAGATACCTTGAGTATCTTTGTATTTAATATTATCAAGTTGAATTTAATTGGGCATGTGATGATGTATAGTAAAACGTGTAACCTTATGACAGGGCAGTGAACATTGTCAGTTCATTGGAACACTAGAGAGCTTGTTAGACAAATTTAGTGCTTGTCGGTTATTGATATTGAAATTGGTATGTGATTACTTAATCTTTCGCATTGATTAAAACTGATGCCGTGCCTTAAATTTATTACACATGGCATGTTGGGATGCTGTTCAATAACTCGAACAGAGCAACTTTTTTTGCTATTCTTTATATAGGTTTTAACGTTATTTCGAAGAACAGAGACCGATAAATAAAAAAGTAACCCACACAATGACGTCAAATTAAATATTGCCAAGTCTTACATCTGTGTTGTATACATAGAATTATTTCTGTGCAAAGAAACTTAAAAGCCAGGCACTTTCGCTCTTTAAAGTTTAAAGTTTACCACATCGTTTTTGCAGAAACCTTAAAAATGGCAGGACTTCACTGATGTTTAATGAGACCATTTTCATTTTTCTAAGAGCCCTTGTTCAACGGGTTCATATTTGTGACTGAGCGTATCTGCGGTGATTTCAGACAGTGATTTATGACCTCTGCAAAGGTCTTGGCATTGATATAATTTTTCTGATGTTGATCAATGTTAAATAAATAAAGTGTTTTATTCTTATATCTTGCTTTTCATTTTTATTTATATGCCAAACTAGGTGTCTATAAATAACGGAA
Source organism: Barbus barbus (assembly GCF_936440315.1). Lineage (NCBI taxonomy): Eukaryota > Metazoa > Chordata > Actinopteri > Cypriniformes > Cyprinidae > Barbus > Barbus barbus. The sequence continues at coordinate 12,246,906 of NC_136736.1, read as the reverse complement.
GCCATATGCTGCAGGGCGCTGTGGACCCCTAATGTGCTTACTGGGAAATAAACTAAAACATTTGTGATATGACTGTTGTTTAATGAAAATTAAAATAACATTGTGTGTAATTTTCTTAATGCCGTTTAACTTAATTGTGTGGATGTGCTCCCATCGAGGTCAAAAAGACACTACGGCTTCTGCTGAAGAGCTTGTCTAATAATTCAAAACTTCATTAGCTGATTAGTATAACCCAAAAATGTTTGCATTTGTTTAATAGCAATCTTGACCATACTGTATGAGTTATAAACAATAGCCACTTTCACACATGAAGCCCGTTAAATTACAATAAAATTGCTAGCTACCTCTTTCGGTAAATGTACCACATCTGTTGTTCACGCATGCAGTGGCTTTTCATTATTTATCCGTATTGCTGCCATTCACACATCTGTGCCAAAATACCATTAAAAACTCACTGATGCCATATTCTAGAAATCCAAAAAAAAAACAAGCTCTTTTATTTCAGTTAAGGTTTGTTGTGTTTCGCTACCACATTAATTTTAGTTTCTGTCCCATTTAATGATATTTCTTGCTAAATTAGATAGATTAGAGCTTTGTAATTGGCTCGAACTCTTAGTAAGTATTCTGATGGTTTATTGTAATTGTATTGTCCAAATATAAGCAGCATTTTGTTATTGGTACCTGTCATTTCAACACAACCGGATTTCTGTTGTATGTAAATGAACTGTTGTCTATTGCATACATTGCATTTAGAGAATAGTGGCTTATTCTCTCCCACACACTTCTAGCCCTGGAGCTGCTCTTCAGCTTTTACATTGAACCTCTCCCCCTTTAAGTGGATTAAATCTTCATTTCATAGCAGATTTGGACTGCCTCCTCATATACTGGGCTTGAACTGGAGCACACGGTAGTCTAGGCCCTTACCGTACACAGGATGGAGTGCTTGAAAACAAACCATTTGCATCAAAATAGACTATTTTGTTGGAGCCACAGCGCAGCGGTTAGCACACACTGTTTGGAGCAACTGGGTCGGGTTTAGGTTATTTCCTGTTTTCTGTTCCCATTTCCTTTCATGACCCCATCATACACACATAAGTGCACATTTTTCTTGCAGCATGACTGCAGTTTGTTCAACTGCGGTTAAAGGGATTTTTGTGGTTCCTGATCCTGTCAACATAAAATGACATTCGCAAACTGTTTTACTTCAGTAATGTGATATATTTCTCAGTAAAATGGGATGTTTCAAAATAAAGAATCATTTACTCATCCTGATATTTTTCCAAATCTGCATGACATTCTTTCTTTGGCAGAGCACAGAAGATATTTTTAAGAATGTTTCTGTGATTTGCCCATGCAAGGAAACTCAATGGGGTCCAAAACAACAATGGACCCATTTGACTGGGAATGTATGAAAAAAAAAAATCTTATTTTGTGTTCCACATAATAAAGTCAGAAAGTTTTGGAACTACACGAGTGTGTGTAAATGATGACAATTTTAATTTTGGTGTAAACACTAAAGTCACTTTCAAGTAAAGTCAGTTGACTTGGTGGCCATATTTGCAATAGCAAAAGCTATTTCGGCATGCAAGACCAACTTCTATCTATCTGAATGGGGAAATAGAGACTGGTTGCCTATTTAAGCTAACTTTTAAATAACATTTCTATGTTTATGTGCAGTAATTTTCACCAATTGGAATGAACCCTCTAATTTCAGATGTGAAGCATCCTGTTTGTATGAACCCTAATTCTGATTCACATATTCATTTACATGTGCATATTTAAAAGAAAGTTGACATTTGTGTCAGAAGAGCTTTTTAGAAAATACAGTATTCATGTGTAAACATGTAGCAGTAGTGTGCATGTGCACAAAGAATTTTTTAATGTGATTATGAAAATAGTCAGAATAAGCTTTTACAAATTTCATTCAAACTGAGCTCAAATTTGGTTAGATTAAGGTGTTTACGTGAAGCTTTTTCAGTCCAATTGAGCCATCAGGCTGATTATAAACTGCTTATTTAGGTGCATGTAAATGTAGCTATTGAGAAATACAAGACATTAAGTAAAATGAGTTGCGCACATTTAGTTTTTGGGCTAACCATCACTTTAAAAAATTTATAAAAAAAATGCCAGGTAGTAGGAGGGGAGGGGTTTGAAAAATAGTTCATGTTTGCATCACCCAAACTGGCAAGTTATTATACACAGGTGGAGTGATATATATATATATATATATATATATATATATATATATATATATATATATATATATATATATATATATATATATATATATATATATATATATATATATATATATATAATTATTTTTTTTTTTTTTTAATTACCAGTTCAATTTATGTCTTTCATATAATCTGCACCAAATCAAGACCAGGAATGCATAAATAATAAACAGGGTAAGTTCTTGAATTTTGATATCTGGACAACTGAAGTAAGTCACAGACTCTGTCTAATTAGCTTACAAAGCACCTCCGGACTGTGCGTGTTATCACACTTCAGTGCACTGTACACATTATTAGCGTGCAAATGTCTTCCAGACTGCTGTGAGATGTGTGTTCCTGAATGCGTGTGTTTGAGTGCCACATATTACATAATTATCATGACATGGCGGAGTCACAGACATCCAATAACTAATAGAGCAGATGATAGGACGAGACATGGGAGAGGGCTAAAAATAGACAACGTGTCGAAGAGCCGGGTGCTTACATACTCAAATGAGCCCGAGCTAATGAGATGGGCAAACTCACCCTCCCGCTATCCCGGTCTGCTTCATCTCACTTTCTCACCTTCTGGCTTTCTTTTTCTCTCCCTCTGTCTCCCTTTCACTTCAGTTTCCTTGGATGCAGTTTACCAAACAAGGTTCCCATCTGTCTCCCAATTTTATTTAATTTTTTTTATTTTTTTTGCATGGCCATGAGTTAAGACCAAATCACTATTTGCGCCCTGTCTCTCTGCCTGAAAGAATGAGAAGGCGCAATGCAGCACTGGTTTCATCCACCAAACTCTTAATGTTCTCATTTTGTTTCCCCCAGTGCGGTCAGCTTATCACTCCTCCTTGTTTTGTACAGTACAATATATACTGTACAAAACAAGGAGTACAATATATATATATAAAACTTTGGAGTGATAAAGGAGAAGATGAGATATCCAAAATCACTTCTGTTTAAACCTTTGACTCAAACAAAATGAAACAAGTTATATAGTGTTCAGATTTCTTTTCTGGAAATATATACACATACAATTAGTGCATATATAATAAAATTTTACATATTTAACCAACAGATCAAAAATGTGTATTTAAAAATAAATAAATGCATAAAATTGCAAATCTAAATGTAATCAGTCATGGGGAAGTATGGTAATATCTACCTGTATTCCTTTTTTTTTTCTTTTTTTTTTCGTAAGAACTAGAGTTTTTTTGTGCTGCATGCAGCTATGTATGAAATATAATCAAACTGTATTATTTCTCGGATGAATGAGACCGAGAAGGTGGGACAGTGAAAAACAAAACAGAAAAGGATCGAGTGTCTGCGAGCAGAGAATCTGGGGCACAGAAGCCGCCATGTGTGAAGCCACAGCCCTGAAATCTGCCTGATCCAATAGATTCTGTTTATCTGGCAGGACTACACAGCTTGCGCTATTGGCAATCTGGGAGAGATTTGGAGTGGGCTGCGGATTTGCGCAAAAGAGCAAAAGTAATACTGTCTACTCTCACAGTATGGCAAAGAAGCACATTTTTTAGAGGGCTTCTAACAAGGTTAATGGCGAATTTTCTCTCTGGGGACGTGGAGGTGTTACATTGTTAATGCTTATGTCCTTTGTCAGAAGATCTCGCTCTCTGGTGCTGTTTTCCGAGGATTTTTCTGTCACTGCTAGACCAGTAAATGCAGACGAGACTTGCTGTTTTCTTCACATATTACCTCAATCACTTACTTCCTCGTTCATGCTCATTTCCCCAGGAGAAATATAATTTGTTAAATCTAAAATCTGCCAGAGGATTGAATTAAGACTTTGTCAATCAAATCTACTCTCCTCTTTACTTTTAGAGTGCATTCTCTCGCTCTCTTTCTGTTTTCCATTGGGATTTGCCACATTCTGTATCCAGGTATTTTTTTTTTTTCCTTATCCATTCCTTTTCTTCCTACTGCTGCTGTTTCTTTCCACTCACTCAGCGCCCACTCAGATGTCTGCAGCATCCTATGATCCAATTCACTGTCTTCCTACTGTTATCCACTACAGTTGACCCCTAAATCTTTAAAACATCTATGAGCAGTAGCACTTTAAAGTTTATTAACATAGGTATAAGTTAGATATAGTTATTAGCTAACAATGAACAATACTTTGTCATTTATTAACCTAGGTCAGGGGCCTGGAGTGCCGATATCCTGCAGAGTTCAGCTCCAACCCTGAAAAAAACCTCGCCTGTAGCCGTAGTAATTCTGAAGACCTTGATTAGCTTATTCAGGTGTGTTTGATTAGGGTTGGCGCTAAACTCTACAGGACAGCGGCACTCCAGGACCGACATTGCCTACCCCTGACCTAGAGCAGCGGTTTTCAACTCGTCCATCTTCAGATCAGGATCAGAAAGCTCTCGGATTTCATCAAATAATTCTTAATTTGTGTTCCGAAGATGAACGAAGGTCTTGGGGGTTTGGAACGACTTGAGGGTGAGTAATTAATGACAGAATTTTTGGGTGAACTAACCCTTTAATTTATACAGCAACTAAAAATCTATTAGTATAGAAATAAAAATGAGCCTACATTTAATGAATGCTGTAAAAGTATTGTTTATTCTTAGTCCATGTTAACAAATTGAACTTTGAGTGTGAAAAACTTTATAATAAGCTCATTAGTTGACTCACTAGATGATTTTTTTTTTTTTCAGACAGATTTATTTACATAGTTATTTGAAAAGGAAGTCGATCATCCGAGAAAATCCACTGTATTTGAAAGTTTCAGTGGGAGTTGCAATTAAAAATGATCACAAAAGCAATACAAGAGCATGTAGTTTGTGAACTGTTCTTAAGTTAACCCAGAACTCGACTGTTAAATGGAAAAAAAACAGCGTATTTCATCGCTACAGTCAAATACACTTGCTAATGTATTTGAAATACTAGTCATTTTAGTGAAATAGTGGATGTTCTCCAGACAAAAAAATATATATATAAATTTGTATAAATTGCGATTTACAGCAGATGTAACATCCATTTCTGACCTTAGCAAAAGAAAGAGTGCACAGTAATTAATTGATAACAGGTTTATTGGAATCCCTTGATGTTTCTGCAAACACAGTTATGGCAAGATCTACATCAAGATATACAGGAACTAGTTGCATCTGTCTTTTGCTCATGTTGAATATTTCTTTACTGAGGAGATTTGCTAACAAGTATTGTACAAAGCACTGATTTGTTTTTTTTTAAAGGGAGAAAAAAAATCTAAATATGAACAGGAAATGCTCTTTTGTCACAAAAGAGATATGGCTTTGTCACTTTAAACAATGTATAGCACACAGATTCAGATTTATCCCCAAAAAAGAAAAATCAATATCCATTAACACAAGGGTGTTGATGTGCAAACACATGTGGTCTGTGGGTTTTCACTATTAAGCTGTATTTTATTCTGGTTCAACACACTCTGGTTACCTTGACCATGCTTTGCCCTTATTTTGCACAAAGGTGCTGCTTGGTGGTAATGTGATTTGTACAAATGCATAGTTTTACATATCATCAGACTCCCCAAAAACACATCTAAAAAGTCATATGCAGACTGTCAAAGCTGAAGTAACAAGCAACTCAAACGTGTGGATTCACACCAACTTTCAATATATCAAGCTTCATCATTTGGTGATGGAGAAATGCAAATTGCAAACATGCTGCAACAAGCATGGCAATCTATATTCTCTTAAGTTGCTGATGGACATCTGAATTCATATCAGACAGTTCCGGTTCAATTTTGCTCCCTGTCCTAGTTCTGTCTTTGGGTTTTTGAATTTGTTTCATACTATTTAAAGAAAATCAATATATTTTTCTTATACTGTATAAATAATAATAAAGAGCATTGTTGGTTCACAAGACAATAACTTGTGAAGCACTAAAGAAAAAAATAGTGTTTTTTTTGCTTGGTTTGATTTGTATTTAGATATTTATAAAAAAAAAAAAAATCTGGGATAAAAATATTTGGCAAACACAAGTACTTTTCCTTTCAGCTTAATATAGCTAACCTCTGATGTGAGCACTGCATTGTTTTTTATTATTATTATTAGATTTGTAGGTGAAGCGAAGAGGAAAAACACACAATTAGTTCACATTCCTACAGAGCAAAATGATAAGTTTTAAGTTAGTGACATTTAGGGAATAAACAAGCCTCTCTTGCTGTGAAATGTAAATATCAATTAAATGTATATCCATCATGCTCTCTGGCTCTTGCTCTGAATTCTGATTGATGGGCAGTCAGTAACTGTTAAGAGGGAAATGTGTGAACTTCATCCCAACGTCTGACAAATATTTAATATAGAAATGTTCCATACAACGCAACATAATAATTCACTGATTTATTTACAAATAGATACTGTAAAATGGTAACTTTTGTGAGAAAAAAGGCACAAGTTTCCCTTCTTAAATACACTGTAAACATCTTTTCAAAAAGCATGCATAAACATTTCACTTTACAAAAGATCTCATATACTTTTTTTAGACAAATTACTAATATATTGTGTCCAGCAAAATAGAATCTCTCAAAAATACTTCACATGCATCCTATGAACCTTTTAACATTTATTCTCATTTATAGATCTGTGTATTTAAAAAAGGGAAAGGTTGGAAAAAAGAGACTACTGCAAATCCATCAAATCAACGTACAGTGTATTGACAGGTCGGTGAAATGGGTTTTGCCTGGGTATCACAGATCACAGATTGATTTGATTGTTCTATTCAAATTAGATTTTTTTTGTCCTCCAACAGTCTTTTACCACCAACCAGCTACATCAAAAAAAGGCAAACATCAAAAGTTCTTGGACCTTTCCAGTTCACAAATGTCCCAACCTGATCCCCACCCCACCCCCAAAGCACAATACGTAACCAATACAATAGCAGAACATCTAATATCCCAATTATCACATTATGGTGTCTGTGCAAATCAAAATCAACCAATAGGATCCTATCAGAGAAAACCAACAATGCCCTCTCAAAAATAAGTCAACTATCCTGTGCCTTTAAGAAATTTGAGAGAAAAGAGAAAAGCAAATACACACACAAACAACACACACAAACCTTCATTGTCCTCAGACTCACAGTATTTGAGAACTAGCGGTACCTCTTTTGATTCCATCAGTAGCACAGTGGGGTTATGAAACACAAAACAGTGGTCCAGATTCCTTTTTAAGATACAATTCACTCAAGTACTCTCAAGTTGACTGGTACTTCCCCAAATAGCCAAGTTTTAATTGCAAGGTGGTTTAATTGCTTCCTATGTACAACGTTTAAAAAATAGTCCTGCAAGCAACAATTATAATCATACTATACACATATATTGTGTGTTTATGAGCAGGTTACTGTTGTTATTAGTCCGCGTAACCCTGTCTGTTTCTTACAATACACTACTACGTGGACTACAGCTGTTATTGTTGTTTACTAATATGCTTCAGAAAAGCTGATTTTCCCTATACAGTATCTAACTATACATGTGCTGCTACTGAAAATCAGCTACTATTTACGTTAAGAAAACAGAAGCACCTTGTTAGAAAATGGCTTCTAGTTGGATTGTTTCTTGGAAACGCAAAAACTTTGCAATCATATAAAATGCTTTTCTTGTGTGGAACTGTAAATTAGTACTGTATTTTCCTTGACGTCAAAAGGGAGCTGGTTTAGTAACAGCTTAGGTACAATTTACTAAAATTGCTACAGTCCAAGCGCGCACAAAATGTGGCATGTGTGTTTGCGTGAGCTCAATTTTTTACAAGACGAGCCATAATATTTGCTATATTGCAAAGTTTCTTCTTTTTTTTTTTCTCTCTGCCCGGTCCAATAGCATTTTTTCGGAGCTGCCATTTCTCAGCTTATCAATCATCAAGCCACCGCAGCACTGAATCAGCGTGGCCTATGTAAACATTTCAAGTCATCAAAAACACATGGATGCCATTTTTGCAGATACATTTAGATTTGGTTCTTTCTACAATTACTTCCGTGCACCAATTAGTCAAAATTCAGCTATATTTAACATTGTAGCCCTTGGAGTATCTTATTTCCTCTTTGCAAACACCCCAATTTAATCAATATTTCCATCTTAACCAGCAATAAAAAGCAGTTTTATTACTGAATCTTACTTGTAATTTTATGAGCGGCAGATAGGAGAGTTACATACAAACGCAATGGTATTTAGTGGCAGATTGACAGGTCTGAGAGTCAAGGAAATGTCTACTATATGGGCCCATATTTCTGTGTGTGTGACGTATTCACATGTGACTGTGCACTATAGCTTTACCAAAGAATATGGCTTCATATCCTTATAGAACACTGTCAGCATTGTCTTTGGGGGTAAGGAACGCATTGTCACATGAAATATGAGTTCTTCTCTGTTGGCTGGGTACAGAGATCGCTCTTTGCCTTCCCTCACTACGCAAGCCTTATATGGCTTTAAACCAAGCCTCTCGTTACGCCTTGCTTTGTGCATAGCGGGCTTGCTCTTGTTCGCTCTCTGAGGGCTGAGTGTCCTCTGCTTTTCCTCTCATGTGATCCTTCATTTTTCCCTCCTTTTGCGAGCTTTCAGTCATTTCTTGTGAAAGTAGAGGGTGTGTGTTAGGCCCGACTCCACCTTTGGTATTTGGTCACTGATCATTTCCACCAGCATCTCAGGGAACTCGACCTTCAGAGCCTGGGATTCACGGAAAGTGTAGAAACAAAAGTCCAACAGGCTCCCCACGAGCTGTAAAGAGAAAGAGAGAAGAGACTTCTGTCAAGGGAACTGTCAGATTTAATTCAAACTGACAGTGCTTATCATTAAAGAGACATTCTGGTGAAACATGAGTCTTGGTAAACATGTATTGATGAATTAGCAAAGAAAAGACTTCAGAGAGGCTGAGTTCATTTATGGATGCGCCGTCTCACTGACCAAAGCTGAAAAGCTTTTAGGGAAGAACTTGAACTTGTTTCTCTTCATCTTACAAATTAATAAATCAACACTGCTGTCAAGTGTTCTTCACCCCCAAGTGCAATTCAAAAACGTCTTTTCCAGTACTTTTGTGTGCTATTACAAAATGTTGAGCTGGTAGCAATGCAAAAAGTGATTAGCAATGAACAGCTCTCAGAAATGAACCGAGGCTCTAATCTCTCAGAGGCAACATGAAGGATGGCAGTTTTTCATTTGAATGCACACTTGATATAATAACTCTTTCATAATCTACAGCTGTAATTATTTTAACATCCGCTGATTTGAATTATTGATGGTTTTCAGCTTCTAACCACATGAGAAATTGTGAGCTACTTCTAATGAATGAATATTAAGTATTTATTAAAGAAATATCAGCTCATTCTGATTTGTTTCTAGACAAATATTTGAGCTACTTGATCTAAACCAGAATACATGTAGGTGTTTATTTTTTAGTCTTATTACAGTGCACTTATTACAGATATTATAGAAATAAAGCAGAGGATTTCTACTTTATGTAACAAATTCATATTACTCCTGTCCCTGTTATTTATATCAAACGGACGTCAAGGGACCCCAAGGCTGTTAACTTAAGATATTAAATATGCTTAACACAAAAATTTATCTGGACACAAATCATGAGATTAATCACAACCTATTTTATTCTACTAAATGGCAATAAAAGAAAAAAACTTAAAATATCTTATGTTAATAGTAGGTAAAAAGAAACATGAAGTCAGCTTTAATACAAATATTTCAAATTTCAGGATAATGGTTTGATAATCTCTTATGGCTTTAGTGCAATGGCAATAAAATCCAGTTATTTAATTTTGGCATGTTTTTTCTAATTCATATTTTTCAGACACCATATAACATCATTTCAAAATTTAGAGCTCCTCTGCTTTAAAACATGGGAAAACCACTGCTTTAAATCATCTTTCTCGTGTTCAACTCAAGAAGCTTAAAACCTGTCTTTGATCTATCAACTGAGGTCAATAACAAGGGAATGTTTCGACTTACTTCATGCATTGCGTCCAAAAGCTTGGTGAGCTGGAAAAAGCGCTGCCACGTCTGGCCGGAATTGTTAGTGGCTTTCCCAACTGAGCGGCGGAGCTCCTTGATGTAATTCACCCGCATCTCCTCAAATGCCCCTTGATTCTTCAGACCATCTTTGGGCACTGTCAAAAATAAATACAAATAAAAAATCACTTTGTTACAGTAGCTACTTGCTCTTTACATTTACATTTACGCATTTGGCAGACGTTTTTATCCAAAGCGACTTACATTGCATTCAAGTATCTGAATCACTGATGGCAGATGGACTATTCTGACGATGCTTTTCATACTTTCATGGACCTTGACAGTGCAATTTACTATGCAGTCAATGGGACAGTCACAAGCCTCCCGGTTATCATCCAAAATATCTTAAATTGTGTTCCGAAGACGAACAAAGCTTTTACGGGTTTCGAACGACATGGGGGTAAGTGATTATTGACAAAATTAGCATTTTGGGGTGGAGTATCCCTTTAATAAAAGGTCCAACAGCTGATAATGCATATCAGAGCAAAAACCAAGCCCTGAGGTCAAAAGAACTGCCCGTAGAGCTCAGAAACCAGTTTGCGTCAAGCCACACATCTGGGGAAGAGTTCAGAAAAAAATTCTGCTTCATTGAAGGGTCACAGAAGCATGTAGTCTCTGTTACCCTTAATGGAAGAAGTTTGAAACAACCAGGGTTATTCTTAGAGCTGGCCAAACTGAGCAATTGATGGAGAAGGGCTTTGGTTAGTGTGGTGACCCAGAACCTGATGGTCACTCTAGTTGTGCTCCATGATCATATGTGGAGATGGGAGAAATCTACAGAAGGACAAACATCACTGCAACACTCCACCGATCTGGGCTTTATGGCAGTATGGCCAAACTCAATCCTCTCCTCAGTGAAGACAAAAGAAAACACACTTGGAATTTACAAAAAAGCACCTAAATGACCCTCAGACTCTGAGAAACAATATTCTCTGTCTGATGAACCTCAATTCTAAGCATCATGTTTGAAGGAAACCAGCTCTGCTCATCACATGCAGAGTACCATCCCAAAAGTAAAGTGTGCTGGTAGCAGCATTATGCTGTGGGGCTGTTTTTCAGCACCAGGGACTGAGGGACTCATCAGAATAGAAGAAAAGCTCAATGCACCAAAATATTGAGATAACCTTAATGAAAACCCAGTCCAGAGCATTCAGAACCTCAGAATGGGCATAAAGTTCACCTTCCAACAGGACAATGACCCTAAGCACACAGCAAGAGTGGCTTATACACAATGCTGTGAATGTCTTTGAGTGGCCCAACTACAGCCTGGACTTGAACCCAATCAAATATTTCTGGAGAAACCAGAAAATGTGCATCTGCCCCCATCCAACCTGAAAGAGGTGAAGAGGTGAGGAGACAAATGGCAGATAATTGCCAAATGTTGATGAGCAAAGCTTGTAATTTAAAGCAGTTTAACATAATGCAGCAACATAACAAAATGTGAAAAAAATGAAGGGGTATGAATACTTTCGCAAAGGCACTCTATCTATCTATCTATCTATCTATCTATCTATCTATCTATCTATCTATCTATCTATCTATCTATCTATCTATCTATCTATCTATCTATCTATCTATCTATCTATCTATCTATCTATCTATCTATCTATCGGTTTATTCATTCTTCCATCTAATGTCTGTCTCACAGTCTACCTTCTCAGGTGATTAATGTTCTCTTGTGTGAAGTTATTCAGGATTAACACAATCAAAGTACTGAAAACAACTTTTGGCAGACGGGAGATAAAAGCTCATTCAAGTTGAAGGGAGTAATTATTTCCTATCCTGTAGGACAAGTGCACTCATGGCCTACAGCCAACCTCGTGAAATGACATTCAGCTTCTGGAAAGCTGAATAAGAAACAGTTCATTCTCACGCTTGCTCTATCCATTGCTCGACAACATACAAATAACATCTATTTTGATCAAATTTGTAATTTTGTTGCGTCCCACTGACTGACTAATTGAATTCTTTCCATTTCTGTTTGTCTCAATATAATTTTGATGTTAATTTTTGCAAACAAAGCAGCATTTACACAGCGGCACACCTTAAGGCTGTAGTGATAATTATGGAAACCTTTTCATTTAAAAAAAAGTTTAATTAAGATGCAAGAACCAACACCATTTAATAATGTTTCAAGTTTCAACACACTCCAATTCTTAGCACGAAACTAGCTAACTATTTTGTTAACATTACCAAATTACAACAACAAGTCCTTCAGGATGTTTAAAGCTCTCTACTCTGTGTGTTGAATGAAAAGCAGTTATTCACCTCTGTTCATTGGCAGGTGTGTGTTAAACCTGCGGTCACTTCCCCCTGCTTTCTTCTCTCCCACTGACCCACATCCAGCCTCATTAGCCACAGGCTGCCGTTTAGAGCCCCAGTGAATAAAAAGTGGGGTGATTATGCCACGCTAATCGAGTCTAGTAGATGCTTTTGCCTGTAGAATCTGTAATTTTGTTAGCATATCTGACAGGAAGAGTCAGTTAAAGAGCTATTTAGTCAAATTAAGCTCAATCAACAGAAATTGAGGCATTATGTTGATTAAAAAAATGATTTTTACTCATACCTCATATTCGAAAGAAAGAAAGACGGTTACACTGAGGTAATTAATGGGGCAATTTTGGAGGATCTAAAATCAGAAATGTGAAGCCTGTAATTTTATAAAAGGTCTTCCATAAATTAGACTGTTAAAAAAAGTATTTTCTATGAATTTTTATTATTTTGTATTTTTTGAGTTCTTAAGTTGTTCTCAAAATGTTTCCCTCAGAGCAAAAATCAGTCATAGTGATACACTTAAAATGGAATTAAATAGAGCAATTTTTTTTGGAGATTTTTAAAAGCACACCTGTGAAACTTAATATAAAGCATATTAATACTCCTGTTAAAACCTGCATTTTATTTAAGCTTTTCAGTTGTTCTTGTCATTTTTAGGGTTGTTTAGGACTTCCACTGTCATGACAACAATTGGATATATCTTTACATAGAAAGATTAGTAACATTTTTCCATGCTTAAATTAAGTTAACATGCATATCTTAATGCTACACTATTGAAACTACTACTACTAATGGTACTGAGTGTTTTAATGTTTATGGTTTTGGCCAGAGTTTTTCAACATTCAAAATAAATTATTGTTGCGATCAGCATTTATATGTCACAAGTGCTGTTGACTGAGTTTCACTTTCTACTGAACATGGAATATTCCTTTAAGCCCACTTAAAATTGTGATTTTGTCATTTAAAAGCTTAAATATTTTGCCTATCCCATCGCTTTAAAGTTAATGCCACTTAATTTGATATTTTGTTATATAATGAAAATATATTACATAACAGAAGTAGGTGTCCAAATACTTTTATGAAGTATTAATACTAATAACAAAATACTGTCAAACTGACACCTTGAATTGTATAGACATATATCTTTTTGCACAATGGCAGTGTCTTTGGGAATATTTATTTCGTAGTGTCTGAGTCTACCACAAGCAAAAAAGGAAAAATAAATAAATTAATTTTAATTTTAAAAAAGTAAAATAAACGAGAGGGGATTTGGTTTAGTGACTCACTCTTTAGCAGGTCAACACTACCATCGCAAATAAGGTCATGTGAGAGCCTGCAGGGCTTCTGAAACCTTAGCCAAGGTCAAAGAGGAATAACAGCCTCTCTCTCTCTCTCTCTCTCTCTCTTCATGCTAAAACTACAGTGGCCCTGGAGCATGACACAATAGCTTTAGCAAAGCAGAAAAGGCTGATAACATCAAAATGAATCAAAAAAGCATTCTGAACAAACTGCATTATAAAAACATCAAGCAGTAACTGTACCATAAGATAACATGCCAACACAACAGCATTAATACATAGAAACGCAACATTTGCATATGAAGTAGATCATAACAAAGCACTTGGAATCCACTATTATCTGTGTAATGGGTTGGTTTACCCGTGAAAAACAGAAACCGGTTTATTTATATAACAAAACAGCTCTTCCCAGCGTATCTCATATCAGCAATGACACACATAAAACCACATCACAGATGTAGTCAGCGAAATGCATCAAAATAAATTATATATGTGTGGATTTTGTATCAGGAAACCTTTTTTTTCTTCTTTTTTTTTTAAAGAAACGCTCCATCAAAACCTACAGATCTTCAAAAATGTACCATCCCCGGCTACTCGGCCTACACTTCCCCTGTTCTTTCTCCTTGCATGAAGCTCTCTTTTTGGAGAGAATAACACCAGCTCTTGGAGCTGTGCCCATCTCCTGACTGGATTTTATTAAGTACAGCAGGGCTCTCTGGAAAGGCTCCAGAGGATCAGCAAGTGGTTGTGAATCCCAAAACCTATCCTGTATGAGAATTCAGAACTCAAACTTCAGTCTCATATGCTGTAAGCCCAGGGGTGCGTTGGCTCTTGTACTGCTCTTGTATATGGGAGCTAAATTGATCTAGCATTCGAAATAAATATATATTTATTTACATAATATTTAGGGCTGTCAAATCGATTAATCGCATCCAAAAAAATATTTACATAATATATGTGTGTGTGTACTGTGTATATGTATATATTACATACATGTATATATTTAATAAATATATGTAATATATTTATATTTCTAAATAATGTAAATCATATATTTATAGTGCACACATATCATGTAAACAAAAACTTTTATTTTAGATGAGATTAATCGATTTAATAGCCCTATATGTCAGGATCCTGCCCTCATTGTTTTGTCAGTCTTGTCTCTGTTTCATGTTTCTATGCTTGTTTTGTGTCTGAGCACATGGCTCTGTCTTTGTTGTTGTCTGCCATGTGCTCCTCTCATCCTGCCTCCTTGTTTCCCATTACCACGCTCCCTTGTTTAGTCCTCGTTGGTCTGAGTGTTGTCACCTGTCCCTCTCGTTCTCTCCTTGTTTGTCTGAGTGTTGTCACCTGTTCCTCATGTTCTCCTGTACTTTATATTCTTCCTTCTTGTTTTGCCAGTTTGTTGTGCTACGTCAGTGTTTGCTTGCTCTGTCTTACCAGTCCTGTGATACCGCTTCTTCCCTACCTAGTTGTTTGTAGGTGTAGTCTCTCGTCAGTCCCCAGTCTAGTCTAGTCTAGTCTCGTCTCGTCCTGTCCAGCAGATTGGGCAACCGGTCCCCTCCCTGGGTCTGCCACACTGCTAGGCCTGTGCCGAGCCTGTGACATCACTAGTGTGGAGTGTCTGGCCACTGCTGCTAACCTCCGGCCTCCAGCTTTGCTGCCTTCACTGTTCTCTGGCGGTCTGCCATCCTGGACTGAACTCTGTGGCCGCTCACCTAGGCCACCTGTCGTCATTCATTCCCTGTCTATTGTCTGGACTGTGTTCTCTCCCCTCCTCCCCATCTCTTGTCCTGTCTGCTGTTTTGTTAATAAACTGTCAACTCTTATCCTGCTTTTGAGTCCTCTCTCATAGAAACCCTGACAGAATATTATTATTATTACATTACACTCATTTATTTTTCTGAGTAAATAAACACCAATAATATCAGAAATAATGACTAATTGGAATATTATATTATTAATAGTGCTGTCAAAATTAGCGCACTAATGCAGGCAATTCATTTTTTTTCAGTTTAATGCGTTAAAATGATTTAACGCTGTTAATGCAGGGGCGGAGCCTAGGGTTGGCCACCCCACTCGATTAATTGCGATTAATTCGTTTTTTGTTTTTTTTTATCAATTGACAGCACTAATTATTAATAATTATACATACAATGTATATTGTCAATTATAGTATACATATATGTATGGGACACTTATATTATTTATAATGCTAAAATATGATTTAATTGTGTAAGGAAAGAAATGTTTTCTGTTTGGTGTCTTAAAGTGATCAATTTTTACAAACAAAGCAATATCTTCTAAAAAGCAATTACTTAGCAGCACGCTTAAGGTTGTGGAGGTGATTATAGAAAACTTTTAATTTCAACAATGTTTTCATAAAGAAGACATTAAGATAAAATGATGGACATCATTCTGTACTGTCATGTAGCCTTCAGACTCGGATTCAATTGCAATTCTTAGTGTTTCAGCATTAGACTTGAGTTATCATCTCACCCATGACCCTTCAATTAAATAGTTTTTTGCTAATTCTCTTAATGCATTACAAGGCCCAGACCAGTAAATAAATAAACTGTAGCTCTGAAGATCTTTTAAATCAATTTTTGCCGTAATTAGTGCAAAGTGCAGCACAAACAGGAAAGTAGGGATGTGACAAAGAGATCGGGACCTACAGCGCCACAGCCAACTTTAAACTCATTGACCTCAGCTATACAAGGCTCTAGGCACAGGAACCTGATTTACCAGTTTAAGGACATAACTCACAAGTTTCTATTATGAGAATTTAACCTTTCAAAATATGTTAAAATCCCTTCTCACTAAGTCACTAGGTCAAACCATAGGTGTCAATATTTTACAATCAAAGCTCATGGAAATTTCTCCGATCTCACACACCCACATACTCAGCTCGGGTGCTAAAGGCAAACGGAGTGAATGAAGACATCCATTCATTTGCTTATTTTCCATGTTGTTGGCTGATTCTTTGTCTGTTTGAAACACATGCAGAAGATGTTTTCTGGGCACACAATCTCACCTGTGCTGAGCAGCAACAGGACCTTCATGGCGAGGAACTCCTCGTAAGTTAGCTGCAGACGGACAAACTCCTGGCTCACCTGCCGCATGCCCACACACAGATCGTACATGGCTGACTGCTGCATACGTTCCCTGGTGGAGAAATTAAGAGGATCTGTAGTAAACAACTTCACTGTTACTGGTACACTTTTGTTGAATCTAAAATGGCTGTGGAACTACAGTTAAAAGAATATTGAAACAATTAAAAGGTACTTGAGGCACCATTTGGGGTTTATTAGATTACCACATTGGCAGAGCTGATTGGAGAGCCTCTACAGTCCAGAATTAACCCTCATCTACTGCCAAAGTCAAGTAAAAATAGGCTTGAGCATATAAATGAAAAATAAATCAAACTTGCCAAATGGCCAGTAACTTTATTAGGAACTGTAACATTATTTGTGTAACTACATAAACGATTAAACTATTAATGACAACAATATAAGCACTCGGTCAAAGGATTGGAATCATTGTGATGTTTTTGACTTCTTTTGAAAGAAGTCTCTCATGCTCACCAAGGCTGCATTTATTTGGTCAAAAATACAGTAAAAACAGTAATATTGTGAAGTATTATTACAATTTCAAATAACTGTTTTCTGTTTGAATATATTTTAAAATGCAATATATTCATGTGATGGCAATGCTGAATTAGACACATAACATAAGGACACATTAAATAACAAGCGTATTATAATTGTTACAAAATATTTCTGTTTCAAACAAATACTGTTCTTTTGAACTTTCTATTGAACTCTTTTCAACGATTTATATTAATATGTTTTCTGAAGAATCATGTGAAACTGAAGGCTGGAGTAATGATGCTGAAAATACAGCTTTGACATCACAGGATTAAATTACATTTGAAAATATTAAACTAATAATATTAATATATAATTATTATTATTTTATACAAAAACTTCTATATTTTGTTGTTGCAATTGCAGTCCTTTATATATATTTTTTATTACTAATAAAGTTTTCAAAGACAAACAAACATGCAACAAGTTTTCCAAAAGAGCATGGCACTAACAACACCAAGGTCATGGGTTCGATTCCCAGAGAATGCATAAACTGATCAAATGTACACCTATTATACAATGTAAGTGTCTTCCAAATGTTTACATGTAAATGTAATGAATTCTGGCTTTTCAATCTTATTTTCAGTCTTATTCACCACTTTTGGTTTCATCTTGGCACTCTCTTGGCTGTTTATTAATTTACTAGATACCTTTTCTGATCTACCACTTTGTTTGGCTCTAGGTGTGTTTTAGAATACATGCATGCCTATCTGTGCTCAGGTTTGTCTGCCAGAACTGATTCTGTCTCTCCCATTCTTCCATTCTGACAGATCTGTATTTAATATCCCAACCTTCAATCTGTTTTCAGATGGAATGAGAGAAGAGTTCAATTCCTCATCTCAGTACCTGTAAGAATATCTGCCTTATCGTGGTGTCCTTACAGTAGCTTATCTAATTATTCTTTATATATATATACCATTTACATTATGTCTTAAACAATAGATGTTATTGAGAAAGACAGAAGGAAATGGCATTTGTTGTGGCTTGTCTTTCAGTTGCTATGCAGAAGTGTTTCTATATGAATTGTATTAGAGGTGTGAAAGTTGGAAGAGCACACACATACACAGCAGTCTGTCAAAGATCACCCTCACCCATCCATACACATATATTTCTGACTCTTTTTGACATACATTTAGAGGACACTGAAAAGTGTGAGACTGGAAAACTGGAAACTTTTGTTTTGCTCCTCTCTTCAAGGCAGACATACGTTTTCAATCAATATCTTTTAAGGGCACTGCTGCACTAGTCCTGCAGTGCTTCTCAACTAGTTTTGCTTCAAGACCTAGATTTCACATGGACATCTGGTGACCAAAATATTCTTAAAACCAACCATTGAAATGTAATAATATAACAATGAACTGCACTCAGAATATGTAGAATAATTAATATGTTGTAGACTGAATGGGAAAGTTGGTGACCATATTTGTCGCTATACTGTGTCTTCTGAATGGTTAAACGTTCTTGGCAGCCAATATTTCGATAACTAATAACTAATTATGGTCAGTACTAACCTCTATTTCATGTAGTTCATGAAAAAATCTTGTCCTTTTTAAAGCGTATTTATTTTGCCATCTTAACAAAACGGTGATATAGTACACACTAGTCTAAGCACACACTATTTTCAGTGAAAACATGTTGACCTGTTGACTTTGGGACAATATATAATTATGTGCTATTTTATATACACTTGGTTAATGTAATGTGTTTATCTTACAAATATTGTGGTATTGTGGATGACAACACTCTGCTGCCTGCATGTGTGCCTTAAATTTCCTGTGGACAACCCTTGGATTGTTGTCGCAGTCTCATATAAACAGATTCATGGTTTGTCAGGAGTTAAAATGCAAGTCTTTGTGACTGTGCTGAAGGACTGCTAATTGTTTAGTCAATCATGAAACAAAGCTGGTTCGGAAATGTGTGCTAGAATCCTACGTGGCGGTTTGCCATCAGGATGTGTGGAAGTCGTGTATGTGGTGATGAGAATATTTTAATATGTAAACATGCCAGTTAATTCTGTGCATTTTCTCAAGATCTTTCCAAGTCATTTGGCAAATAAAATGAAGTGCTCCAATTTTCCTGCAGGGGTCACTGTGCTCTATTTTTACGCTTCCCCCACTATGCTCAATAAATGGACATTTAGCTTTAAAAAGCACACAATCACACTCTTTCCACTCAACACGATTGTGCTGATTATGTGCCCATTGACCTAACTCACGGCCTTGATCAATGTTATCAAGAAGCGCTTATAGGGAAAGTGTATTTCCTAGCGGAGCAATTGAAGGGACAGTTTTGAGGTTACAGTAGTACGCCTGCTGGGAACATGCTTATTGAGCTTATCATTTTGTATTATCATCTCAACTTGTGTAACTTGAAGCACCGGATTCTTTAGACAGGGTTAAACTAAGGCCAAGGATTGTCTGTATGTTGTAGTTTATGTAAAAAGGGAGTTTTTTTTAATTTACTTCAAATGTCGGCATGGAATAAATCAACAAATATCTATATGATATAAATATACGGTGTTGTGTGAGTTAGCTTACTCATTGAAGACGAGATCAGGGGCGAAGTACAGCATTTGGGCGTTGGTGTGTTTGTAGGATCTCCAGCTGAGGGAGAAGGAGGAGAGACACATCCAGGAATACTGGATCAGCGTGATTTGGTCCTCAATGGGTAGACTGCGGAAACCTGGGGGAAAAAAATAAAGGGCAAGTTACCACAGAGCAAAGAGACATATGGGATACTCGAGGGCATGACTTGCCCTAAAGTAGAGCTAATATTAAGCCAGAACTGTAGGCTCTAAGAAATAAAATAGGATCTTGCTATCCTGGGCTTTTGTTCACCTAAAAATAAAAATGCTATGTTTTTTTTTTTTTTGTCATTATGAAGATGTATTTGTTATATGGCAAGAGCTGCATTATGATTCTTCTAAAAATTTTCATTTTGTGTTCCACTGAAAATATATATAATAAAGGTGAGAAATTAATGATAGAATTTTCATACTATTCTTTTTTGTTTGTTTTGTTTAAAAAAAAAAACATGAAATATGCATAAAAGAAATGGATGCAGATAGTAACATTGTTTGGAAAAAGCAAGTAAAGTTTTAATCTTATTTACTTCTTTAGTTCATGTAATGTGTGTGGCCATTGTGAACTTAACAGTTTGAGGTTGATTCCTAGAGTGGCACAAATTTGTTCACAAATCAAAAAGTCTTGCAGTGCAGTCGGCACAAACAGGTTTACATGAATCACAGAAGGTTTCCATTCATTGTCCTGTTGTCAGAGAGAGTTAGCAATACAGCAGACTGGATTCTTGCCAAAACTCACATTGAGAGCTATAAAGTCACCCACAAGCTATAATATAAGCCACGTGAGGACACACTATAAACTTATCGGTGAAGCAGTGGCTATTTTTGGCTTGTCTGCAATACGCAAATTCAGTATTGACTATAATGTGTCACACCGTTAACTTAAAATCTCTTTTGTACAATAGCTTTATCATTATCAGGCAATCTCTGAGCGTCCCTTGTGTTTTCTTTTGTTATAAATAATAATTTCCCCACATTATCCCTTTGGAAACTGGTCCACATGTTGGTGAAACTAGTGAAATTATTGTCAGTGTAACTTGCTAAAACTTACAGAACTACAAAACTTGTATTTCAAGTGTTGAAATGCAACATATTTTTCCCATCAAATACTCACCTGAAGCTGTTTTTGACTCCTAAAATGGTTTAAAATCACATGACGAACACAGAACAATGTGGACATAACAGAACAAAATAACTAATAATTGAACATCTGCAAGTCATCACTTGTAGATTGTCTGAGCGTGTGATGCATTAACTGCCCAAAGCCTGCCTGGAAAGTCTTTGAAACTCAGTGAACCAGTTTGCCCTGGTGTGTTTTCAGCCTTCTATTTTAATATCCGGATATAGCAAGGAGACACCCAGGTATCAAATAATTGCAATACAGCAAATGACCGTCTAGTTGCAAGGTACCTTGAAAACTTAATGTGGAGTGACCAAAATTATAATTAACTACTAAAAATTGAATGGGATTTTTAGTTTGTAATACAGTAACATATGCTAGCAATTCTCAATTAATCAATTACTGTTACTACAGACACAGTGAACCTCTGATTCTTCTATACGATGAGCCAACCTACTTTGGAAGCTTGTGGACTTCAAATAAATGCAGTTCATTCTAGCGTTCTGTTCGTTCAGAGAATCCTAAAAATTATCATGATTTCCATGTTTTATTTTAAGCAGTTTTCAACATTCAAATATTAAATGGTTTTTTGAGTTGCAAATCACCATATTAGAATGAATTCTGAAGAAACGTCACGTGACACTAAAGACTGATGTAATGATGCTGAAAATTCAGCTTTGCATCACAGGAATAAAGTACATTTAAAAAATTTGAAATAGAAAAAAGTTATTTTAAATTGCAGTAATATTTCACAATATTGCTGTTTTCACTATTTTTAGTCCGCCTTGTTGAACATAGAGATATAGAATTTTAAAGGGATAGTTCACCCAAAAATGAAAATTCTGTCATTAATTACTCACCCTCATGTCGTTCCAAACCTGTAAGACCATCGTTCATCTTCGTAACACAAATTAAGATATTTTTGATGAAAGCAGAGAGCTTTCTGACCCTGCTTAGACAGCAACAGAACTCACATGTTCAAGGCCCAGAAACATAGTAAGGACATTGTTAAAATAGTCCATGTGACATCAGTGGTTCATCGGCAGTTTTATGACGCTACAAGAATACTTTTTGTGCGCGAAGAAAACAAAAAAAGCAACTTTATTCAACAATTTCTTTCGTGTCAGTCTCCGCAGTGCATGACACGTGGACTATTTTAACGATGTCCTTACTACGTTTCTGGGCCTTGAACGTTTCAATTGCATTGCTGTCTATGCAGGGTCAGAAAGCTCTTGGATTTCATCAAAAATATTGTAATTTGTGTTCTGAAGATGAACAAAGGTCTTACAGGTTTGGAAAGACATGAGGGTGAGTAATTTATGACAGAATTTTTTTTATTTTTGGGTGAACCATCCCTTTAAATAAAGTGTCAATACTTGTAGAAGCATTAATAGTTAGGTGTGGGCTGAAGACACAGATCTTATGATCCTGAACACAATTATAGAAAATTATATTATAATTATAATTATATTGACCCTACTATACCAATGCAACCGACAAGCCAAGGATTGTACCAATATGACAGCATAGTTTAAGTACATTTCAGAGATTAACCGCTCAACTAATACTTGACCTTGAATAACAAATAAGTTCAAATCAGGGGGAAATTTCCCTGTCTTTTGAAAATGCAGAAGATGGAACTTGAAAAACAAATTAGTATACCTGGAAGTACTTTGGCCCACTTGACCACTCGGATCATCTGTTTTCCGGCGAGGTGGTTGAGGCTGGTGAGCAGGTGGTCGGTTGTGTCGGGCTGTGTGTTATCATAGTCCGCGGACACCACTTCAGGCTCTATGAGCTCCAGGACGCTACACACGGACGGTGACAGAAACGGTGCCACCGTGGGGACGTGGGGGACAAGAGCATTGGCCAAACTCAACTCTTTCTCCGAGGTCAGAAACGGAGGTCCGTCCTTTGAGTTCAGCAGGGAAGAATCCTCGCTAACGCTCTTCATCTTCCCCAACTTCTTGGACTTCCGTGCTGAGAAATAACAAACATATATTATTAAAGCTGTTTGCTTGAGCAGCCTGATTCTTTTTATGAATAATTACAATTTATGTTAAACATCGGAGGTCTTACAATGATTTATAAGAGAGATAAATTATTTGAAATGAACAAAGTATTAATGAAAAGACCCCCAGTGTAGTCTTCAAGCAGTGTTTCTAGCGTTTTTCATATCTGAAATGAGCTAGAGCTGATAGAAGTAATTATTCAAATAGAGATGGATCTTATAGCAGGGATCACAGTTTAAATCCCTGCTGTATAGATGTGACCTCTTATGTGATTCGCGAGGATGCTGTTAATTGGCTGTGTGAGTGTTCCAATTTGATATTAATTGCAAGATTCCTGTGCCAGCAGATTTTATATCACATCAGTAAGTGAGACTGAAGGTGGCATATGTGCTAGACCCAGTAAATGCTCAGATTTTATACTCTCGACAACTTTGTGGAAACTTTGTAATCTTTCAAATGGACGTTAATTTATCATTTAAAATCAAATACATCTACTATATCTCTTGATGTAAAAATAGTCTATCATCAAAATCAAACAAATATGATTTTTAGCCCAAAGATTTTCACCTAGAATGACTCAATGAGGTACAGAAATGGAATTTGGAAACCCAACCAGGTAGAGATACAGTTTTGATCAGAGTCATGTGTTGTAATTCTAGGCACATTACAGATGAACATGATGAAACTTCACTGTTTTTCTTTTTCTTTTCTTTTTTCCTGCTAGTATTTTTGTTTTTTCATCTGTTTGGTGTCACTAGTTACTGTCTGCCTAATTTGTTGTTTTCAGGAGTTTTCATGGCTGTAGTGATGTACACTGTTTGTTGAGGCTATACTGATTTCTCAAGTTTATCATTATAACCCTTGGCTAGCATTTGTTAAAACCAAATGACTTCATCTGTATTTCACTTATTGTCTTTTGGTCATTTTTTCCAGCTCACCGATGACTGCTCAAATTGTGTAGCAATTATATTGAAATCACAGATGAATGTGAAGCATATTTCAATATGTTCAATATGTAAGCCACGTACCTTTGATAAATAAAAGAGAAAATTGTAACACTAAAAAGGCAATCCCTTCAATTTAGCTTCACTAAAAAGGCAATCCCTCATATTATAACATTCACAATAACATTTTGTGCTTTTTTATATTCTGGATATGTTTCTTATATTTTAAGATTAATGATCTCAGGTGTGCCAGTATAATTGTTTCATATCATTTCACAACAGTTTTTAGTCCTATAGTGAGTAAATTCAGTTACCCCCAAGATTCATCCCAGCTTGTAGACACTTCCGTACTCTGCAGGCTGGACAGTTTTTCCTCCGAATCTTGTCAATAATACAGTCATTCCTCCCAGCACAAAGGTAGTTGTGCTGACCTGCAAGAAGAGAGAGAACACGTTCAAGATCTCTATAAATCTCTCTATGCATCTTTTTGTTTTCCTGTAGGAATTGTAACAGAAATTAGGAATGAGCTCTTCTGTGGTTCACATGGACAATGGTTTGTTATATAGGACTGTTAATTTAACCAATTCATTTATATAATAAATTATTAAAAATGACATAATATATAGTTTTCTGTGGAAGCTTTTCTAAGTCATTTTGATGTGTTTTGGTTAATTTGAAAAATGAATTAGAACATAATTCATTAATTAAGCGCTAATAACGTAATACAAAAAAGACAGATCACTCCATTACGTGCATTAACAAAAATGTGACCTTCACAAGGACATTGTGATGCATTCTGGTCCTCGTGCACAGTCATCCCTTTGTGAGTATACGACGCAAAGGAGACAGCTGTCTTATACTTTACGCCCCTGCACTATTATCACAGAAGAGAAATAAGCCATCCCAAATAGTGTTCCTGAGTGTGTCATGGGTTGGCTGATGTCTTGGCGCGAGACGCTATGACAGAGGCCGTAACAGCCTGAGAATCCCTCATGCACTGCCTTCCTTGGCCAAGGCCACAGCTCGTGGATCGAGCTCTCGTTTCGGAGCACCATTCCGCTCCACTGACTCGCTACACACCCACACGCTCCACAGGCCAGAGCACGGCGCCGCAGGGCCGCATCCAGGCACCATGGCCATGTGCATCTCTCTCCTTCATTCTCTTACCCATATTCCACCCCCTCTTTCACTCATGCATCATGGGAAGGACTTCTCCGCTAAACTGCACGCCACTGGTGCTACTTACATTACATGAGGGTGCTTTCCTTTAGTGCTTATGGACCGTGTGGCTGCAGACAGGCACAATGAGTGTTTTCGGTGGAGGGGAAAATGTGCAGCGAGTCTGTCTAGAAGCTGCCAAAAAAGCCCAGGATCTGCAAACGGAGCAACAGCAGCTGTAGCCTTGCCACTATTTCTGGCTAAATCACATGACCCCTTACATAAGCCCATTTTTCTTGCTCTAAAAAACAGTAAACTGCGACACAGGAAACACAACGAAGCCCTCCTCCGCCTCACCATCCAAACACAGACGCAAATCAGACATGAAATCTGTTCAGCTGACTCTCGGGCCCCTTCTGACCACTGTATGCAAATGCCCCACAAATCCTGTTAATCATTGTCCCATCAGAAGCACGTACACAAAGACTGTATCATACTGTGTTTGTGTATCGGCACACATATGTGTGCGTGTAGGTGTTTATGTACAAAAGCAGCAGAGAGACTGTTTGTGTATATAAGGATGGAAGGGGAACTTCACATATTGTAGCGTTTCAGTGCACTGTAGTTTGTGGATCTATATCTGTGTGGTGTTTATGTACGTTGGCTTAAAAATCTCGAGCAAGTGCATATTATGGTCTATCACAGTTGTAGTATGTTACCACATTGTTTAGCTATTGTTTTCTCAAAGTTTAGTTCAGAATTTTATTGAGTTTCTAGTGGGAATGTTTTTGCATGCCTTCAGTTATTCAGTTCTCTTGTTTTTTTTAGTCCGGACCAAAAAAGAAAATGATATTTGGATGGCAGCGTTCACACTTATCCAAATGAACAAAGCACTAACACGCTAACAAAGCAATTGCACCAGAGTTTGTTTTAATTGAACCAAACCTGCCATGTGTAAACATGCCCGTAGTGTTCATTTTCCTTGGTGAGACAAAACTAAAATCAGTCATTTTTGTAATACTCACTCTCATATCATTCCAAACCTACCTTTTTTAGAAACGAGCGATCTCCTATGTAAGCAGGTGCATATGAAAAATGATGTGATCATCAGCATAAACAGCATATAAATGAAAATTGCCTAATGTTTCCAAGTTAATTGTCGATCCAGGAAGTGTAAAGGACTGTGCAAGCTTTGGGGGTGCTGATGGAAACTATCTACTGCATATTTGCTTTGATCATCGTAATGAATATGATTCATATGTATTTTTTATAAAAATGCGATTTTCTCAGCTTTTTGCTCAAATTGATGTTTTTTTATGAAACTTGCCTACATTCAAGTGTTGATTAAGAAAGGAATGCTTGAAGCTAGAATAAAATGGAGTTGGCTGGCAACTTTTTTCAAAAGTGTTGGCACAGAAAGAGTTAATATTGGGTTAGTTTTCACCAAACCATTCAGAACAATTGGAAAATGTTCAGAGAGCCACATGGACTTTCTCTTGAAATCCCTGAGTGCTTTATTAAGCATTAAAGTGAGTTGCATTGTACAATATTTGTATTGTATTCACCCAACTGGGTGTTTTTTTTTTGTTGGATGGGCGTGTGTGTTCTGCAGAAGAAAGTAAGTCATAAAGGTTTGGAATGACATGAGGTTGAGTAAATTATTTCCCAGCAAACACAGAACGTTGTGAGGACGTCGCCAGTTCGTTGTCCTTTGGTCAGCGCGACATTACTTTATGGATAACGTCCAACGTCTTGGCTAACGTCCCAGAAACGTTGTGGGCACATCCTCAAAAGATGTCCCTAGTTAGTTCCATGGAGAATATTGTAGCGACATGGTCAGCTGGTCTCATGATAACTTTTCATATTACTGCACTACATGTATTATCATGTTAAGATACCATTTGGATAGCCTATATTTTGGGAAATATACTTAATTCATAAGCATTTTAAAAGATGGCATGAATTATTATAATTGTAGATATATAAAATATTTGTCATCAAGGACAAAACAAAAACCAAATAGTTTGCTTAGTAAATGGTGATCATTGTTAATGACATGTTTGTGCATAACTGAGAATGTCATTTACTTGTCCGAGTATAAAAGTTAGCTGCCCGGAAAGAAATTTTTTTTATTTAAATTGAGTTATAAATATAATTATTTACTGAAGTTATACAAAGCATAGTATAGTGTTTATAGAGTATATTTAGTGGATTTTGTGAGCATTTAGTTTTAGTTAGATTTTCTTTTTAAATAAAATAGTAAACAAAATAATAAAGTGTGATAATACTTAGGGCCGTAACGATTCATCGATATGGATCGATACGATGTCTGACGATAGTGCATCAATGCCACACGTAAATTATAGATATCTGTAGTATAAATAGGCACCTTTATTTTGGCACTGTCCACATTTTCACATAATGTCCGTCAATGCATTACCACCAATGTGTGCATTCTTGTTCAAACTCACGTATCAGGACTCAATATAAGGACTGCCTGAAGGCACAAGGTGAGCATAAAAGACGCTCGGGATAGTTGGGGGAACAGTCGAGCGCTGTGTGAGAAGTTTTCTGCGCACACATCTGAAGTGCATGCACACAGACTGCCACGTCTACGCCGTGCGAATACTGTATTGAGCTATCTTCCGCTTTTTTGTGCATGGATGAATAAATACAGACAAAATTACACCAAAATGCACGTTTTGGCGAATATCCTAGTAAACACTCTCGGTTAGGCATATGTCTTAACGTAAACAGTTGAGAAAGAAAACGCATGTGATTCGATATATTAAATATGTGCTTTTGTTCTTAAAGGAACACTTCACTTTTTTTGAAAATAGGCTCATTTTACAACTCCCCTAGACTTATACAGTTGAGTTACTTTAACCTGCAGTTACAAATGAATAAATAATGTTTTGATACATAAAACATTGAATACTGAGATTTGAAATTTTGTTAAAAATAACTCATTTTTTGAGTCATTGCGACTCAACCAAATCATTTAAATGGTTGATTCATTGCCGTCATGTTGCTCAGAGACACAAAACAGTGCTGTGGCTGTGTTTGGAATTATTTCTGTTGGCAAAATAGAGCAAAAAACAGAAAAATGTTGTCTAAGACGCAAGTCTCTTAATATTAATTTCTTGTTTATTTAACTGTTATAAAACCACAATTGTAATCATGCTGATTTTTGGAGAAAAATTAGTGTAATATTGTTTAACTATATGTAATTATATAAATATATACATATTCTGCCCCATTAGGGGTGGCTCAATACCACTTTTTCAGAACCGATCCTATAGCAAAAATTCTGAGTATCTACCGATATCGATCCGATACCTGGGCAGTTTTTTTTAATCGGTGTTGAATTTTTATACCTCAAGGTGTGTTGACCAGTTCGTGACTTTTTTGTGTGTTACACACAATCTACTAAATATAGGCAACTTTATTGTAAAAAAAAACAACAAATTAATGCATATATAATTATAATATATGACAAAAATATTATAAACTAGGTTAGTGGATAATTCAGTATAGCAAAAGTTAAAGTTAAAAATCATGAATGCACAATTTTATAAAATCAAAAATTAGTGGGGGAAAAAAGCATTATTTTACAAATAAAATAAAAATAAAACAAATAAAAATGAATAAGTGTAGGACTAAATCTAAAATGATAATGTAAAATGATTACATTGCTCTTTGTATTGTTTTAAAATACATTCATGAAAAACAAGTAATATATTTATATGTAAATATACTGTAAAATTAAAAGACATTTCTTTTAAATGTATAGCACAGTAAAGAACGCACTCGCACGTGCGCTAGTCTAACTTACGTTATTCTTTACGTAATGTCTGCGTGCATTCCGTAGGTGTGTTTTGTTTGATTCTTGCAATATACTCTATGTCAAATCACACATCGTTAAAACAACAATTACGATAAACGAGGCGAGGCTATATCACAAATAAAGGCCATTATTATTGTTTTTGGTATTGACGTTTTCAAGTTACTTGTCCGATTGGATCTATTCGAATTTAATGTTTTTGAATTGGTTTTCACTGCATGTATGTAATGTATGTATTTACTATAAATCCCCTATAATTAGATAACTATTAGATTTTATAAGGTTTCCTTTTTGCACCAAAGATGAGTTTATTAGTTCTATATGTATTTCAAGGTAATGGTCGGAGCAGGTCCTCAGGACCCGGACTAAAGGTGAGGTGTAAATATTAAAATAAAGGAGGACATGGTATTTTGGTCGTTAGGACATACTTGCTACGTTGCTGCGACCAATATGATCCGGTACCGTCACGTCCTCACAACGTGCCAGTTTGGTCGTTTGGACGTTCTCAGCACGTTCCAGCGACGTACCACTATAACGTCGCCACGACGAATATGGGAATAACAAAGTTACATCGCTGAAATGTTATTTGGTACGCCGCTGCAACGAATATGGACCGGTCCAGTTATGTCGTCACGACGTAACTGTGTTAGCTGGGTTCTCATTTTTGGATTAATCATTCTCTTCGTTCATCATATCTATGGAAAGACATTCTGTCAGTTTTATTTCTGAATTTTTTAGCCCTATTTAGACTGAAATTGTGTAGATCCTTTAATCCAACTCCTCATACACATTTTACCACATGCCATTAGTTCCCATAACCTCCCTCTTATGCTTCAGTGTGCACTGAGTTTAATGCTATGGCTGAATTTGTAATACTCATACTATATCATATCACCCCAAGTGTGTGCACGTGAGGAGCCAACATGGGGCTTCCTGTACAAGACTGTGTCTACTTTTAGCCGACTACGTCATTCATGATGCAGTGAAAGCCTAGCCTGTCAGCTTATAATGAAGCAGACATTTAAAAAGGAAACTCCCTGTGAGACTCATGCAATACAATATTCACATCTTTTTTCATCTGTTTTCCAACTGACGTGTCATTTCTGGCTTTGACTCGGACACGTGAGCTTCCCTTTTAAAACGGTTCTCCTTTCGCCAAGTCTTCAGATTTGTTTTCAAGGCAATACAGTGTCATGTATCTAACCTACATTTAGACCAATAGGATTAAGCCCTTTTCACATTAGCCGTTAGCTGCAGCATGTAGCGTAAACAACAAACATATAAAACCACAGACCATGGCATATGAATCAGCATCCGTCTTGTTTTTTCACCACGTACTTCAAAGCTATTCCACACATATGACTCACATCAAGCTGCTATCAGTTGTTATTGTAGAATGCTATTTCTGCAACTTTACATAACTTTAAATAACAATGCGGCAACAGACAAGACAGAGCAGATAACTTTTGGTATGAAAAAGTCTCAGCTTTTAAATTGTCATTTTTAAAATAAATTCAAACAATAAATACTGTTTTGTGGCTCTTTAATGTGTCGTGACAGATCGATGTAGCGTCTCAGTTCAAGCGACACGGGAACTGAACGTTTCTTCCTCTTTACTAATTATAGCACGAAATAAACATGAATGAACATTAGAAATATATTGTTTCAACCACAGAAAGACGTCAGTACACATTATTTTTCAAGTTCAAGTTGACCAACTTAAATCTACTCTCCTGTCTGTTTTGTTTGTCTGACAAAATGGCAGATTCGGTTATATTTCCTTTATGATTGGTCAGATTTGTCTGTCAAATTCCTGGCGAAGGGTCAATTATTTGTGAAATTTACTAGCAATTTCTTACCAAAATGTGTTTCAAAGTAAATCTTACACCAACACGTTCTCACTCCCAACTCGTCACAAGATGACGCTTGGTCAGGACCCCTTGGCATCACTTTTTGAAGCTCAAGGTATCCCGTTAGCATAATATCCTGTTAGTACCCCTTTTCGACGTGCAAGGTCTTCCATTGCTTTCAGTTGTTTGCCTTAATTTAATGGTTTGCATGTATTTGTATAAAATAGAAACCATTTTGCATAAATTTATACTTTGATTGGAGCAGCTAACCCCACCCCTACCCTAAACCTACCCACGTCTGAACAATATAAAACACATAACAGGCAAATATAAGTACAGTCACAGGTATTTATTGCAAAAACTGACCATAAAAAGCAGTATAAAATTATTGCAAACAAGTCGTGTTGCATTCCAAGACTTCTGAAGCCATACAATATATTTATGCGAAGAAGAGAGTAAAACATAAGGTTTTAATGACTGAAAATGATCCCGCTCCGTTAACACGCTCACATCTCATTCAAAAAGATCCTCCTGTAATTTAGCATGACGCAATTGGTCACGAGAACACACAAGAGCCCATGGCATTTCACAACCGAGAATGATGTAAGGATTCTTCTGGTGGCAATTTTTGAATTTGTGCACTGACTGCACACAGAATCTGGGCTTTACAGTGGATGGAGATGGTGATCGCATCTATTCCTTTCACCAATCAATAATTTTGCCTCGGAAGACTTGGAATATTAATTACTTTTTAATAAATTATGACTGTAGTTGTACATGCCTATATATCCTGTGTTTTATTGACAAATGGTAGGTTTAGGGGCAGGGGTTGGGTTACGTGCTCATAAATGTAGTGTAATGTAAACAAAATTATTGTCACGCCCCAACATATATGCAATAAAGGCAATATTATTACCCAAATATATAATTTAATCATGACGATAAAATTCCCAATGCCTTTCGTGTTGGCATAGTGACACCAAAGGTTTCTTATTAAAAGCCATGGAGGACCCTGCATGTCGAAAAATGACGCTAAAGGGGTACCCTGATCTGCCATCCAATACAGAACTTGAGTAGAAATACCTACTAGCAACCACCAGCTCTGTCAATCTCTCCAGCGATTTAATCACAATATAAGCACCCCTTCAGTTAATGACATTACCGATTTCAGTTTCTAAAGTAAGACATTGATTTATTTCTACTAAATATGTTTTCCTAATTTATGTAAACTGCAGATCTTATTTTCTGTGTTCATCCAACAGAGGGATTCAGTCTTCAGAGGGATTATTCCGTGAACTGATGCATGAGAGTTAAATTACAAACCAAAACGCAGCTGTAATCATTTATGAAAATACAGTTTTTCCAATTTCCTCTCATCATTTGTTATTTCCACACATGCACTTCCTGCACTTTGCCGTCCTCGAGTTTCCTGTTAGAAATTGTATCTGGTCCAAGGCTGAAAAGCTACTGCTTCATCTTTATACAACGTCCAGTGGAAAAAAAGTGTTATATATTTGTACTGTATATGGAAATTAATCTTTTTCTCTGTGGTTTTCCTGTACATTAGCCTTATGGCTGTCTTGAGGGTAACATACGGATTAATAAAGCCAGATAGTTCACAAATAGTTATTGTGGTTATGATGATAAATTGATACAGTAAGAAACATCTGTCACCAACTGACCAGAATAAACCCTTTCATAACCTCAACCGTATCAATAATACACGGTTACGACCCATGTCCCAAAATATTTTGATGTTGGAAACACAGATGCCATAATATGATAGCCGTCATCCGATTTGCTTAAACACAAAGGGTGTCTCGTTTTGCATTGATGTAAAAGAACAAAGGTATCACCCAGAAGGCGGAAGAGATGGCAGATACTGAAAGCAGCAGTGCTGTAGGCAAACACAGAGAGGTTATTTGAGGTGAGGAAAAGGGGATTGTATAACCTGTTTAGTGGACTGTATAGTTGTTCGGCCCTTTAATACTCACTGACCAATCACTGTCAACCACAAGCATGACAAAGTGCAGTTTGTGGAGTTTCACTTTTTATCATTAAAAGCGTATTTAAATTCATCCTTAGGGCTATAAATTATAAAAGACATAAAAAACCCATATATCTCACAATTGTGGCTTTATATTGTATGTGTGTGTAACTATAATGTGACTTTCTAATTGTAAAATGTATTTCACAATTACCTTTTTTTACTGTAAGATGGAAATAATTAAAGTTTATTTTACCTCTCAATGAAATCATTAAATCATTACGTGTTCTGGGAATTAGACACTTAGGGGCATCAGGTGCTACAGTCTGTCTTTTTAATTAAACTTCCTTTATTGTTTTTCCACAAAAATCCTCAAAGTTTCTCACTCTTTAATACTGACGCATGATATTTCCATTCCAAATACACAATACAAAAATAACTGTCATATAGACATCTTAAAGCTGTTAAATCAGTGCAATTGTCTTCAGTATTATGTTTACCAAGTAACTCTTCTGAAAACGTAATTGTTTCATAATGGTCTAGCCAGTTCAATACAAGCCTGTAAATGATGAGCTGCGCAGGACTGACACTGAGTATCATTAAACATGATGACATGCCAAGACACTGATGGCTTTTGAATAATAAGCATCTGCTGAGCTGTCTGGAAAAAAAAAACCCATATGGAAATCGCAGCCAAGCTAGAGACTGTGGTTTGGGAGTTTGAAACGGACAAGTGATGAGGGAATGTGTTGATGATGAGAAAACTTTGGACAGATCAACTGCATCAAACATCTCACATACTTCACAAGGCTGTTGTAAATTTGCCAATAAAGTAAATCTCCAACTTTAAAAACCTTGATGGCATGGCAGTGACTATACATGTGTGCCAATAGTCTGTTTATTGGCAATAATCAGAATAACAAATTACTTGGATTAAGAATTTACATGACATAAGCAAACCTCTTTAATCTTGTTTACATGCTACTTGCCATTATTTTGATTATTCGAAAGTGCTTAAAGGGATAATTCACCCCAAAAATGATGTAATCATTTACTCACCCTCAAGTTGTTAAAACCTGTATGAGTTTCTTTCTTCTGTTGAACACAAAAGAAGATATTTTGAAGAATGCTTGTAACCAAATAGTGGTTGGTATTTGTTTGGTTACCAACATTACTTATAATTACTTCTTTTGTGTTCAACAGAACAAACAAAAGGATTGGAACAACTTGAGAGTGAGTAAATGATTATCGGGTGAACTTTCAGTTAACAAATGGCTGCATTCCAGTGTTTTTGACCATGATGGCCATATCCAATTAAACTGTAATCATAAACTCTATTTCCTTAGCTCCCCAGTTTTCAAAGCTGTGCATGAGCGTAACATGCTTTTCCTCTCCAGAAAAAGTGTTTGTGCTTTGGTCAGTGAAAGAGAAGAATAAATGTGGTGAAAGTGTATATATGCCTACATACTGTGATTATGGTTACGCTAATTATGAATATAATCACATTAACATAATTTCAGGACTGCCTTAATCGCATTATAAGTGTGAATGTAAACATAGCCAATGTCAAAATGAACCTTTTCTACTAAAATAATGCTGTGCCAGACCTCAGCAGGGAGAATGTGCAAACATCTCTCCATTCTGCATACTGAAAACATATTAACATCCAAAATTATTTAAATTATAGAATGAAATGTTATTTAATTTAATTTAATATTTTTATATTATATATACATATATATGATTCAAATCAATCCTAATCAATTTGTCCTTGTAGTATTTGTAAATATATATAAAATAAATAAAATCATTTTATTTTAGACAAAGGAAAAAAATAAAGCTGTACTACACAACACAAATATGTTACAGGTTACTGTTTTGAGATCAGCTGTTTTAAGGGGCCAGCTGAGATGAAATGCACTGAATGGTTCCAAATCGAGCCCCGGCTCTGGCACCAGCACTGTCGAAAAGGGTGAATACATGCCTTTATAAAGACATCTAACATCAGGAACAGTTACAACGCTATAAACATTGAATGTAAATTCCTATCATTTAGTGTTTGTCCCTCTCCATCCCTGAGGTCCTGAATCCTACAGGTAAACCAACACAGTGAAACCGGTCTATCCCTAGTGCCAAATGTAATAACAGATTCTCATTACGAAGGAACAAATATTTTAGTCCTCAGACTGAACAGCTGTAGAGCTCCTAATAAAAGTCTGTTGAGTATTAGCTGGTACCATATGGCCACTTCACACTATTCCCACAGAAACAAGTGTTTGTGCTGCTACTAGTTATTATTCACGCAGCTCAGGAACTACACAACAGAGGTTGTTAAGTATTGACTGCAATAATTTGTGATTTTTTTTTTTTGCTTTTTTTGAGTTTAGCAGTTTTCTTTCATATCAGAAAGAGCAGTCAAGACCTTTCCGCCTTTCAAAAACAGTGAAAGTAAAAAAAAAATAAAGGGCTCTTCTACTTCCACTCGTAGATCTTTAAATATCAGTCTTCTGGCTGTTTTTTGCTCCGTTCCAGAACCATCTGAAATGCCTACAGTGGCTACCAACATGCTAATCACAAATTGCATTGAAAACAATTGCCTGTCAAATCTCCCTTGTGCTGCCCCCTATCTGAGTTACTGTCTACGTAAAGCACTCCAAATCAGTCTCTTATGAGCTTCCAAACAATTAGGATGCTGCCTTAGAAAGCAGCTGCCTATGTAGGCAGCAGGCAGTGAGGCTAGATTTTGAAACAGACCTCTCTCTGTCTATTCCCTCGCTCTGACTATCATTTTATTCTTTTTCAATCTTACTGCTCACCCTCCCTCTTCCCCTAGCTCACTCTTCACATTCTCTCTCTCTCTCTCTCTCTCTCCTCTCTCTCTCTCTCTCTCTCTCTCGCTCGCTCAGATGGTAACTAGGCTGAGGTCAGGTAAGGTAATGGAGCGCACACTCTTACACAGCACTACCTCTGCTGTGGTGTTTGAAAAGCGGCTGCACTTCTGAATGCCCTTGTGGTGTGACCTCATTCAGGGCTCTGAGGAACAATCACAACCTGAGAGAATGCTTTATATAAACACACATTTTTCCAACATTTAATAACTTCATATATTGCTATAAATTACTAAATCAGTTTAGTAGTAATTGTTACAGGATGACATACAGTCAGCTGGTCATTATCTCAAAACAAACCCTCAGGAGTAGGGGTCCTGTATCATCCTGAAATGGTTTACTTTCCAATAACGTACATTATCTCACTGATTAACAAATAATAAATAAATGGACATGAAATGTGTGTTACAAGAAACATGAAACTAGGTCATTATACTAAAATATTTTGACCCATCAGAATAAAAAATTCCAGGGAGCCATGAGTTAAAGGGCAAGTTCACACAAAAATGAGAATTCAGTCATCATTTACTCACCCTCATGTGGTTCCAAACTCATACGATTTTAGTTCTTTGAAACACAAATTAGGATATTTTAATGAAACATGAGAGATTTCTGTCCCTCCATTGAAAGTGTGACACTTCAAAAAGTTCATTAAGACATTGTAAAAGTAATTCATATTAACTAAGCAGTTTAATATTGGTTTTCTGAAGAGACACAATCACTTTATATGATGGACAGATTTAATTCAGGGTTTAATTCATGTATAAGTGCTGATCAACAGACATCGAGCACATCAAATATGGTAAATGAAACCTTAACTGTACTTGCTTAACATGTGAGAACAAATCTCACCGGTTCTTGTGTAATTTAATTACTAGACTTTCAATGGAATAACAGAAATCTCTCAAGTTTTATTAAAAACATCTCTTTTGTTTTGAAGAATAACATTTCATGAGGTAATTGAGTAATTGATAACAGAATTTGAATGTTTGGATGGACCATTTAACATACAGCCCAAACTAACCACTAAATAGAGTTTACTAGTCCAGTATATGAGAAACAAGTGCTGGGAATATCCAGGGTAATTTCATTTGGATGAAAAAAATCTTTATATATTTATATCTAAATCTAAATAAATAAACAAAAAAGTTCAAAGTTTTGACAAGTTTTCTTCAGGGCAATACAACAGCAATAATGCCTTGTGTACAAACAGGTGTTTCTTTGAATAGACTCTGATGATCACTTTTTCCCCCTGGCTGTTATACACTACATGCTCTGTGGAGTTTGGATGTGTCTGATGGCTTAATCAGCAATTTGCACCTTTCTAAAGAGGCTGTGATAGCGTTGTGTCTGCGTCAGAGCTAATACAAATGCCCCACTGAAAGTTCAACTTCCCTAAAAGCAGTAACAACATTTCACTCGCCTTATAAGATGTGAATTATCCCATAGGACATTGTTATCTAAATTTAGATGTTTAAAATCCAGGCCAGGAATACTTTACCAAATATATGACATTTATGCACTACTAAGTATTGTGTGGTGTATGGCAAATATTAGTTTACTACATCTCTATATGGGACTTTTTATGTACATCTGTTTCATTTAGATGAACTATTAAAGAGTTATAAAATCCACATGTATAATCTATAATGGAATTAATCTCTTTTGAACCACTTAAATCAAAATGCATAGTCTTTCCATCTAGAATAGTTACAATCTCTTGAGGGCCTTGAAATATTATGCATAAACCAGGCAGGAATTTGTGCTGCTTAAGCTGGCCTTTTCAGCAAAGAATCATCCTGTTAACAAGACATAAAGACATTTCTCAACAAAACACATTTGTAAGTGAGAAAACAGATGAGAGTCTTACCTTCTACTGCTCTTTTGAAGAAAACTTTACAGCTTCCACATGTAACAACCCCATAGTGACATCCTGACGCCTCGTCTCCACACACCAGACACACTTTGGCTGTTGAAGACGCGTGTCTCAATGATGCACTGAAATAAGAGCAAATAAAATTGTACCTGTAAACTGTACTTGAGACATCAGGTGCAGGAGACAAACCACACTAATGATGTAACTCATATTAGGGGGGGGTTTATTGCTCAGAATAATAGTTCTGTTGCATTGGCAGTTCAAGGGTAACTAAGAATTAAACACCTTCAAGCATTTGATATTTGAAAACAGCTGGAAAATCAGAAACAATACAACTGGAAGTAAATAATATTCTTTTAAATCAACAAATTGCTTATTTTATTCCAGAAATGGAAAAAACAACAACATATGTGCCAAGTCCAAATGTAACCTTGTCAATTCATATTGTGTCATTGTTTACAATAAATAAATAAATGCACATTTTATAATGTAATTACTCTAAAAATGTCATGTGATAAATATATGATAAATATTTTGACATTAAATACACGTGAGTGTACACAATCATTATTTTCAATTATATTTCGTGGTACTTTTTCTGCATGTTGGT
This sequence comes from Barbus barbus, assembly GCF_936440315.1. Classification (NCBI taxonomy): domain Eukaryota; kingdom Metazoa; phylum Chordata; class Actinopteri; order Cypriniformes; family Cyprinidae; genus Barbus; species Barbus barbus. The sequence goes on along the minus strand of NC_136736.1, from coordinate 12,208,578 downwards.
TGCACGTTTTTGATAAAGCAGACAGAAGTTGTTATCAGTTGTTATTATTAAACTGTGAATGATCATTTATCAATTATTACATAATTTTAATTAATAATTTATCATTAATAAATGAAGAAAAAAATAATCCAAACCATTTAATTGACCTCCCTGCTATTTAAAAAAAAAAAAAAAAAAAAAAGCACAAATATAACAGAATGGCCATAAATAACACCCCAGGTCTGAGCTAAGTTTGTCCTGCTCTGCAGGGCCGTTTGAGCCCAATGATTTTAGCACCGCAGAAATCACGTAATTCCCACATTGTTACTGGGCACCCAAAGGGCACGGCATATGTCACTGACTCATAACGTATGCCTCACCATTTTGCTCCAGATCATAAGAATGGTCTGTTCAGAAAACCGACTATACACCATCTACACAAACACACCCATATATAACACGCCACATTCAAAGCAGTCGATTTATGCCTAATCTACTGGAGCCCGCATGCGCACAGAAATAATTACTGAGCGACATTAAGTGGCAGAAAATGAGAGAACGTTGGAAGCTGAAATAGAGAGATTTTTATATCCCGTGCCCTCCAAAATGAAATTGAAACATTGAAAATGAAGCACATACTCCAAATAGTCTGGCTGACTTGGCAGAAATCTGATTAAATTGCCCAGTGAAACCTGACATAGCCTGAGTGGGCAGAGTCTCTCAGAAGGATGCCCTGCGGACTGGGTGAAAGTCACCCTTTGAAAGACGCCTATGGCGTGCAGGAAAAATGAAGCTCGTTTTAAACTCAACATTAAGACTCTAACAATACTTTAATGCCAAGATAGGCTTAGCACGTACCTCCCCCGCCCTGACTTTGATAATGAGCGTGCTCTCGTTTTGATCAGTAGTGCACGGTAATTGTCTGGTTAGCATTCTGACAACATCCTTGAGTCTTAACAAGCCTCTGGGTCTCAGAGGCACGTTCCCTACCGTTACTACCTGGTGCGGGTAGTAACTTCACCGCATCTTTCTGACACAGTCGAGAGGGCTGATCTAATTCTCCCTCGTCCGTCTAAACACACATTCAATTTGTCAGCCGGTTAGCAGGGGTCTCTAGCGAGGGAGTCGATTGGCAGGCCCTGGTGAGCTAATCACCCCGGCGGCACCGCAACACTCGCTGTGCATGATGTGGAGAGGTCTGGCTGCATTAAACTGTTCAGCGAGCCCCTCCGTTTCTCTTGTTCTGCACCGAGCGTTCCTTGCCATGGAGTAAAAAAGATGAAGACAAAACAAAGGGCTGACAAGGTGACTGCTATTGCAGGAAGTAGGTCAGTGTTGGTTGTTATGAAACAGATCGCCCTTATGACCAGCATACCGCGACAACGCTGCTGTTGTGTTTTGTGCATGAGAGAAAAACACTAATTAACGTCTACAACTTTAGCTGCTGGATGTTGCTTGTATTTTTTGGTATAAATAATGAAGTGAATGGGTAACCTGCTTCACCTCTCTTAGAAAAAGTTTGAATTTTGAAGTTAGATTCTGAATTTTACCTCCATTTGCACCATTTACTCTGTGTGTTATTGAAATAACCCTTACTTCTGTGGTCAATGAGTGTGTTTACATGTACAACAAATGCTTATAACTATCAAAAAAACAGCTCATTACAAAAACCTGACAATGCAATATACTGTTTACATTAGAATTATCTGATGTTTACTCTGGTTTTGACATCAAACCATGGACAGATTGATTCAAGAATAGGGTAAAAAATAGATATCAGATACTACCATACTTTCATATTTGACTGATTACTATAAGAACTGCAAATATTTTTGTATTGCAAGGGTTCTGAAATTCTGCAAATGAGGCATTATCTAATATATCATAGATATCCACTAATAAATCATATTATATCCACTAATATATGGCATATTTCCATAATATATCTGCATACATTTCCAAAACAGAAATCACTGGTTCAAAAATTTCTTTCTTATTTTGTCCACATTAGAGTCAAAGGTTTTTGCAGTAGGGATTTTGAATATCTCTTTTTTATCACTAAATAAATCAGAAAATACTGTCAACAGACAGAAAAAAAAATTCACCATGTTTTTAGGAATAAAATAATATAAAATCAGGCAAATAATAGACAGTATGAACAAAGCCCTCTGTAAAATCTTTCAGAATATAGATAAAACAGCCAGAAAACAGCCTTTTAAGATATGCAGTGCAATCTTTTCTCTGAAACAACACGATTTGACAAAGAACCCAAAGTCTCAAAATTGACCATTAGTTTTTTTGTTTGTTTGTTTTTTTGTGTCGCTATTTGTGGCCTTTCCTTGATAAAAGAACACAACATCTTGTATGTTGTATAAGATGCATGTAAACCTATTCAATGCTTGAAGTGATTCTCTGGAAACAGGTGGAAGACAGGTCATGAGGAATGTAATAAGAAAAAGGTGTGGGGTGAAGTGAGGACACTTGTAACTATATACAGGTGACACTTGTAACTATATACAGGTGTTCGCATTTCTCATTTATTTTATGGACAATTGCGGTCTAATTAGAATGGACTCAGCATGCATTCAGATTTCTTTTCTTTCTCTGTAGATATGCTTTTTCATCTTCAAATTTAATTTTTAAAAATCAGAAATACATCTGTAAGCAAGCAGTTTGCTTAAAACACTCACGAATGCCGAAATGCAGAGGCAATTCTGTCATTCCTGTTATGCATCCTGTTATGCAGTGCCTTTTGAATTCTGTAACTTGAACGCACACACACACACACACACATATATACAGTATATATATATATATATATATATATATATATACATACATACATACATACGTACATACATATATATACTGCCGTGCAAAGGCAAAAGACCCTAACTTTGATTTTTGTCGAAAATGAGTTATTGATATTTATCAATAAATATCAAAGTCAATTTCGTTGTTTTTCGGAGAAAATAATGGGTCGTCTCAACCGTAACTTCAAAAAGCCCCGGAGAAACCAAGGCAGAACACCGTATAACACCAGTAACGGCTCTTTCGCTTTGTTGGAACGCTCAAATTGAGTTACGGCGTTCTGCCTTTGTTTAGCCGCGCTTCAAAATGAAGTTACGGTGCCAGCTTGGAGTTACACGGTGTTCTGCCTTTTTTTTACTGTCCATTAAAGTCTGCCGCATTTTAATTACGGTGTAGACAAACAAATTAGATTGCGATCTACCAAACAGCTCCATATAACAAAGCACTGTAAAGACTAGACACCTTGGCAGCAATACATAATCGTGAATAACCTTAAAAGACCCCCCCCCCCCTTTTTGTAATGCAGATTATTCACCAGGCTGTCACTTCTAGTTGGATGCGTGTGTACTTGAATGCTGTCGAATATGTAGCATGATCAGTAATCAAATCAGTAGCCTAATAGTTCTCAATTAAATCCATATCCTACCTTTTCCTGTAACCCGATAAAATCAATCCATAGCGCTGAATGTCGTCGGAGATGTTTAATCCACAAGCATGCCTGCTTGCTGGCGTTCACATAAATCCACAAGTCGTTATTTTAGGTTAGGCTATTTAATTCAAGTCAATATAAGCAATTATGCTATTGCTAGAATTATTTTATGTTACTGAGCATAGCAAATAAATTGGTTGCAAAACGGTATCCACTCACATGTTTAACTTTTAGTCTGCTTGTTACGGTCAAAAAAAATAATAATTTAATACAGTCACATTACTATATGCAATAGCCAATATGAGATACCCCATGATCAGTAGATTTTATACAGGTGTTACTATAACGATTTTGTAAATGGTGATCAGCAATCAAATATTTATAATGTGTAAGTTACTGCCTTTTGCCTTGGTGTGACTTTCTAAATTTGGTGTTATCGCTCTCACTCTCTCATACTGGTCACTGGAAGTTCAACATGGCACCTCAGGGCAAAGACTCTCTGAGGATCTGAAAAAAATAATTGTTGCTCTACATAAAGATGGCGTAGGCTATAAGAAGATTGCCAAGACCCTGAAACTGAGCTGCAGCACAGTGGCTAATATCATACAGTGGTTTAACGGACCGTTTCCACTCAGAACAGGCCTCACCATGGTCGACCAAAGAAGCTGAGTGCACGTGCTCAACGTCATATCCAGAGGTTGTGTTTGGGAAATAGACGTATGAGTGCTGCCAGCATTGCTGCAGAGGTTGAAGGGGTGGGGGGGGTCAGCCTGTCAGTGCTCAGACCATACGTCGCACACTGCATCAAATTGGTCTGCATGGCTGTCGTTCCAGAAGGAAGCCTCTTCTAAAGATGATGAACAAGAAAGCCCGCAAACAGTTTGCTGAAGACAAGCAGACTAAGGACATGGATTACTGGAACCATGTCCTGTGGTCTGATGAGACCAAGATAAACGTATTTGGTTCAGATGGTGTCAAGCGTGTGTGGCGGCAACCAGGTGAGGAGTATAAAGACAAGTGAGTCTTGCCTACAGTCAAGCATGGTGGTGGGAGTGTCATGGTCTGGGGCTGCATGAGTGCTGCCGGCACTGGGGAGCTACAGTTCATTGAGGGAACCATGAATACCAACATGTACTGTGATATACTGAAGCAGAGACTGGGCCGCAGGGCAGTATTCCAACATGATAACGACCCCAAACACACCTCCAAGATGACCACTGCCTTGCTAAAGAAGCTGAGGGTAAAGGTGATGGACTGGCCAAGCATGTCTCCAGACCTAAACCCTATTGAGCATCTGTGGGGCATCCTCAAATTGAAGGTCGAGGATCGCAATGTCTCTAACATGCACCAGCTCCATGATGTCATCATGGAGCAGTGGAAGAGGACTCCAGTGGCAACCTGTGAAGCTCTAATGAACTCCTTGCCCAAGAGGGTTAAGGCAGTGCTGGAAAATAATGCTGGCCACACAAAATATTGACCCTTTGGGCCCAATCTGGACATTTTCACTTAGGGGTGTACTCACTTTTGTGGCCAGCGGTTTAGACATTAATGGCTGTGTGTTCAGTTATTTTGAGGGGACAGCACATTTACACTATTATACAAGCTGTACACTCACTACTTTACATTGTAGCAAAGTGTCACTTCTTCAGTGTTGTCACATGAAAAGATATTATAAAATATTTACAAAAATGTGAGGCGTTTACTCACTTCTGTGAGATACTGTATATATATATCTTGGAATATGGGTTACTGCAAAGCCCCCAGGGAAATAACAAAAATAGCAATATCCACTCAACCAAAGTATTGCAATTATGTTCATTTAATTGTGATATTACGATAAAAGAGATTAATGTAATATCTATCATTCCTTCCTTTAAATTTGCAAACTTTATATTCTGTCCAAAACATATGATTGCTTAAAAATATACTGCACAGTAGGAATGACCCAATTGCATTCGTTAAGCAGAATCTGTAGTTTATGTTGGTGCAAGAGCCACAATACAGTGTGTTTAATGACCAAGTATCATGGACATAAACAGGAAGCAATGTTTTTATGAAACTGCACCCTAATACATATATACATATTGTTCCCTGTGCAGTTACACAACCTAAACTCTTTCAAAGGAAACAATTGTGAACTGAAACGATAGTGATCACTTACATGGATGGAAATAAGCATATAATACATTATGTTAAAGCTTAACTTGGAAACTACAGGAAGGGTAATGGAATGCAGAGTTTGGGTATTCGCTATATTATTTGGATTCTGAATATTTATTGCTGCTTACGTGCTGCTGCATTAGCTGAGATCTGCAGAAAGATACTGGCAGGGTTGAGAAAGAAGACTGACAGATGGATCAGGAATGCAAAAATAACAAACCATATAACTGCTCGAATGCACTGCGCTGGAGCTGTCATGTATCAATCTCAACAGAGCGCTAAAGCAGCAGTCGTTCTCCTGACTCTGACTCTGTGCAGAGCAATGGGCAGAAATAGAACATGCAGCGATAGTTACACTGAATTTAAACCATTAGAGCTGTTCTCTATCAGTTAAGGTGGGTGTAAAGTTATCAGACTTCACAGTTCACAGATGCTAACCAAAGCCAGAAAGAGAAAGGCTAGAGAAAATGAGTCCTGCTCACCTTCAAGAGGATCACCATTCATTGTGCAAACAGTGACCGCTCTTACCGACAGCCACCTCCTCTCCAGTCTAGAGTATTTATGTAACACAACTTGGAATGCGGCAAAAGCTAAAGGTAGATTAGGTAAAACAAATGGCTTACATAACCAAAGTGAGACAGTCTAAACATTATCACTGCACCCACTCCACGCACCACGCAGAGCAGCCCGCAGCGGGAAATTATGGTCAGCCCGCTGAGAATTATGGGTCCCCAGAGGGCTATTAAGACCTGGATCAAGCAAAGGGTCAACTGCAACGTCAGTGAGTGCGTGTAAAATGCATTTACATTCTCTTAATACTAGAACCTGAATTACTATCCACTGGGGGTGATCTGAAGTGAGTGGCCCAATATGGCTGCCCCTCTAATGCACTTTAAATGTAAATGATGGAGCTGTGAATTACGAGGAAGTAAAAAGAATCTGTGAAACTAATTATGAAATAGATTTTTTGAAATAGTATTCAAAAAATGTGAATTCAGGCTTCCAAATGAGCAACTAATTTCTTTTAGAATTTTTAAAGCAAATTATGAAAATAATAAAGTAAATTGTATCTATTGTATACTCTACAAGTTTGTGCATGCAAAATTATGAATTATGAATGTTACTCATTTTCACACACTGTCTGTCCATTTCACTAAATAAATTATGCAAATCATATTAATTACAGCAAGCTAATAGCATAGATGTTTATGAATCAGGGGCCAGATTCAACATTAATAAATTTAACTATTTCTTTTTTTTCAACCTCCAACTTGTTTTAAGAAGGTAAGATGTTTAAAATATTTAAAAGATGTTCAAATAGGACCTTGTTTTTAACTTTAACACAATGCACTCACACACACACACACACACACACACACACAGATACAGGATGCATTCATTAGAGGAAGCACAAATGAATGCTAAATTACGCTTCGTCTTGAGACAGGCTCTTTGAAAATAACCATTTGTAATATATTTAAAACACAACCATTTGAAATGAACTCTTGTCATGTCAGTTGCAGTGAAAATAGTGTGCACACATTATAATTATTTTTTTTGTGCTTCCAGTAAAAAAAAAAAAAAAAAAAAAAAAAAATCTTTTCACAAGGTAGCCTTTTGTTCCTTTTTTACTTCTAAAAGATGCATATTAGTACCATAAAGGTACAAATTAATACCTAAAGAGTACATATTAGCAAAGGTATTGTACCTTCTTTTTTTCATTATTTTTTTAAGAAAAAAAAAACACTTTTGAGAACTTCTTGAGGATTTGTATTTAGGAACATTCTTACTAACTACTTGAAGTGATTGTTTTAAGCTAATTTTGTGCCCGTTTTCAGATGCTGGTTATTAATGCCCTCTATAGCAAGAAAGCTTTAAGATGCCCTAATAATTGACTTAGGGCAAGCTCATCTTGTGTTAACGCACCTCACCTATCAACTGATGTGCATCAGCATGAATATTATTTCCCTGGGTGTGTCGAAGCCTGGTGGAGAATGAACAGCCATCTATTAGCAGAGCCACGGAGACAGAATCTCACATAATACCCCAGTGGTCAACAGCAGATGTGACAGTCTGAAAACATCAACAATGATGCAATGATGTTTCCTGCTGCCAGCCTTGCCTGTCATTATCTCTATTATGACTATGGGCAAAGTTTGTATCGGTATATTACGTAAGACAACCATACAGATCTTAATCTTATATGCAAATAAGAAGAATAAGCGTTCAGTTTTGTGGCTTTTAGTCCATGTCTGTTAGCTTTAAGGCTATCTACATGCTCTAATACAGTAGTTTCCAACCTTTTTGACTCCAAGGCCTCAACAATAATCAAAGGCCCTGTGACTTTTCCAGCTGTTTGTAATTTACTGGATAAAGATTAAGGACAAGGGTTTAAAAATAAACTAAATAAACCTGATAAAATATTTTGGAGCTTAGCATAACAAGAACAGGTATATTTACTAAAATATACAAGTAAACCCAACTCAGAATGACAATGCCCCTCCCACTAATACCACCTCCAGCCAAAATCAAGCAGTAAATCTTGTTCATCTCGTTCTTCAACTCTTCAACAGTGGAAGGCCATTTTTGCCAGATAGTAAGTAAGTAAATAAATAAATAAAGCAAGCCTTGGCAAAAAAAAGAGTCAGAATTATGACTCTCTATATAAGTCATAATGAAATTATGATAAAAAGTCAAAGACAAAAATATTTTTTGACTTGGCTATTATTTTGATTTATGCCATAATTATGATTTTTTTTTTTATCTCAATTTCAATGTGACATTTATTTTTTCTAAATTACAGAATATTGACTTTTTGTCATAATTGATATATTTTATGTCATAATTCTGACTGTTTAAGACATCATTTTGACTTTTGATCTCGTATTTATGATTTAACTATTTTTTTATTCAATTTCAATCAAGAAAAGAAAATTGAAATAAAAAACAAAACAAAAAACAAGACTAGCTTAGTTATACAAAGCAATGACTATGCTAAAACAGTAAAGTAATCAGATTTCTGTGTGATCCAGTTAGGGATTTCCAAAAATGTAGAGCTCTATCTCAAACACAAAAAGCTCTTATTAGGCTTTTCCTCAGCAAACACCATATGTAGCATCTAATTCAAGCATTAAAACCCCTACAAGGTCCTGTTTTCAGCACCTTTGGAATGATATGCCACAGAATTTACGCTAATCTGGTTTATGGCAAACTTGGAGATATAAACAGACCTTCCTGAAAGCCTATAAACAGACAACTTTATAAAAATGCCACAAATCCTTTGTGTTGGTGACACAAGTGACCTTGTGAACTCACACTGAATCCAGTGTGACCACCTTCTTTGCCTCTGGTGGCCTCATTCAGGCACAGGCATGACCCTGATTCACTTATGACCTCCAGACTGGGCTTATGTTGACTAGGATAAACAAGAATCTAAATCCCTGAAGTGTGCGAGCTTACCTGTAGGAGACATGCTGAGTCAAGCCGGCCCTCTACACAGTCAGTCACAACTCACAATAAATAAAATCTCTATTATTTTAAATCCAATCAGATACAAAATTATTCCTACTGTATTGCCCTGTACATGTAGAAAATGGTTGTGCGGCTTAATATTTTTATGGAACCTGATACATTTTTATTTCAAGATGCTTTGAAGAATATAAAAGTTGAAATTTCCCTTTGAAATTGAAATTACCTTACAAACACAGTGCCAAAAAGTCGCCCATCTCAACATCCAGACCGGCAAACTACCCCACCCTCTTTGAAGACTGCATTCTGGCCGCATGTTTACATTATGAGACAATAAACAATGGAGTTCAGGCGGGTCTGTGCCTCTGCTGGAGTCGTCTGACAGCCAGCCGGCAATTCAGAGCTACACTTGGACAGCGTGGCTGTGCGTGCTCACTGTAAACCGCCAGTGTCACACAGCTCTAATGACACACTCATTGAACAAGGCCTGCTCAAGGGCAGCAAGTGGACATTTCTACTGAGTTATGAGGCTGAGTTTGCGATCCTGCTAAGAAGAAGAATCCAAATATCATACCAGCCGTTATCAGCAACAGATGTGCATTACAATGCTTGCATTATAAGTCACCTGACATGCTATGTATTTCTATTCAAGAAGTGTTAAGATTTCAGTGTGGAAAAAATCACTTACTAACCTTTTTCATGTAAAGTTATATCCAAATTTTCCAATTTTGATGCTTTAACAATGGAATGGCAGTTACAAATAATAGACATTTCATTTAACAGAAGAAGTAAGTCAGACATGTTTGGAACACCATGAGGATGACAGTAAATGAGTGAATTGTCTCTTTGTCTCATCCTTTTTTAAACCAAATAGTTGAATTAAAAAATAAAAATTAAAAATTAAATCCCATTATGCCAGATATGTTGTTGATTAAGTTTGTATTTCTTTCTATATCTCGTGTCCCTCTGTCACGCGGTGGCTTGTGAAGAGTTACTGCATATGAAACCATAACCACAAGAACCCCCCCCCCCCCCCCCCCCCCCCCCAACACACACACACACACACACACACACACAAACAAACAAAGCCGTGAGAAGGAGCACCACTGGACTTAAGCCATCTAATTCACAGCATATGAGCCAGCAGCCTGTGTACACTCTCAAGTTCAACTGTACTTGACTTGGGAATAGAGCCACTGGGTTTCACAACCAGAAGTAAAAATGTACCTGATAACCAGGTTTATTATTAAAATTGGAAATAGGATTTGGCCTCACACCTTAATAAAGGCATGAGTGGATATCAATCTCACAGATATGAATATCAGCTCTACTGATGTGAAACTATTTTTTCCTCCTTTGTGTATATTAGTCCCATGAGTTATGATTTTTTCTCATTGTATCTACATTTAACACAATTTTAGTCTGTAGCAAAATGCATAAATCCTAATGGGGTATTGTTTGAATTGTAGCACAAAGAGTTCGGAGATTATGGTACAAACTGTAAAAGAACATTACAAGAACATCACACACACATGTTGCTTTGGACCGCCAGTGTCCTTTTTTCATGACCTTTTTCAGATGTGGTATGTGCATGATGGAGGATTACTGCACCATATGGCAGTTTAAAGAACAATGCTACACCTGTCCAAGATGTCTCACGAAGCATGTACGTACAGATCACTAGAAAATCTCAAAATAGCACTCGTTGCTTACAACAATAAATCCTTCTTGATTTAATGAATCATTATTCATTGTTAATCACCTAATCATTATTTTGAGGGCAACATCATTCAAAAGTGTTTCTGCAGATGTTAAGGAAATCTTACAGGATGAAGAATCAACCATCTCATTGGATTCAAAAGACATTTAGCATGAAACAGAGATGTCATATAAGACTGAGAGAAATATTTACAAAAAAAAAAATGTTTAACATAATGATTTTCTCTGCCAAACTAAATAATAATTTGATTCAATTATGTTTTCTAGAAATTAGTCAGAAATTTTTATCATTTTATTCTTTTAACAAGTAAAAAAAATAATAATAATAAAAATAGGTGTTTATCACAGATATTCGGTCAACTTAATAAACGGTACATATAGTTGTTTAAAATATCACAGTAAATATTTGACACACAATAGTCTAAATAGGTTTTATGTTTGGTAATATACAGAAATTGCCTTTGTATTTTAGGAAGAGCTCCTTAAAATCCTATTTTTTATTTTAATTTTTTTGGTATCAAAATGTGATCTGAGATGTCTTTTGAATTTTGAAACTACTGGAGAAAGTGCATTATTGCACAAAATTAAAAACATAAGTCTACTTGCTGCCTTCAATTTTGAATTTAAATAAAAGTGGTTCCATCATCGACTGTGGTAAATTCATTACACTTTTTAACCAGTTTGTTTTGAAAGATTTTAAGCAGTAAGTGAATTATACCATGACTTTCAGCAGGGTCAAAAGTTTTAAAGTAATTCAGATTTTTTTAAATGCATTTTAAATGACTAACTTAACCTAACTTTAACTATTATTGAACATTGAAGCCCCTGTTAAAATTTATATAAACCTCAGAATTTTTTCTGAGGTTTAGATATTACCACATGAAGCATATTGTTAAGGTTAACATTTTTTTTCATTGTAAGGATAAATTACAGAAATTATTGTGGGAAGTTAAATGTTAGCACAACATAGTGTTTAAATGTCACATAAAAAAACCTATCACAGCGGGAGATCCATCGTCTTGCAGCAGTGCCACCCAGTCTGAAAGGCACTAGGGTCAATGCCACATCCGATGCCCACAGCAAGCTGACTCCACCTGATGTGCCACACTCTGCGTCACACACTGGGACACGTGTAAGCCATGTGCTTTCTAGGAACATATTTACTGTTCTCGCTCTCATTCCACTGTGATTTATGTCTTTGTTTTCTTTTTCTGTGCATCTTTTTCTCTCCGTCTCTATCCGTGTTTGCTCTCTGTGTTAGAAGCATTTCAGTTCTCATTCAGTCTAGAAATGTTAAAAATAAAAATCTGCCAGCGTAACCTTGACTCAGGTGAACCACCTTAAAAACTCGAGCCTATCGATGTATATTTAATAAGGTGAAATATTTGCGGCAATGCACTATCTGCCCTTTGCTGGGTAGACATGTCACCTTGGATAAGCAATTTCTAGGTGATGTCAGCACCAGAGCGCCACTCTAAATCTGAGCCACACTACATATAATGCCTCTGTAGGTTGCAACAAAACCTACATGGACACGTTCACAATAATTTTGCTGTGGGTTCACGGTTAGTCTAAAAACTTTCCTGTGCAGTTCTATAAATCATACAGTATATACTGTATATGCACCAATATAGGCAGCAGTAAATGTGGGCTGTAATGAGAGGTTACAAATTTAAGTTCTTATTACAGACATCAGCGTATGTTAGTTATCTAAAATGAACAGTTATATATGTCATAAATTGAAAATCATTTGCCCCATGAGTCTACAGCCACCATAACCGACCAGCTACTACATACAACGTGCCTCATCAAACCACATACATAAGAGCAGAATGCGTTAAACTAGATTCATTCCTGAAAATAAAATCAATTATAAAATAAGGCAAAATAAAACAGTCATGAGATTAACTACTTTTGAACTTGACACGACAACATGAAAATACTACGCATACATAAATGTAATATATGACATTTATTGTGCTGTACATGATATTATGTTATTGACAGATATGTTACCTGTAATTTTCACATACATACATTCTCTCTGGGTAGATAAAATTTAAGTTTATACCAAAATCCCATTGTAATTTTTTTTGTATGTACAACCTTAAATAATATATATGATGGTTTTATATGGTATCATATGTGCATAGCAACCATTTATGTCAACAGTATATATTTTATTATATTATACTGTATATATGATATACAAATGTGAAATGTTTATTATGTTTTTGTAATATATACAGTATGTAATCACCCTAGCGCCATTTTGGAGATTATACACTGAACGTAAACAGTGTATTGGCGCTAGGGTGACATGAAGGAGACGAATTGTTGAATAAAGTCGTTATTTTTGTTTTCTTTGTCTACGAAAAGTATTCTCGTAGCTTCATAACATTACGGTTGAACCTCTGATGTCACGTGGATTATTTTACCGATCTCCTTGCTACATTTCTGGACCTTGATCGTGTTAATTACATTGCTGTCTATGGGAGGGTCAGAGAGCTCACAGAATTCATCAAAAATATCTTAATTTGTGTTCCAAAGATGAACGAAGGTCTTACGGGTTTGGAACGACATGAGGGTGAATAATTAATGACAGAATTTTCATTTCTGGGTGAACTATCCCTTTAATATATGAAATTGTTCAGAACACGACGTGAAAAAAGATATCATGGCCACAATTTTACTAAAATAAAACTAAGGAGAAAATGAGTACAATACAGCCATAATTGTATATGTTTTGGGAACAAATTCTTAATTACCAGCCAATATCTATTTCTTTTTTAGCATGTCATATGCAGGGCTCTGTAAACATGATATGAAAAATAGTAAATGTTGTAGATCGAATGCAAATACACATTATGTTAACATCTCGAAAAGACTGACAACTCTACGGCCAAATTAATTGTTTTAGACCAGTGCTAGGCTTATGTTCAGTTTTAGAGATAAAACAATATACTGATTTCTAATAATTTTATATTATTATTATCCATTTTTGTCAGCAGATATTGATATATGCAATTAATTCATTAACACTGATAGCCCTAATAATAATTTAGCATGCAGGACTCTCCGAAAGAACTATGGTTAAGATCAAATGGCGATGCACTCTTCATGCAGTCTAAAATTAAGGCCATGTTCATACTAAAGCGAGGCAGTTAGCTCATGTACATTATGGACTGTGATAAGTTAATGCAGTGTTGCGTAATCTTACTGTCCTTTGCTCTACATCAGATAGGACAGGTAAATGATAAGCTAAATATACTCAGATGGGTTGGTTTACAAGGCTCTATCATTTTGAAACAGGCAAATAGTCTCTTAGTACCTGTACCTAATAACATCGAGCAAAACTCACAGGTGCCGTATGTCAACATGATAGAATAGAGAAGGATAGATAGGTGGAGAAGCTCTGGTTGCAATAGCACTCTTATCTGACTCTAGACACCACAAATAGACTGAGTCAGAGAGACCACAGGAGGGCCGGTTACATAACAGAGAATGGAGAGATGGGATAGCTGCAGATTGCCTCTCTACCCCTCTGTCTTCAAGGATGATTCCACCGCCACATATCCATTCTGAATCACGCTGCACTTTTAATGAATCCTAACATGGGAGCACGCAGCTCAAACAAAGCAGAGCCCAACTAAATACGCTCCAGGCTTTGAGATATTTCCCCATATTTTCCATCCTGGAGGAGTGTGGGATGAACTCCAACCCAGTTTTACTGTCCTGCGCTAACACTGTGCCTCCTTGTTTGAGGTATCCTCAAGCAAGACTGCCAGTGAAGGTAAATACACAGCATCATCCGTTCCTCTCATAAATATTTAGGCACCGGGACATGCCTTTGGTACGTCTCGCTTTGTTTTAACAGAGTGGAAGAAAATAAAGCCTGCACGGGCTTTGCTGTGGACACTAGGCACCAGGCTTTTAAATTCCAACCTTGTGGAAAAGGAAGAAAAAATTGCTGGAAGAAAGACATAAAATGGACAGTTTACCAAGTTCTGATCGGAAGCTCCCCTAAAAACTCTTCAATCTTGTGGTATAGCGGTTTATGTTTCTTTCATTGCCTTTGTAATTACTCTTTGAGGGTTTGAAGCTAGTCATCAACAACAAAAAGGGGTTTCTTTATCCAACGTTTCTATAGATTTTCCCTTGAGAGAAAATTCTCAACGCAAAGTGAGGTTTGAAAACAAAAAGACCACACATTTCTTGTTATCTCCTTGCATGTTGCTTCTTGTATACTGTGAAATCCCCTGTTTAATTAGTAGTTGTACAACAAAGTGTGAAGTACCACTATTTGAACAATGCTGTAAACACTAAGAAATGGGAACATGAGACACTTATCTTTCTTCATCTTTTTCCAAGCCATACTCCTCAGACTTTCTACTGTAGATTTCATTATTTTCTTTTTTTTTAAATGTTAATGTGACCACACAGTGACACTGCATCAGTCTGTGGACTCATCTTTGGTGTATTTAGCCTCATGGGAGATGCCCTCGCCCACAGACTTTTATAGAAAAACCTATCATAACATATTTCTTGAGGAAAATCTGCCAATTTCTCTCTGAGCTTCCCTGCCAAAGTACACATTGGTAATGACCAGCCCCAAGGAGGTGAGGCTACCCCTTGGAGCACATCTCCCGTTGCCAGTCTCCAGGGATCCGATGGGAATACTTTCCATTTAGCACCTCCAGACATGCTTTTTTGTTAAAACCCAAGCTTGACTCGTGCTTACGGAAATGGTCGCAAGACCTTAATCTAATTTTTTGGCTAACTACAGGAGTCTCCTGGGATATGTCAGTAGCATATGTGACAGTCATTCAAAGGCAACAGACCTGGTACTGGATCTGTGGCTACTCTAAAACTAGACTGTGGACAGGGAGCCTTAAAGCCAGCCTGCAGGATCCACTGCAGTACCTATTGTCATAAATAAATAACCAACTGGCTAGACAAAGTAAGAAAAGGAGAAAAAAACAACAACCTTGACTTCTGTATAGAGATGGCATCTTTCTAATTTCAGCCTCAGAATGATATCAAATTGAGCAGCTAATTGAAATGCAACATTTATGACAGACTATAAGTGACTCTAATTTTACATTCCTTTTACAATACATTTTTTAATATTAAGAATACTATTTTTTAAACCTGATACTTCCAGTATACATAAATGTGTGTGTGTGTGTAGGGAATATATACTATATATATATATATATATATATATATATATATATATATATATATATATATATATAGTGTGTGTGTGTGTGTATGTGTGTGTGTGTGTGTGTGTGTGTGTGTGTAGTCTCTCATTCGGCTTAATTTTATTTAATCTAAATGTGGGGTCAGCTGAATCTAAATTCTAAATCTGTATCTGTGGTTGAACTATTTTAAAACCTGCATTCTATTGATTTTTTTTTTAATTTCCATTAAAGTGCCAATAAACTTTTTGTTGAGCAACTATAGTGCTTCTTCCAAAATGTGTTCTACTTATTCGCTCCACTTTATACTCTCTCATGATTTACTGTTTTGCAAATTCTGTATCTGATTTGACCTCTGCCATTGCCTTTTAACCCCCAGACCCTTTGATACAGTACGACTAGTAAACAGGTCTTCTTAAAGTTGCATGATCAGACCAGTTTTCAATTCTCCATTTGTCTCTTTCCTTATACTGAAGTTCTCGGAATACATTCATTATTTATTCAGCGATGCAAACTGCTCACTGCCAACAAAATTTGCCTTTATGAAAGCTATTGTGCATCTAACTTGTGCATTGTGATTGACTAATGCATTAGATCATTTAGAGAATATCTGAATATTTTTTAAACATTATCAAATAGGATTGTACTACAACATTCAGCATGAAGGGACACATACCCACCTGACCAAAGCATCAACAGCATCATACATATCAAAGCAGAACAGAGGCAAACAGAACAAATCTGGCGTGCAAAGGCAAAAGACCGTAACTTCGATTTTTGACGAAAATGAGTTATTGATATTTTTGAAACATTCAAGACATCCTTTATCATGTGCATAAGTATCTTGAGTCAATACCATTGTTTTCCCGAGAAAATAATGGGTTGTTTTAACCATAACTTCGAAAAGCCCCGGAGAAACCAAGGCAGAACACAGTATAACACCAGTTACCGCTCTTTCACTTTGTTTGGAACGCTCAAATTGAGTTACGACATTCTGCCTTTGCTTAGCCATGCGTCACTATGAAGTTGCAGTGCCGGCTTAGAGTTATACGGTGTTCTGCCTTTGTTTTACTGTCCATTAAAGTAGGATATGCTGCATTTTATTTATGGTGTAACTTGTATAATTTCATACATCTGATCTGTTACTGAAGCACTTTATTAGACAAGTGAATTAGATAGATCTACCGCGATCTACCAAACAACTGCGTATAGCAAAGCACTGTAAAGACTAGATACCTTGGCAGCAATACGTAATCATGAATAATCTTTAAAGATTTTAATTTTTATTATTTCCTTTTTATAATGCAGATTATTCACCTGGCTGTCACTTCTAGTTGGCGAGTGTGGACTCAAATGCCGTAGAATGTAGCATGATCAATCAATGATAAACATTACTAACAGTTCACAATAGCCTGAATAACTTGAGTTAATTTGATGTAAAAAATATAATTTATTTGTTGCTTACAAGAAAATATTGTGTCTTAATACACAGCTACATTTCAATGGCTGTCACTGGAGTAGCAGGCAGTATGATGGTGTAGTTAGGGCATCTACCAGCTGGGCATAACGTGTTCCCATGTTTTAGTTTCTCACTCTCCTCTTCTCTGCTCTTCCCTTCCATCTACTTTCTCTTTGCATGCTTAAGGAGTGCACAGCACAAAAGAGCCGATTAAAGAAGGTATCAACTCTGGGATTGGTTTACATGGTAATCTGCAAACAAACTGAGTAAGATGGAAGACACAAGATAAGTGTAGAATGCTGATGTATTTAACCTGTGTAACCTCAAATTACAAATGCTACGGACAGTTTTTGGCACAAAGCTCAACCAATGCCATGAGTCTGGGTAGGGGCTTTTCTGTTTGTCTGACAAGTGGCAGATTGATTAAGTTTTTTGAGAAACCTATTTGCAACGATCATTATTTTTAGTTAAATTTAGTGGCATTTAGCATGATTTCTTCTACATCTAACTACTGCTATTTCAAAAACCTTTATATTTTAAAATGTGGATTAATAGCATTTTTCATTTCCATCTGCAGGCTACATGGATATGCCAGAATATAGCAGCAAGTGAATGTTTTTATGAGTAAGTCACCATTCAGTCAACAGATTCTTTCAAACATGCTGATTCATTCAGAAACCAAACAAGTGACCAAACTGACTGAATGGGTCATTGAATTATTCACTTAGACAGTTTGTTCAAAAACACTGATTCACCCAGCAACTAAACACAATATACTGTGTTCTGCTTCCAAACGCTTTGTTTGGATCTTTGTTAGCAGAGCAAAAACAGACAAAATAACTGTCAATATTGTCTTAAATGTAAGTTACTCCATCTTAAAGGGCACCTATTATGCAAAATTCACTTTTCCATGTTAAACATAAATGTGTGTTGGCAGTGTGTACACAACCACCTTATAATGATACAAATCCACCCGCTCTTTTTTTAAACTCAATAAATCATAAGCAGTGTCTCAGAACAAGCTGTTCTGATGTCACATTTTACAGGCCCCGCCCACGATTGTTGACGGACATATTAGCAGAGACCCCATCTTGAGTGAGTCGCACACTGCTGATTGTTTTGTTTTGGCAGAGTATTAAGGTATGAGCTGTAAAGGCACAGCCCTATTCTGGAAAAGGGGGTGGGGAGCAACAGCTTATTTGCATTTAAAGAGACATGCACAAAAACATGTTTCTGCTTCCACTCAAAATGTGCATTTTCAAAATGATATAATAAATTATATGTGGGGTATTTTGAGCTGAAACTTCACAGACACATTTTGTGGACACCTGAGACTTATATTGCATCTAAAGGGGCATATTGCCCTTTAACTGTTTATGGAACTGTTTTATAAAAGCAATATGACTCTCACAACCATGCTGTTAGCCGCATGTACGGTATGTAGCGAACCTAATGCTTATTTATGTTGCATGTTGGTCTTCTATATAAATATTTTTTTAAATCTTATTTTTGTGGCAATCAACAACAGCACATGTTGAATCTTGAGCTCACTTTGCCTTGTATCACCAATGCTTCTGGTTTGCGGTGTAGTTGTACATCCTACTATGATTTTTAATGAGACCAGACATGGCAAACAGAATGGAAGTAGTGAGTTATCATGCCAGCACCTTGTTCAGAAAAAGTGTGTATGTGTGTGTGTGCCTGTGTGTGTGTGTATGTGTATGTGTGTGTGTGTGTGTGTGTGCGTGTGTGTGTGTGTATGTGTATGTGTGTGTGTGTGTGTGTGTGCGTGTGTGTGTGTAAAAGGCTTACAGGCTGATGGATTAATTCCACTCTTTTACGTTCCTCCTTGCCGGCTAATTAGTTTGCTCACACCCTTGATAACAGATTATAATCACATTTCATAGTCATTTCAGTGCTGCACCTAATCTATTCCTAATCTTCTCAAACATGGTAATCTAGGCAAACACGGCTAGCCCTTTCATGTGATAGGTATCCAGTACTCTCAGAAGCCAGTCTTCATACGGCCCATTTTACTGTGATTCATGCTTAGAGTCAAAGGAAGTTACATATGACTTATTGAAGGCCGAGTGCAGCTTCTTTCAAAACTCCAGTGAGGTGGATTTCTTTTTAGGTCAAATGAATAAATATGGCCTCTGCCTAGCATTCCTTCTGAGGAAAGAAAGTGTGAGGCTCGAGAAAGTTTCCTTGCAAAAGTTGTTGAGGAACCGGTTTCAAAAAAGTGATCTCAGCGCAGGCGAGCAAGGAGAAAGTCGAGGCACTTAACAGATGGAGATAAAAACAACACAATTGTCACATCAACAAGCGTTCTGACAAAGTGCTGCAGCATCTTTCTGTGGTTATAGCCCACCCCCCATCTTTTCCCGAAGCCCTTCACAATGGCCCAATGGATTTGAGAGCTTAAATGTCAATCATCAGATCAGTGTCATTCGCATCAAGCGTCCTAAGCACAATACAATACGTATGTAGGTCAACGAGTGGGCCTCACTCAATCCAATTAAGTGCAATGAATGGAGTCTCAAGATATTTGAGATTTGTATTTTCATACATTAAATAACAATTGGCCCCACTGGAGATTTGCAGAGCTATTTGTGTGGGCTTGGCACATCTGGAGCCTGGTAGTATTTTTATTGAAAATGCTGTGCATGGTGCATTTCTGTCAAGGCATGTACAGTAAGTGACTGCAGGTGGACCAAAGCAATCAGACCATGTCTGTTTCCTATTATGTATTGAAGGGATATGACCGTCACGGATCACTGCAGAGGTCTGTCATACACTTTAAAAATTATTTTTCAAAGCTGGAATTAAAATAAAGATTACTGGAGTATGTTTTACAAGAAACTTTAAAGTATTTTAGTCTGTCTGCTTCAAAATTTTACATTTAATTCAATGTGTTACTTGTCATTTCATTGCAATTATTTGCTAAATTTACTATTAACTTCTGATTTAAAATTGCTTCCAAATAAACCATACACCAATTATAACACTTTACTATTGGCTGATTCATTAATTCATTCATTCTTGTGTATAAAGTGCATTCAGGGGATTTTTTTCTTTTATTTATTTATTCTTTTATAATACATTTGAAAACTTATTTTGTTCCACAAAAGAAAGTAGCTCAAGTCATACAGGTTTGGAATAACATGAGGGTGTGTAAATTATGACAGAATTCCTTTGTGAGTGATTTATCTTAAGGGGTCAAGTTCCTTTCTCTTTGGAGTGTTACAAGCTGTTCATGCATAGATAAGATCCCTGAAGTTGCAAAGACTAAAGTCTCAAAACCAAAGAGATATTCTTTATAAAAGTTAAGACTCATCCACGCCCCCCCTAAAACGGCTTATTCAAACACGCCCCCACATGTCTACATCACGATGTGGAAATATTTGCGTAATGCCGCCCAAATGTTCATGCAAAGAAAGAAGATTTCAGTAACCAAAGTAGTGTTGATGCAGCCACAAGACACTGTGTTTCTATTTGAAAGCAAAAGCACTTTATTTGGCCTTCCGAAAGTATATGCATTTAGGAATAATTAAGATTACTTACAAGAGGACAGCACAACCCAGATGTTCAAATTTGTGCAACGCATTTTATGGACAACTGTTTCGTCAACCTAGGAGAGTAGGTAATTCGGACTTTGCTATGACAATCTGGCGCTTCTGAGTCAGTGACTGTAAGTGTGTTTTGTTATTAGTTTACGTATTTGCTACTGACTGTTCTAATGCGGAGTTTTGCACGTGTGTGTGTGCACGCATGTGTGTGAGGGAGAGAGAGGGAAATATATACAAGCATCATCACTGTGTCTGTCATGTGACTCTTTTCCCCTTTCTGGCATGAACTGATGGTAAACCTAAGGACATTATTAACGGTCTTTACATTTATTTTGAAAGCTGAAGCTCGCGATTATAGAAAGGGGCGTTACATCTCTGACGCGTCGTGTTCGGTCAATCACGATGCACTGGGTCAGTTGGCCAATCAGATAAGACTGCGCTTGTCGGAAGGAGGGGCTTTTTAGAAAACGACGCGTTTGAGAGGCGGGGCATAGAGGACCTACAATAATGTACAGTATTTTAAAAATAATGTGTTTTTTGAACATTAAAGCATGTCAATATTCTGTTACACCAAATACACAAAATGATGATCTTTAAAAAAGCATCATATGACCCCTTTAAGGAAAGGACACTCCTTTTTGGTTGTTTGTGACTGACCTTGAACAACATGAAATTGTGTGATTGTGAGTGGAGGACTGTAGTTTACATCTCTGTTAAAAAAACAGTCAAAGTGGATTATCTACTGACTTTGACCTTTATCTATGCATGACATTGTATAATGTTGTCTGTTGTTGTGATGCTGTAATGCATTCCTTCCACTTATTTACAAAAAATAGCCATAGACAATCTATGGATGAACAGCAGTAGTACAGGGACATTTCATCTCTAGCATTCCGTCTGTTGAGCATTTGCACTAGATCTAATCTTGTTAGTGCAGATTTAATGAACTGAAATGCCCAGATGGTTGCTAAAGAGAAATGCGAATGGTCTGATTTGCTCACATAAGGCAAGGATAGCTGGCCATACTCTTCATTTCAGGCTTAATGTCTTGTTGAGTCTATAAATATACATAAAGTCTGTACCACACAAGTTAGTTAGAGATGACTTAATCTGTGTCAGCATTGGTCGTCTATGAATAATCGTGTAAATTGTGACCCTTCCTTATGCAGGTACACTCTCCAAAAAGTGATTCTAGAATGTTTTTTGTCTTCCAAAATTAAAATGTAGCTGTTTAACACTAGAACCGCGGGGGTCACTGTATACCTAAAAGGGTAAATTTTACCCGTGCACATTACAACTGTTTTTATATGGCTAAAGAGCATATTATTTCACTGTATTATGCCACTGTCTTCACAAAGAAGTGTCTAGAGTCATGACATGATTATGTCTAGTCATCAACTATATTTGTGTCCTGTTATGTTCAAGGCTTTTTTTATGCAGGCCACTAATCACTTTTCATAACGGTCAATAAGCACTGACAACGAGAATTAGAAGGAAGTAAATACATATTTGGGTGGTGTAATATTATACTACAATGTCATTAATTAATATATTAATAATAATAATAATATAGGCTAATCATATTAGATAATGTATTAACCTATGTTATTTAAATTACTAAAATAGCTATATAGACAATAATGAGCAATAATAATTTACCACACTGCATGATGCGATGACAAATTCAAGCGCACAGCTTCACCTAGGCTAATTATTTATTAATTTGTTTAGTTATATTATTTATAATTTGAATAAGAGAACCAATAAACTTCAGGTAATATATAATAAAAATGGTTTTATTCATTAACAGTTACATCATAGATCAGATTTTTTTTTCTTCAGGAAAGTGGCAGCCTAAATAGCACCACAGGAGCGAACAATAAATGATAGAAACAACAATTGAATAATTAATCCAAATTTTGAACAATTATGAGTAACATTAGGCTAAAACATAAATATTATATCTTGATCGCTGTCAGATGAGCTGTCAAAGGCTGAGCCGACCAGGATGCATTACTTGTCTCACTACCATCAGACTCTCCATCGCTCGTGGTATTTAGTGCTTCTTATACCTCTTCAGCATCCATAAATCGCCTTCTTTTACTCATTTTGTCTTTATTTATTAAACCAATAACCGCTAATTCAGTGAGTGAAAGGCGTTGCCTAGCAATGTACAATGTTAAAACATAAGCGTCAACAAAATACAGGCATTATATAGTGGGTAAATTTGACCCGCTGGCGCTTACAGGTATAAATGCCCCGTTTTTGATCTGGTTTTATTGAAACAATTTTTAACAACAGGGGATTGTAAATCACACAATTTTAGTAAAAGTCAATGACTGGGAGACTTGAACGTTTCATTGAAAATCTGTTATGTACATTTGAAAAACAGCCACGGGTAACATTTACCCCATGGCGGTTCTAGTGTTAAGTCAACTGGCGAAAATTCCTGCATTTTTCATAACTCAATATATTATGCAGAAAAACTAAATATCGCAAGTTATATATATTTAGTTCAATTATCAAAGCAATAGTTTAGTGAACTTAAAAATCTGGATGCATCAAGTTGCCTTCGACTTTCAAATTTTGTCTAATACTTTTATTCACAAAGGATGCATTTAATTGATCAAACATGGCCGTAAAGTAATTTATAATGTTACAAAACTTTTCGATTTCAATTCAATTCTGTTCTTTTGAACTTTCTATTCATCAAAGAATAGTGAAAAATTATTTTCCACAGAAACATGAAGCAGCACAACTGCACTCAAAATTAATATATTTTTTTAATTATAATAATATTTCACAATTTGTACTGTATTTTTTGATCAAATAAATGCATCCTTGGTGAGCAGAAGAGACATTGAGGGACATTAAAAAAAAAATCTTACTGATCCCGAACATTTAACCAATAGTGTTCAACAAACTGAATATTAGTTTTTGCTGTGGTATAAAAATTGTTATTGATAATCTTGTATTTTAACTGGCATTGACAGCCCTAGTCAGAACAACCCAAAGTATATAATAGCTATTTATGCTTCAAAATGTCATGGAATTAAATAGCATGATTGAAAACAGATTATGCTGAATTTGTTGGTCCCAAAGAGCTACCATAAATCTTACTTCACCATTGACTGAGGCTAAACTAAACTGCTCCCTCAGCTATTTGTTTCTGCTTTCTACTCTCAGTTGCAAAAGGTTACTTTCACGGAGCCTTATAAATCAACAATCTTTCAGTGCTATGAGTTTAATTTTTTAGGTTTCAGAGGTGTTATTCATCTCTTTGGAGCAATAAAGAAATTTCCCTCTGGCTATCGATGATCAGTCTGCTGTGTAAATCAGATCATTGCATTTATATTGCCATCCTAATAAAAAAAGGATAACACACAATGTCATAAAACAATCACTACCATATACATCACATAAAAAAACACACTGTAGAGCTTGTGTATATGTTCCATCTCTGTTATACCCCATCTCTGTTTCCATACTTACATGGTCACCCAGTGCAAGATGCCCTGCAGGACACTAGCAGTAATGAAATGATCGCAGAGTGAAACTTCTAATAAATGTGTTTCCTCTTTTCTCAAGTACAGGCCAATTACCTTAATGAGCTACCATAATATCACTTCACCAGCCTCATGCTGCAACTACCCCAGTGAGGAGACAATTAAATGTAGCCATATTCCAAAATCTGGAGCCTATTACCGAGGTCATATTATGTCTCGCTATTCACAGCAATGCACACACAAAAAAGGCATACATCTCATTTTATTTGGCTGTTATTTACTTAATCATGTAATTAGTATATCTAGTCTTCCAGTAAAAATAGCACATCATTCTTAAGACAAAATAAATTATACATTTAGTTTCATATTTTACAAAATTAGTTTGCATAATTTTGATTAAATTGTTCTTGTGTGCAACATGAATCTAATCAAATTTAGCTATGTTTATGCTTAAAACTGTCATAATGAAATGTAATTATTACATATAATTATTAAGTAATTAAAGTATTATTTTTATTCATAATTCATTATTATTATTATTATTTAGATGAAATGTATATAAATCAATTTATTTAAAATGATTTTTTGTTTTCTTTTTTCTGTAAAAACAAGGTTTTTTTCTTCTCAGGTTAACTTATCCTGCTTGAAGTAAGATTACATATTTTGGTCCCACTTTATATAAAGTGGCCTTAACTACTCTGTACATACTGTGACGAGTCGGCTGCCTCCCCCCTGTCCATCATCACCACCCCGTCCCATATTCGCCGCCCTTCACCAGGCTCCCGACAGGAGTGGGTGTGTGAGAGGAGGGGCGCTGAAACAGCCAGGGCTGGCGGCGTGTGATGGGGCGCACCTGACGTGAATAGAGCCTCATCACCGCCGCCGTTAAATGCCGAACGCGCCTCTCCTCGGGAGACCGGTCTCTCCCCCGTGCATGCACGCTGGTGTCCTCGTGGGTCCAGGAAGGGAGCGTCGAGGAGGACTGCCGCACCCGTTAGGCGGCTGACGGGCCAGGATGCCGGGCCGCCGAATCCCCCAGAAGCGCCGGGATTCCCGAAGATGGACGAAGCCGCGCAAGAGACGCCGCCGCCACTCGCTCCCGGCCCCGAGAGGGGAGCGCGTGCGGCCACCGGACTCCGCCCCTTCCCTGGACCCTTCCCTCCTGAACACTGCCCTCCTGCACAGCCCCGCAGCACGACGAGGACACCAGATCCCTGTTTATTTTGGACACTTTTTCCCCTTTGGACACTTTATTTTAATATATTGTTTAATAAAAACCTCTCCGAGGCTTGACGCCACGCCCACTGTGTCTGTCGTTGGCTCCTCCCGCCACAATACATTTAAATTAATCATTTGATACAATGCACTTATTGTGTGCATACATGTTTAACCTTGTATTTATAATTAAAAATACTTATGTCTGTAATTCATTTCTGTAATTACATTTACAATTACAGCACTGGCCTAGTCCTTACACCTTAACACACCCTTAAACCTACCCATGCAACCAAACCTGTCCCTAACCTTGCCTGTATCCCACCTCAATAGCAGCAAAAGTGTTTTCAAATACAATATGAACACAATAAGTGCACTGTACATATTCTTTGATGTAAGTACATGGTAATTAAGGCCACCTAATATAAAGTGGTACTCATATTTTTACTGGAAATCAAGAAAAAAATACTGATTACGAAAATGATTTTGTTACAAATAATTAAAATGCATAAATGCATGCATTGCTAACAAGACACGGCCTTATTCTTGAGTTCTACTGTGCTTTAAAAACACTTTCTGTCCTGAAATTCATCACATCTGGAGCATAAAAATAAAGCTTACCAAGGTTTTTGGCACCACTAAACAGTTGTGACATCCATGGCTTGACAACAACTGCACTGAAAGAGTTAACATCGTGAGAGAAGAGATCATGCCTAAACAGCACACCAACTGCAGCAACTATTATGTCTCAAGTGCAGCGTTAAGTGCTATGGAGAATTTTTTAAGGGCTCCCAAGGGACTTCAGACCCTCCCACGTGATTCCAACATGCCCTCATTTCCAGTGCAGATGATTCTCAGGGGGGATAGAGACTCTTCTGCGTGCTACAACCCTTGGGCGAAATCTGACTCCCTGATATCTAGTGAGTCAGCATTCGGGCAGGGAATGGTAAATTCCAAGACTTTTTTTTTTTCTCGTGGCATCTTGTCACTAAACCACCAATAGCAGGTGGAGTAAGCCTGATTATCTATGAAGCCCCTTCTCAGGCCTGCCTGCCTTTGCCGTTGGTCTGTGTTTTCCTGGCTCATTACAAAGGAAGTTAAGTCATTAAAAACAGCCTCAGGTGCAAAAAAGAGGCACTTGATTAGACTCAGCATGTCTACTCTTAGCTCCCATGCTAGTAAGGTGACTTTCATTTTCTTTTTTACCTTTAGTCTTAATACTGCATCACATTTTATGATGCCATACTCAAGGAAGATAAAGAGTTTTTCCTCTTTAGTAACACACAGGGTCCTAGATCCTGAGGCCTTGGCTGTTCCAACTCAAAAGTATAAAAAAGTGCCATTCACACGCTTTGCTCTTTTGCCCAGCAAAAACATTAGATGCAGTTTTGTGTCCCACTGAGGATGCACCAATTGGATTTGTGCATGTCTAATATGACCACAAAGAGAAATCTAATAAACATTATAGCACTGCAGAGAAAACAAGAAGATACCGGTGTTTGTCTAGCTGAGGTTTGCAAGACAAATGGGATATTATCTGAACCTCTAACATGACATAGTGCACAGCTGAGAGTCTGTTTGAGAATTAACCTGCAACTGTGAATCCCTGAAGTCTTTTGAAACCCTATAATAGTTTTTCATTACAAACAGACCAACATTTATAATGCTGTTTACTATAAATCTTGACATTTGCCCTCTATCCAGCTCTTCTTCTTAGTATGTTAATAAAAGTTCATTAAGAGAAGTAGCGATGTCCGGTTAATTGACAAGATTAACAAGTCTTCTCAATGAATCAAAACCAGTCTAAATGAGTCACTCATGAATCAAACTGATCTGAATCTTCAATTCACTGACACAGTGGACCAATGGAGTGGAAGATTGGTAGTGAATAACAACTGAAAGCTATATAATTTTAGAATACTTGAAATATAGTGTATGGCCTACTTTTACAATACTTTCTTGCTGTTTTTATGTTTTTTTAATCATTAATTCACCTGAATGTTTTTTAAAAAGAATAGCCAGGATATTCTTCTAAAAAAACAAAAACATGAGGATAAATGAGTAAATGATGACATACTTTGGCAAATTTATAACACTCTACATGGCTGTGTCCAGAATGTGTGTGTGTTCTCATCTGAGTGATGCATGGATTCATTGGACTTGTTTTATTTCTACTGTACATTTAAAGATGGATCCAACCCAACCATTCCCCCATGTGTACTGGCAAACGGACATGAAGAATGGTTTTAGTTCTCATAAATCACCCTGACACACATTCCCAAAACCTGGCGCATGCTTTTTAAGTATCGGAATGGAGGAAGCACTTGAGGCATGTTAAACATGTCAACAATAACCTGGACAGAGTTCCTTCTACTTCTCAAAAGACTTTCGCTTTGTCAAACACGGTTAGACAAAGTGCAGGCGAGTAGAATATGCTGGCTGTGGGAATACAAAAAGCATTATTCAGATGTCTTGTGACATCAATAAAGTGGGTTAATGGGGAGGCTGGACACCGTGAATTGCTGTAAAAGCAGCACTTTTTGTCCCTAACCGCCCAATCATTTAAAGTAGGCTGATGAGCATTGGTGGGGATTTGACCCAACAATTACCCCATTGGCCTTGCTATTGCTTTACAGAACAAATGAGGAAATCCAGGTCATTACTGCAGCCTGGCCGGTAAAAACTTTCCTATTTATAACCAGTTGTAATTGTATGACATTTCTGATGTAGTGCTGTCTATACCCATCCTCAAATGTAATATACTATATAAGTAAATATATTACATTTCCATATATGAAATATATTGTAATATGAATAAAAACATCTTTATATATTAACATACATATCTAGCCTATGTAAATACATTTTTGATATATAGTATATTCCATGTACATACAGCATATCATCCTAAAACCGGTCAATACATGTTGATAATATAATGAAATTACAAAAGATTATTAAAAATTATTACAAAAACATATATAAACATACAGATTTTTTGTGCTGTATATATGTTGTTTCAATAAAGTTGCATATATACAGTATATTGTTGACATTTATGGTTGCTATATATAAATACCATATAAAAATCATCATATAGATATTAACACACAAATTTTACTGTGGGGATTTATACATCTACTCAGAGAATGCACATATGTGAAAATTATATATCTCCTTATAGGAAACATGGCAATATCACTCTTGATATAGGACCATATTACACTGCTGTATGGGTATGTTTTTAAATATCAAATATTAAGCTGTGGTATATTCAGTCCTCATAGGTTTTTTTTTTTTTAATAACTGAAGGATATACATGATAGATTAAAACATCTGGTATCTGAGTATCATTTCAGATGTGTGCTTCTTTGACACATAAAGCATGTATTAAAGGTATAGTTTACCCAGAAATTAATATTCTGTCAGCATTTACTCTCTGTCATGTTGTTCAAAACCTTTATGAATTTCTTTGTGTATAAATAAAAAGATATCCGGATATATAAGTTAATACAATAAAGTCAGTGTGAGGCACAGTTTTGTTTTGAACTCCACTGACTTTCATTGTATGAACAAAAACATTCTTCAAAATATCTTCTTTCATGTCCTGCAGTAGAAAGTCATACATGATGTTTTATTAACAAAGTTCGGGAGGAGCACGTCAGATACTTAGCCTAATTAAACACAAGTGGTACGCAATCAAGTCAATCAACTCACGGACATAAATACAGCTGACATACCTCCACTCATTTGACGGTCTATCAGCATCCCTCCACCACCCCTTCTCCACCAAATTCACTAAGTTCTCACCATACCACGGGGGGGATACTCTGGGTTCGGGCCATTCCCGAGCTCAGAGCCCTTCCCCAGGACAGCACGCCAACTACGTATTACCATACTCGCCAAATACGCATTACGTAACTCGTGCTAAATATATGTAAGTGTGAACTCGTGAAATGCCTAAAACTGCACGGTAGTGAGCAAATTATGACAGGTTATTCATTTTTGGGTGAAATATGGTCACACTATTTTAAGGTCCAGTTCTCGTTATTAACAAACCATTAACTGTGACTTGCAACAATAAACTCCTAATGTGCTGCTTAAAAATAGTTAGTAAGGTATTTGTTAAGTTTAGGTATTGGGCAGGAGTAGGGATGTAGAATATGGTCATGCAGAATATGTGCTTTATAAGTACTAATAAACTGCCAATACTTTAATAATAGACATGCTAATAATCAACTAGTTAATAGAGAGAATTGGTCCCTATACTAATGTGTTACATGAAATATTTGTGTTACATGAAAGCTTATTTGTATGTGTACAATATGTATGCTAAGTAAATACAAGAATTTGCAATCCATGCACAAACTGAATGGTCTTAAATATTACTTTACTTTAACACAACAAGAATGAAATTCTCAATTTAAGGATGTAGACATAAGCAAAGGTATTACCAGCAAAGACTTTCCCTCCCTAACAGGTCAGGACTTTTGAACTGCTGTGTAATGGTGTGCATTTTTTTTTTTTTTTCAAATCACATTCTGTGGTCTCGTTTTTTCCAGAGTTGCTCTCCAGTGCTCCTACTTTTCTTTATTCAAACAAGGGTTTTATATCTAGAACATTCTAGTCTGCAATGGCACAAGAGACTGGCTGCTTAATTTCCTTAAGACAAAACAAACCGCCACACGTCTCTCTCTCTCTGATTAAGCAAATACAAATCTCACATTAAAAGACTGAGTCCCTGTCCCTAAATTACTGATGACAGTAGAAACAAAGGCAGGCAGTAAACAGAATGTGAACTTGGCCGAGTAAAGTGTGGTGAAATGTGGGGGTTTGCCATACTCAGCCCCGGGCAGCCTCAAAGCTGTGTATCAGGTGTGCAGAAACAACACAACATTGCCACAGGCTCTGAATACACTCATGAGTATGAGGTTCAAAATACAGGTGGTAACGTTCAAAACAATTGCCACAGACAGAAATCCCTATTGAGATGTTGAGGCATACTTTATACCATGTACAGTCATAACTAGATGTCTGTTATTCATCTTCATTCAGATTTGTTTGAATTATTATCTGATTAATTTACATATGATATTGCAAATTGCATGGAGGCCGTTCACTGCCTCAGTTAAAAAGAAAATTATTTAAAATAAGAAATAAATCATGCTGTGAAATATAATAATGATGTACAGTGATTTGTAATTGTGTGAAATAAAGTTGTAATCATGAGAAATTTGTTCCTAGATATAGTTACATTATGAGAAATAAAGTCACAGTTGCATTAGTGATATACAAGTTGCAATTGTGATATACAGTGGGTTGCAATTGTGTGAAATAAAGTCATAATCCTGAGAGATAAATTTGTAATCGCAAGATTTAGTTACATTACAAGAAATAAAGTAGCAATTGTTTAAGATTATAAAAAAGTCATATTGTGAAATGTAAAGTTGCAATTTTGTGTGATGTATAATAGGTTGTAGTTACGTGAAATAAAGTTGCAAATATGACAAATAAATTTGTAATTGCGAGGTATGGTTACATTACGACAAATAAAGTCGTAACTGTTTATAAGAAATAAACTACTAAAATATAAAACTGCAACGAGTTGCAATGTGTGATATAAAGTCGTAATTGTGAGAAATAATTTTGCGATTGCAAGATATAGTTAACTCACAACTGCAAAATAAAGTTGCAAGAGTGATATATCAAGTCATATTGTGAGTAAAGTCCCAATTGAGAGATTGCAAGCTACAGTATGAGAAATAAAATTGCAATTATGAGATATAAAGTTACAGTTTCCTTACTGTTTTTACTCTGAGGAAACAGGCTCTCTTTAAACTGTTATACCTGTATGGATTCACATGTTGCTGTTTTAACCCCACATACCATATTTCTTTCCTGAAATAGAAGGCACTGAACTTCCTGCTGAGGTTTACTCTTGTATTTGAGGCTGCACTGCCGATGTGTACACTTGATATTGTGTCTTTTCTATAAAGTGCCATCTGACACCTTCCCGTGTCTGCTGGTTCTGTGTGTCACTGGCTGTCTCCAGGGCATGCAACGTTTATTTGTGAACCCAGAGACTTATACGTCAAAAAAGCTTTTCATTTTTATGGGCGCAACTCAAGACCCAACAAAGCCCAACGGAGCTTGTGTTTGTTTCCCACAAATGAGTTCAGAGGGCGGTGGGGAGATCTAAGTTTGCTTTCTAGGTCATGTCTGATGCCACAGTGTTGACCATTTTGAAAGATTTAACAAGCATAGAGGTATGGTCAGCCTGTGCGAGTGTAGCAAAGTAAAATGCACTTACAAAGTATTCTTGCTCCTTGCTTCCCCCTTTTAATTGAGCTTGACCCACTTTGTCAAGAGCTCAAGCTGAAAAATTACCATTCAAAATCAAAGTGCTGTTTGATTAACGGCTTCCGAATTTGTCAATCAACCCAAACCACAGGCCTGATTCACCTGGTTTCATCCACAAACTTAAGCCGCTTTTGACCGTGCTTAAGCTTATTTTCCACAACTTAAGCAACCTACAATTTGACATGAATGATCAAGTTACTCTTTTGTTTGTACAGTCACGCAAAGCAAACAGCAGAAAACAGCAGCACTGTGACTCTCCGTGAGAAGTATCAGAGGTCACATGACCTGCCTATGCAGCGCTATTGATTCAAATGAATCAAAGAATGCATTCAAATAACACTCTGGTTTGTTTGTGAAGTCTCAGTCTGCTTGTAACTCAGTGCTTGAAAGAATTTGTTTGTATTCCCTACTGAATCCTTATGAGGAACAATCACATTTATAAATTCGTTATCTCAGATCATATTCTTACATTTTTGGAACTCACACACACACACACACACACATTACAGAACTGACTTAAACTGTCATTTTCAATACAATGGTCCAAAGTGTTTACACAATAAATTATAGTCACTTATATATAAACACTTCTTAGTTAGGGTGATAGATACATATGATCTTACTGTCGTGATTTTTTTCAAGGGTTTATTGTATTATTTATTGTGTGGCTTGGCCACATGCTAGTAAATAATAGAGTTAATAATATCTTAATCAGTATGAAGGATTAGTGCTGGTGTAATGTGGGTAGATATGCCAGGACTACCTTGAAAGAATCTGGCCCAGCGTCAACAAATGCTGTTTGAAGAAGAAGTTCAAATGAGGACAGCCATTACAAACTCAGAATCCCAAGCATACAGTAGCTGCACTTTTAATAGAGTGCAAAGCATACTTGTGTGAGCTTGAGTGTGTGTTGGATTCAAGAGAATTTAACACCCTTTGCAACAGCCCAACTCTTAGTTTGCTATTGGCAAAATTATGAAGGAAATAGGAAGTAATTAGGCAACAAACTCGTAATTTCCTACGTCATCACACATCATGATACACTATCATTATTTTGAAAAACAGAAGCAACAAGCCAAAAGCATTCAATATTAACAATATGTTTGTATTAAATATTTTAGAGTACCTCAGACTTTGTGATTAATATTTCATTTGAAATATAGTTGATGTATATCATAAAAAAACTGCCTGCAAACTTACTACTCTAAATCTGAACATTTTCTGCTTCATATGAATGTATCTGTGGACTGCATATTTTGGAACGGCTGGATTAATTATGTTTTATTCACCCACATTTAGGAGATTAGGCTCCTTAGCACGCTAGGTTAACCCTATACTGTAGCATGCTTAAAGAGATAGTTCACCCAAAAATAAAATGTTAGTATTTATTCATGTCAATCCAAACCTATATGAATTTATTTCTTCTGTGGAACAGTGGCTTCTGCGTTTTTTTTGAAGAATGTTACAGTTACCGCTGAATTCCATTCAAGGTTTTTTTAAATGAATCTTTGCAAATCGCCTTTCCTAATAATGTGCTAATTAGCAAGTTTCATGATGAATGCGGCTAAAGTAAACAATCCCTCGGAGAGCAGCTTGGACGAGAGGGGCGGAGTCAGTAGAGCTCATTAACATTTAAAGGAGAATGACACAATACTGCTTGCTCTGACAAGAGTTGTTTTTTACGCTACCGATTAAAGATTTTAACCCAACTATGTTACAGACTTTTCATCAAGACCCTAAAGAATAATATGAACTTGTGGAAAATGGGCATTATATGACCCCTTTAAAAAAAATCACTTTAAAACTTTTTTAAGAGTTAGGGAAGCGTTTAATAAGTGGTGAACAGGTGGCTGAAGTGATTTCCTGGGAGTCACAGGAACACGTAATGACTTCCTGCACAATTAAGTTTTGTAAGGTTTGGGATTAAAATGGCAGGAAGAATTGCAAAGCAATATTGATCTCCACAGACATTTGTTACTCCCAAATATGCAATAAAATAGTTTCCATCACTTGGTGTGGAACCCAGAGGAAACTCTCTCCATACTCCCCACACTTCTCACTTCCGTTTCCCACTTCTTTCCATTTCTGCTTCCTGTCACAAATGAACAGAGGTGTTGCCCCTGTCTGCAGCCCATCATGCAGAGGGCCAGATTTTGTGAGGTTGGGTTTTAATTGGTATATTAGTATCCAGCCACGTCCAAATTTATCAAATTTACGCTGGCCATTAATTTTGTAGAAGAACATACAATTAAGAGCTCATTAGTGCTCTCACAGGGATATGCCCTTTCATCTGCTGGAGGAACATTGAGAGTTGGCCAAACTCCAGAGCAAAGACCTCTCTTCCTCCTGCACTGCTGCTTCCTTAACATGCCTCCTCTGGCATACTCAGTCCAGCCATATGGAATTCTACTGTATAAAGAATATGTATTCCATATATTATTAAGACGTAAATTCTTAAGACTTTAGACCGAACATGCTATAGAGTTTTACAGTTTTATCATGCTCCTTCATTTTAAAGTAGCCTATATTTCTTGACAATGTAGTGGACATCTATTTATTAATTCATTCTTTTTATATGACTATGCAGTATTGTATAAAGTCTGTGCTTCAGCCTAATTTCAGCTTGTCTGCAGCTGGAAATAATATGTCGTACAAAAGTGCAAGCCTAAAATAAATCAGCAAAACATATCTGAAATAAGCTAGAGTAAGTTTTGTAGAGTAACAATAATTTACTACTAATGAATAATAAATACAGTGAATTATATTTGTGAGTGTCTTATGTGAATGGCTGTCTCATTCTGTTTTGCCGCTCTGGGTAAGTGCAGTTTGAAATTCAGTGAAAATGTCATTGCTAGTGGTGCGACCTGCTGCCCTATGCTATACTGCATCACTCAATTGTATAATTTCGGTTAAAGGGGATTTCCATTCCTCTCGGTTAATACTCACTGTCAATCTTCCTTATTGTATTCAAACAACAAATGGCTTATTCTTTCACTTAGCATTTTAATAAAATACATTCCACTGGTTACCAGGCATAACTAAATAGTAAAAAAATGCTTTTCGCTTTTCACTAATTCTGTCATTTCTACTTGATTTGATGAGATGTCACAGTTTCAACTAAATTCTTTA
Organism: Barbus barbus; assembly: GCF_936440315.1. Lineage (NCBI taxonomy): Eukaryota > Metazoa > Chordata > Actinopteri > Cypriniformes > Cyprinidae > Barbus > Barbus barbus. Next base: position 12,173,350 of record NC_136736.1, on the reverse strand, counting down.
TCAATAATTACATTCAGAGTGGTTCAAAAAGTTGTAACGAACATATCACTTGCCATTTTGGCAGCACTTTTTCATCAATGTATGAAAGAATTTCCCTTAGACTACCATGCACAGCTTGAAGGCACCAAAGATGTTTTTCGCTCCCCACCCCCACTTTACTGCCTGTGTCATTTTCTCACTTGTTATTCTCTTTCTTACTTTTTTTCTGACTTATAACATGGAATTTATTCAATAATGGCTTATAGTTAATGCTGATATAAAAGATATGTGTGTGCCAAAGGATTCCTATGACGAACCTAATGGCTTATGAAGGAGGCAGCATAAAAAAGAGACATTAGACAAAGACAGAGAAAACAAAAGTAAAAGAAAAAGAAAAAGAAAGAGTGGAAACATACAGAGATATTGACTGACCAGGTGTAATGTGTGATGTTGAGGGCCAGCTGGGGCCGACGTGGCAGTGAGCCATCCCATCTCTGACTGTCATCTACTCTGACATTCTGGCTAAGCTGGATCTCATTAGGATGAGGGTGACTTTGATCCTGTCAGCAGCGATGTGACTCCCACTATATAGCTTGCCTTCAAAGTAAACTGCTGTATCATTGTAACTATCTATATTTGTAGTCCTTTTTACTCCTACCTGACTGACACCCCCCTAGAACCTGAATATTAATCTTTCAGTTACAAATGGAAAAAGAAGGTTTTATATCAGCGCCTCTCCCACCGCCTTCCACTTCTGTCACTCAGTCATGGTTTGCTCTGTGTGTTAGTTATTGATTTAAACTCAGTGACAGCATAGAACCATTGAGAAAGAGAGAGAGTGGGAGATAGCGAGAACATCAGAATTTTGCTGTACCCAAAGGCAAATTATTATGAGTGTCAAGGTTCTGCGAAAAAATAAAAATGAATTTCTCTTGATCATAGATGCCCCTTGTCAACTTGTTTACATGATTGTGTATATATAGGCCACACTTAAAAGTTAGGGATCGATAAGATTTTTTTAAATAAGCGTGGATGCATTAAATTGGTCAAAAGTGACAGTAAAGACAATTATAAGGCTACAAACAGAAGTTGTCTATTTCAAATAAATGCTGTTTTTGAACTTTGGTTCTACAAAAACATTGATAGTGAAATGTTTCTGAAACACCAAATCAGAATGATTTCTGAAAATTAATGCAACACTGAAGACTGGAGTAATGATGCTGAAAATTCAGTTTTGCATCATAGGAATACATTTTAAAATACACTGACATAGAAAACAGGTATTTTAAATTGTAATAATATTGCACAATATTACTGTTTTTACTGTATTTGTGATCAAATACATGCAGCCATTTAAAAATCTAACCAACCTCTAACTTTTGAAAGGCAAGAAAAAAAAAACTTCTACAGCATTTATAAATTTTGGTTAATATTAACATTTACATTTCAAGTTGAATTAATTAAAATGAGTACAATAAAATTAATGTATTACGAACAATTAGAAATTAACAAAAATATATATACACTATGTAAAAATATTGTATGTAAAAATAGTATATTACTAAATTAACAGTAACCTAGATTTAAAAATGCTGTTAAAATACCTTTTAGTTCATAATTGAACCTTAATTAAATAATTTTAAGGAAAAAAGTTTTGAATATGATGCCTGCTTGTCCACATTCCCTGTAACCTCTTATCTAAAAAGAACTGTACACATACATTAACAATTAAATAGCAGTATGCTATGTAAATCATAAACTTAAATAATTCACTGTAGCCTAGTAGCCAGTCAGAAGGGATTCCTTCATAATAGATGGTGCTACAGTGGTGGGCTCAGCTTGAATCCACACTCTTAAGTAAACAGACTTTTTTTCCAAAGGTTAAATGACATATATAAGGTAGACTCATTATAACTCTTTAGCCAAAAAATACATGACAAAACTACAACCCTAGAGACAACTGACATATTTACACTCTCTCATTAGCCAACTTAGCATTACATATTTCCTGATATCATTAGACTGGTAAAAAAGACACTCTATTTTGAATGAGTGCTTGGCTGACTGTTTCAGAGGACATCTGGGATGGGGTGAAAATCATTAGCTATACTGCTAGAGCTCGGCTAGCTGTAATTGCCTTGTCTCAGAATAGCATCAAATGAACACATTCTGAAAAGGGGGTTCAATGTATCACTCAGTTAACTCTGCAAACATCTGACTCTTATAAAAGTTTTGACTGTCAGATGGGATATGCTTTATAGAAATGTTTAGGGCTTCCTGCACTTTGCAAGCTTGTTAAAGAAATTATGCAACTGTATAATTTAAAGTCTGGTAAGCAAACATGTATGACTTCAGTAACTGGCGAGGATTTCCTAAGGCCCACTGCAGTTGATTCAGTGTTCACATGGCAATGGCTAAAGTGGACAAGGTCACAAAAAAAGTTGCGTCCTCATGTTAATTGTACACTACATATCCAGTTCTGATTTATTTTTCATTTAGCATTGAAGCACTGGGCTAAAAACAATCAGTTTCTTGTCTCAAATGATTAATTAAGCAACTTGCTGTCTTCTTCGATCTCTCCCATTGTTTGTTTAAAAGCCTTTCATAAAAACTGCTTGTTTATCATTGTTTCGGAAAGAAAGGTACCTGACCTACCATTAATTATGTATGACGCTGGTGCATAATGACTGGACTCAATAACAAGATGTATTTCATTGCACAAGATCTTCCAAGGCCTTCTGATGACAACAAAATAAGTTATGTTTATGTTCACAGACCCAGACAAAGTTCTGATAAGAAGGAAACTTTGCTTCCCTCTTATAGAGGAGCTTAGTAGAGCACTCGCCCTGCAGTGTTGGGTTGAGATCACATGCTGGTCAACTTCAATTTTAAGTGTAGATTTAAGGCACCACAAAAGCGGTAAGTCCTTCCCATTAGGGTGGAGAGGATTTGGAGAGGATTTTTCTAAGGCAAGCCATTTGTCTGTCAGTTATATTGACTAGGAGCTTCCAGACAATTACAATTGATTTAGCCTAATTTTATTGAACTTTCTCCATAGTGTTTGTAACTTTTGTTTAATTCTCACATGGTTTCATAGGTTTTTTTCCCTTCTCTTTTGGGGATAGGATAAATCTAATGTTTGAGTATAAAACAACACTACAACACATTAATAAAAACTCCCTGCCTGTGTCTTACCTTTCCAAGTTTTCTGTAAGGCAGACAGAGCCTGGATAGCCATCCCCTCTGGCAGAGAGAGGCCCCTGTGACAGGCCTGGGCGAGTTTTCCATGTCTCCATTAATCCAGTAACTGGAGAAATTAGATTCAACAAGGGGTTCGTCTGGTCCCTCAGATTGTGGCGTGAAAACGACATTGTTCCTTGTGCTCCGATCTGGTAATGAAATGAATGTCCACCTGAATTAACGCCAACAATAGCCGACGTGGGCACATTATTATTCTCTTGGTAATAGCTGCCATCATTGGTTTCCTGTTTAATCCCCTTAGGCAGGCCATTGTTAGGAAACACACCAGGTTCATAGTTGCCATTCAGAGACGAAACAGGAGGTCCCAAGATCCCAGAAAGACTATATTCGTCAATATTATCCCTCAAAGACAAGTATGTGGTCTCTGTAGAAGGAAAGCAGCCTAGAGAGAGCTGCGGCTCCACAAACTGGAGATTCGCACAAGTCACCTCTCTGTTCGGCTCTGTTTTAATGTGAGTTACGAAAGGAGAATGTGGCATGGCACTCTTGCTGCTGCCTAGGCACATACTCCTGTAATCAGTGCCAGGTTCGTTTTTGATATATTTGGCCACTCCCATAGCATCCAAGCCGATGTTAAATATTTCCCCATCCACATTTTCTACCTTCGGGAACTCGAATCCCTTGAAGTCATGCTCTCGGCTCTCAGGGCTGTTGACATCATTTTGAACTAGGCCCAATCCACTGGGAGGGCTAGAGACCGAGAAGCCCCTGGATGAGTTCCTGGGACTGGACATGGTTATGCTGCCCACGGTGGGCGGACTGGAGATGGATGGTCTAATGTTACAGTTATTGCCTCCATTTGTTGTTGGGCTTGAGACGGATGATCTCATGTTGGTGTTACAGGAAAACGGTGAGCTCACGCTACCTATGCTATGAGGGCTGGAAACAGGAGACTTCATAACACTGAGCGGACTGGCCAGTGGAGGTGACCCTACCATGCTGGACTTTACAGGGCTACAGGTGTTGGGACTGGTGTGTTGACCTTGGGTCAGATATTTGCCGGCAGAAGTCAGCGATGGACAATCAGAGTCAAAGAAGGTGGGGCTGGTAGTAGACGACACCATGTTGTGTCCGGTAGGACTAGACGTGGGTCCAGACCCATCAGTGCTGCATGAAAGAGTGGTGGCCAGTGCAGAGGGCACTGAAGCAGAGCCCACACCGCACTCCTGAGGGCCACCATTGGGTAGCTGGGCCCCAGGTGGGAATGAAGCTGGGGGAGCTTTCATCTTTGGACTCCCAGTCATTTTGGACTGGCTGTCTTCAATTGCTCTCCCACAAAGAGGATACAGTTTCTCTGGGCTACCCTGCCCTCCTGCAGTACCTTGTTGGGCAAAGCTAAAGTCTGCCTCCCTGGCAGCATTCATGTACAAGCCCATAGACTCAGCAACGGTTTTGGAGAGCTCCTTTGAGTCTGTTTCCGACTTGCGGTTATGGAAGGAGTTGTTGAAGGAGGGAAAATGTAATGGTTGATTCTGATTAACTCTAAGCATTGTTGTCTCTGTAGTTTTAAAGTTGTTGTCCTTGCAGACAGACGGCACGTTAGGGGCATTGCTCGAGTTAACAATATCCATGAGCACGTCGCTGTTTGTCAAATTCTCTTCGGCAGAACAGCAATACTCCATGGTGTTCCGCATCTGTGCCCATTTGTTTTCTGCATTTGCCCCTTCGCAGCAACTTTGGTATCTTTTAGTCTCCATACCTGGATCATTTGATAAACCTAATGGACCAATAAATGAGAGACATTTAGACTTTACAGTCAAAATAGCAATGTTTTGATTAGCACAAAGAAATTTCATTACTCTGACTGTCAAACCAAAGAGCACACATAATTATTATTCATTACTGGTTTAATTTGTCTATTTTTGGAAAATGCAATACAGATATACTGTTTCAGTTCTGTTATTACAAAGAAATGTATCATTTATTTTTAAATTTTGTTGGGCTTTAAAAACATCTTACCACAAATTTGTATATATAATTTTTTTTGCACTTAATGCAGATATTATTATTATTTTTTTGTATATTTTTTTTCTAACCAATTTCTATACTCAGATTTAAATTGGGATGCTAATTAAAAGGGATTGCAAATGCCCTCTTCTTTAAGAATGTGTCTCTGTCAGACCACTGAGCCTCCCCATCTTCTCCAGCTGAAATGTTTGTATTTGACCAAACAATAATTTCTTTCCCACGTTTTACTATAGTTTTACCACCATGATATGTGAATCCACTATAAATTAGCAAATTTGTAAATTAACTATGAAAATCTTTGCTTTGAGCTGGATCCTGGCACTGCCTCAGCAGACTGCCTAGCAGGTAGCCTAACTTTTTTCCAAGCCAATCCCTGTGCTTTTACTTTGCCACACCCTCTAACTTCAGCTGCTATCTGTCTGCACCATAAAAAGTCCTTTGCGTGCAAAAAACACAAAAATGTAGGAGGGGTGGTAATAGGTCAGGTTCATAAAAATGTGCCTCTGCCCCTCATATACTGTACATCCACGGACATACAGTTCTATTATGTTCGCATGTTAATGGCAGGCAGTCTCATTACTGGTGATAATCTTTTGTATATTATAGAATGTGTCATTTCTTTGTTCTTTAATCCTTTGTTTATGAATTATTATAATTAGCAGTAGTATTTTATATTTCTAGAAAAGTAGAAGGGTCTAAAAATATTTATCTACATTATCTTTGAACATATGTTTATCAAACAAAAGTGAATCATTCTGTCCTTCAGATGGCAACGATACAATGTAAGGACTCGTTTTAGCAGTGTTGCGTTTAGTTATGTTAAAATGACAAATGTGTGCACCTTCTGAGATACCAAATGCCCCGTAAGTAATTAATCTTGGTGCTGGCAACCTAAACAGGCTTCCAAAAAAACTGTGGACTGAGACTTACACAGCAGAGACGGCATCAATGCTAAATGAACTGGTTTAAATCTGAAAACAGGGTGCAGGATTTAATGCATTGTGTATTTGTTCAATTTCACGTATGTCATTTTTTTTATGTTTGTTTTTTTTTTGTTGTTGTTGTTGTTGTTAATTTCTCACACTGGTGACAGCACCAAGAGGAGAAAGCAAACCGAGCACACACGCGAGAATTAGGGGAGGGACTGGAGACGCAAAAGAACCGCTGTGAGTTTAAACTGTCAGTCATGTACAGTACAGACTTCTTTCACCATTTTTTATTAAGACTAGAACTGATAGTTTTCTGTTGCAACATAGTTCATTAGGCATCGCACTTTGAAAAGCAAAGTCATATGGACGTTTGATGTAGTTCGTAGTTTTTTTGTTTTGTTTTGTTTGTTTGTTTTCTCCCTATCGTCTTCTTCCCACGATACCGTTCTTTAGCGTGCAACCATTGGACAGAAGCAGACACACTGTCGCCAAGAGTTTAACACACCACTCACGGATTGGTCCCGTCGCTCTGTCAGTCTTTTATTTATAAGCTTTGTAGCCACAATATTTCTGCGACATTCTTGAAAACGTCTGAATTACGAACCTGCTTTTTGCCCAGTCTGTAAAACTTAGTCAACTTTACGTGTAGGTTCGAAAGCGCGATATTTCATGCTGCATTGCACAGCGACCTCCAGAATGATGAATGTGACGCAGTTGTTTCTTCTGCAAAAGAGCTCCCGTTTAAATATCGTTCTTTTCTGTTTAAATATCGTTGTGATGTACTTTATTCATCACATGACGTCACGTGAATAAAGTAGCCTATGCTGAAATATGTGGAATAAATACGCGGGATGTTTGCATGCAATTTCACAATAATAAATCTTATTCGTCATTATTCTTACTGTCTGTGAACATCACTGATAACTGAGCCCCATCGGGCTGAATAAACTTCAGTTGCACTTTCTAGATGCACCGACTACTAGCACACGTACAGTAAATAAGACAGGATGATGGTGTTAACGTTACGCGAAATAATAAAGGTGGCATCCCGTGAAGAACTTATCACGAGATTTGATAGAACTATTTAAAACATGATGTATGCAATATTTGATAGAAAGCGTTAGCAATAGAGATGTGTTAAACAGTATTCACTTACATAAATCTGACTGCTGCGAGGATTTACTTAGTTTAGCTGAGAAAACGTGATACACATAGGCTATTACAATGCAAAGAATGTTAGGCTACTAAAGGATACATTATTGATTGAATTATTATACGGTTGTAATTTATATAGTTGTTGTTGTTGTTTTCTGTTTTTTTTTTTTTTTCTTTTCTTTTCATTTATTTAAAGTGCATGCACTTCATGCACAGCACAGGGGTCCTGTCAAGTGAAACATCGCTTGCCACAAATTTGCAAGTTTTAGACAAGTTTTAAACGCTCTGCATTTACAATACCTCATACATAGATGACTGCTCTGTTCTCCAGCGATATAATAATAATAAGAAGAAGACATCTTACCGTAATTACGACATCCAACTGTGACAGTTATCTCTACTGCTGGTCACTAGTAATCCAAAACGGAGAGAATGGCACCAAACTGTGGCGTTAAATTGTGTTTAGAAGTATTCCCAGTGTTGCGACTGCTTGCATGAAGGCTACTAGTTTCAGTTGTGACAGCTGAACGCACCGCACACTGCCGCGCATGACGCGAGATCCTTAACGACAGCGCATTACGCGTACAGCGGTCGTCTGAGACTTCACCGAAACGTCCTGTCGTTTGTTTTCTGTTTACGTGCACATTGCTACTAGATTGTTGAAGGCGCCCAACTGAAGACTAATACAAACAGCGGAGGACTCAGACAGACTTGCGTAGCGACGTCATTGTGTGCACATGGACCCTCCTACTGCAATGAGAGCTCGCGTAGGAGGGGGCGATGGGTGCGCTCAGGTATATACGGCTCTCCATCCAGAAGTAGGGCAAAGCAGGCGCTAACCTGTGCATCTAGGGCAAATGGATGTTCAAACATTTAAGTGCGTGACCTTACTTGTTAAATGTTACTCGGCGGTATATCAAACTAGATCGGTTAATCATTATTTAGTTTAATTAAACCATGCACTGTGCAATCACAAAAAAAATTAATGCTGCAGAATAATTGAAAGAAAGTGTACATATTTGCACAAACGGAGCACTGAGCAATGAGTCAAGACTGGACTGAATAAGCATTAAACGACAAATTGATTGAAGTATTAGCAAAAAATAATAATGATTAATATACATAGCCTATATATATATACATATATATATATATATATTTTTTTTTTTTTCATGTCATCCTTAAGTGGTCTCTTAAAGTTGTGTGATTACCTGAATTCTAAAGAAAGATAAATAAAAATATAGGTAGCCTATGTATTTTAATGTCTTTTCAGGCAAGTTGGATCTTATGATCTTGAATGCAATTAAAAACTACTGGATAAAACAGTTGTTAATGTCCTTCAGAAGTGGTTTGTGTGAATGTTTGGTTTGAGATGATCATGACCATCAAAACTGCTTCATGTGTTGTCACTAACTTTTAAAATAGGTCTATGAATGTATCTTTGCTAATTAAGCATGATGTGAGTATAAAATAATTTTTTATATGTCATCTCATTGCTATTAAACATTGGTTTGATAAAAAAGGCTCCTTTTGAAAAAAACAAAACAAACAAACTATGGGACAGTACCACAAGGTGGTGCAATTTTTGTGATTTTGTTGGAGTTTGTTGATATGGAAATGGCCTTTAATAATCTGTGCTTAATGTTGATGTTTATAGTAATATGATGTGTATGTATATATATATATATATATATATATATATATATAGGTAGTTGACGCATCAATGGTGTGATGGAAAAATGTTTAAAAAAAAAAAAAAAAAAAACTGTTTTTTTTTTCCTACGTCACACCATGGGATACAGTCCAATTTTTATTTGTCAACTACCCATATATATATATATATATATATATATATATATATATATATATATATATAATGTCCATATACTGATAAACTGTAACACATTTAGGGAAGGGGAAAGGGAAGTGGTGTGTGGCCAAGTATGGTGACCCATACTCAGAATTTGTGCTATGCATTTAACCCACAGTAGTGAACATACACCCGGAGGCAAGATATTGGGGCAAGATATCCCCAAATATGCTGAAGTGAGTTTTGTCGCCATCTGTGTTCAAGAGGAAAATTAAAGGTTGGGGGGTTATTGTCACAAACGGGCAGAAATGAACATTCAATTCACGGGCAACAGCTCTAGTGGACATTCCTGCAGTCAGCATGCACGCTCCCTCAAAACTTGGCATTGTGCTGTGTGATAAAACTGCACATTTTAGAGTGGCCTTTTATTGTGGCCAGCCTAAGGCACACCTGTGCAATAATCATGCTGTCTAATCAGCATCTTGATATGCCACACCGGTGAGGTGGATAGATTATCTCGGCAAAGGAGAAGTGCTCACTAACACAGATTTAGACAGATTTGTGAACAATATTTGAGAGAAATAGGTCTTTTGTGTACATAGAAAAAGTATTAGATCTTTGAGTTCAGCTCATGAAAAATGTGGGCAAAAACAAAAGGGTTGCGTTTATAATTTTGTTCAGTGTAAGTACACAACAGAGTTTTCTATAGAATCAGCAGCTCATTGATTGACAACTATGATTTATATTGTACATCTGTTATCAAGTTAAATTGTCGGGTCTGTCCAGTCAGATCCCGGCTTTGGCACAAAGGCTTGTAAAACTATTTTGTTTGTATATGCTAATATGCAGATTTGCAGAGTAACAAAAACATCAGTTATTTATCAGCTAAATATTAACTGCTTTACATAACATTAGTGCATTTCCATTATTAAGATTTCAGCAAATGAAAGTAATCATTCTATTTTACTATTTTACTAAAGAAGCCTGAACCTTTAATCAAATATTCATCATTAATAATTTTTGGTTAAGGTGTTTTATTTAGCAGGAGAGGTTTCCCCTTTGTGCTTGAATCTTTTGGACATGTGAACCTAAGTTGAAGGAGCAACTGTTATGCTATTTCTGATTTCCTTTTCTCCTGAAGTTGACTGGGGTGCTGATATATTGATCTTTAAGCCGCCATATATTGAAGGAAACTGAAAGACAGCTCTGAAAACGAAGACTAAACAGAATTCCAAAGAGATCAATTAAAGCAAATGCATACATCTGAGAAGCAGCTGCAACACAGTATCCAAGCTTTTGGATGCTCAGGGTCCTGCTGGTTCACTTACCAGAAGGTGGAAGCTATATACATGCCTGAAAAACTTTCTCCACAAAACTTTCAGAGTGAAGACATTACTCAATACTCCGTACCTGCAGAAGTATGGTGGTAATGGTGTCATGTAATGCTTCCCATTAGTCTAGGCAGTTTGAGAAAAAAGTAAAAGGTACATGGAAGGTACATAACAGCAGGAAATCTTGCAAGACAACATGTATCACTGAAGCAATGAGCGATATAAATGCTGATTGATCCATGTACCACTATTTAAGAAATTAAGGTGAATAAGTGGAATGCAACTGACCTGAACTAGAGCATGGAAGAGTAGGTCAGAATTATTTTGCATATGTAAAGCTGGATCACTTTTACCTTAAACCTATTATTGCTGCAAAAAGTGGTAATCTTTTGTTGATTTAAGGTCAGCACTTATCTTTTTAAATAACTTTTTTTCTATCAGTGTATTGCTTCACAATGTGAAGTTATTTATTATTATTTATTTATTATTTAGTCATTTAGCAGACGCTTTTATCCAAAGCGACTTACAAATGAGCACAACAGAAGCAATCAATTGTAGTATTAGTAATTGTAGTAGCAGGTGCTTTGTCTTTTTTATTTAAGGCATTCAGTGCTTGTATATAATTTTTAATGTGTAGTGCTGAAAAGAAAAATTACAAAAGACATTATAGAAAAGTAAAAGGTGTCTAAAATAATCTGCATTTATTTGAACCTCCTAAGGATTATTTGACATTTTTTGAATGTTAAGCAACAGCGATCATTTGCTGAAAAGGGACAAAAAAAAAATAAAACAAACAAAAAATGTTACAGTAAAGGTTATGTTTTAAAATTTGCATTTGCAACACATTTTTCAGTACTTAGTTTCTAATTTAACTGCTTAAATTGAGGCATTTTCAAAAAGTCATCTGACTATCATATCAAATTGTGCATGATTATGACAACATTCTGATATTAAGTGACTTACCCCTGAATATATATGATGAAAAATTGGGATGTTTCAAGAATTTGTGATTTCTATATTTTTACTTAAAGGGATAGTTCACCCAAAAATAAAAATTCTGTCATTAATTACTCACCCTTATGTCGTTCCAAACCCTTAAGACCTTCGATCATCTTTGGAACACAAATTAAGATATTTTTGATGAATTCCAAGAGCTCTCTGACTCTGACCCTCCTATAAACAGGATCCTAACACGATCAAGGCTCAGAAACGTAGCAAGGAGATCTTTAAAATAATCCATGTGACATCAGTGGTTCGTAATTTTACGAAGCTACGAGAACACTTTTTGTTTACAAATGTGATACTCACCAAAATGGCACTATAGTGTGATGCAGAGGAGACAAATTGTTGAATAAAGTCCTTATTTTTGTTTTAATGGGAGGGTCAGAGAGCTCCCGGAATGCATAAAACTTTTTTGGGTGAACTATCCCTTTAAATAACTAAATAAAGGAATGAAAACCAGAGAGAACTACAGAATCTAGCAAGCTAATATCAACTACAGTCTTCTCTCTCTGTTTTCATCTCTCTTCTCCCACATATCTGACCTCCACTTGCTTACCACACAATCTTTATACACTAAGATTTACTCTCATTATTTAGAGGCTCAAAGCAAGACCAACGGCAGACTCTCAGTATCACTTTAACGCACTCATGCACACAAAGCATAAAAGTAATTGTCTCTTTGCCATCAAAGGTCACAAGGCAGGAGAAAAAGAAAGTGCCCAAGCCTATAAACAAGTGAAAAGGAATATGTTGGTGAACACGCAGTTTACGTGCCTAAATAAAGAACCCCAAGTACACCATGCAGCCGCTTGTATTCAATAATGTGTTTATCCCATTACAGCTCTGATGCATATTCAGTAGGAACACTATATATGAGCGACGGCCTGACTCTATATCAGCACATTACAGCGTCTGCCTTTTAGCACAGAATAATGTGATGTTTGACGAAATTGTGTCAAATAGATTGTGAATTAATATGCTACGTGTCTCCTAGCACACATTCTGTGCAGCCTCGCCAGTTCCAGATGCCAGGCTAGCATTTCATTCGAATGACAAAAACCGCTGTCCATATGAAAGCATAAGCGATCATCAAAACTGTGCATATGTTTCTGCATTGGGCTATTAGGAAAGCTTATAGCTCTTTATAGCTGCTGGTTCCAATTCTAGAATCTGATTGGTCGAACAGCGTTCCAAGGGAGCTGATATAACAGCCCAACAGCATTGGACATTTCTGCTAATTTTAATGAGCAAAACTGTCTATTGTCAATAGTGTAGCATGACCAGCTGAACCCAGTGCAAAATCTGCATGGGGAAATCTTTCACTCTCAGGTGAAATATAAATCACTTGAATTCCTACTGACTAGATGTCACCTGTGAAAATTCGTTGCACAACGGTAAATGTTCAGAAATGACTCAAGCTGTCGTTGCTAATTCCTATTCTACATTTTCAAATTAATTACAGAGACTTCTTTGAACTAATGGCAGGCCCATCCAGTGTGACATTGCTTTAATATGGACACATTGGCTTGGTATTCTACATTTACGCATTTAGCAGATGGTTTTATCTAAAACGATTTACATTGCATTAATGTGTTCAACATATAGTATACGTTTTATTAATTCATGCATTCCCTGGGAATCAAACTGGCGCCATGCACTATTTAAGCTACAGGATTTTTTCTAGCATTGTGAGGAGAATTACAAGCTAAATATGTATTTGTAGCTTGTTGTTCTTGCCACTAGGTGAAATGCAGTCACAATGAAGATAGTACAGAAAGGACTCCACTAATTTATCACTTGGGGGGTTTTTTTCCTGCACATTTGAGAATGCAGATGCTATGGTGCATCAGCACTGCCAGAGGTACCCACACAAACATTCATGTGTGTAACTTTCCTTTCGTGATACTCTCATTCATCTAGCACAACAGCGCACAGACACTAACAAATATCCACCCACACAATGGCAAGCTCATCCAAACACACCTTTAAAACTAACACGATTAGTGTGGGCGGCTTTAGTGGGCTATTGACCCTGGCTGAACCAGGCAGAGCCCGCCAGTGGTGTGCAGACTGGGAGACAAAGTGGGTCAGTGAGAGGGTGATGTAATGTTAAAGCAGAAGAGAGAGAGAGAGGATTGAGAGGATTAAAGCAGTCTCTTTTCTCTCTGCCTCTTGTTCTATCACTCTCTTTCTCTTTCTGACTGTTGGTGTGACTGCCTCTCTGTAATGTTTGCCTACCTTTGCATCTGTCTATGTATCTTCTACTGTCGGCGTCTCTCTCACAGTTAAATTGATAATCATCATTCATCTGATATGAAGTTCAATAAGTGGAGCAAGCTGAATGCCGACAGTACGGAATTGTGTGTAAAATACCGTAACATTACAACTGGAGATGTTATAATAAATTAAATGTTTATATACATACACTACCATTCAAAAGTTTTTGAACAGTAAGATTTTTTTGTTTGTTTTTTTAAAGAAGTCTCTTCTGCTCACCAAGCCTGTATTTATTTGATCCAAAGTACAGAAAAAAAATTTAATTTGTTTTTCAATATTTTTACTATTTAAAATAACTGTTTTCTATTTTAATATATTTTAAAATGTAATTTAATCAGAAAATCAGCATATTAGAATGATTACTGAAGGATCATGTGACATTGAAGACTGAAGTAATGATGCTAAAAATTCAGCTTTGAAATCACAGGAATAAATTATATTTTAAAATATATTCAAATAGAAATCAGTTATTATAAATAGTCAAATTAATTTCACAATATTACTGTTTTTGAGCAGAAGATAATTATTTAAAAAGCAATAAAAGTCTTACTGTTCAAAAATTTTGACTGATAGTGTAGGAAGCAACATGATTGGGGGGGGGGGGGATGGGGGGCTTTTTTGGGTTGTGTACAGTATAAAAAAGATATATATTAACAAGATAGAGCCTTTAAATGGATAATTCACCCAAAAATTAAAGAACATTTTTTCATTTTTAAGTGAACTATCCTTTTAAATAACCCCTTTAAGACTCAACAGAAGCCTCTTGTCAATCAAAAAGCATTAATCCTAATGTGGCCAGCTTACCTGCTTTTCAGCAAATCAGTTACAGGTCAAAGTTACATAACTTCAGTAATATTCCTGAGCAATGCTAATCAGGTTTATGATGCATCCTTTCAATTTTCAAAGCCCAAAAATTCTTTTAGTACTAGCATATATGAGCCTTAGCTCAACAGATAAAAAAATAAACCACAGATGGAATATGACACAATTTTTTTATTATTGTGCATGTGCTGTCTTTGAGCTCCTTACCTGACATAATGTTTTCTGAAGTACACAGAGTGAATCAGACATCAAACCTAATTGTTTTTGACAATGTTTGATTGTCTAACTGATTTGTCATCTAACAAGACATGCAGGAGGTATTTTTCATTTTTCATTTTTTTGCAAGATGTCATTTAGATGAATCATTCGTGCAGATCAGTGTTTAGCTGGAGAGGCAGAAACCTGCAATTTTCCAATAAGTTGTTTGGATCTTTGTGCCAACTGAGACATAATGTTCCTTAGGCACTGATGAGTAGCTTTAATTAATCAGTGCTTTATTTGGTTGGCAGCACCGTCTGTTTTCAATGTCAGAGTTACCTGGCTTATCTGTCACCTCACAGTACAAACACGAGTGTAGTGTGGCACTGATTGTTTATGTTGCATTTCTATTATAAATGTGTTTCTATAGGAATTCTGGGTTGCTGTCTGTTGCTCTTTAAACATTGCTTTTTAAAAATAATATCAGCCCCCACAACCTTTGAGCTCTGAAATGGAAAGGTTCCCACTTTATATCCAAAAGAGAGAGAGAGAGAGAGAAAGCATTATTATTAAATGGCACTGTTTGTATCATTGCATCACAATTTTTGATCAAAATCTAATAAACGTGTAACAATTCAACTATTCTCATTTGCAAACAGCAAAACATAACAACACACTGCTCATTCCATATAAAACCAGAAATTTCTTTTCATCTTTATTCCGTTGCATGTAATAAGAGCAAGTGACTCTTTGATGCCTTTCCAGGAGATAAACTGCTTATTTTAGACATTGAGAATAGATCTCCCCATTCTCGACACGCAAACATGATTTGTCCCTGGATTTAGTTCTTATTAAACAAAGACTACATGTCAGAGCAATTAGGAAAGCAATGGTCACAGCGTCAGGATTTACAGCCATTTAAGACCTTGTCAGCCAGATCTCTTGGCACAAAGATGTGAACGCAGGTTCCTGTATTCGCCAGTTATGCTGTCTTTGATGACACACTGTCTTGGATTGTTATAAAAAAAAAAATTAAACCATGATACGGACAAATTTGTTAATCTGTGAATAAATAGACATTAAAGCACATCTGAACACCATCAAATTTTAGATTGAATCAAGCATTTCCAGTATGAGGTAGTACATAGTTTTAAACCGATAAAAGACAAAGATAGATTTCTACTAATCCACACAGCAACTGTGCTTAACAGTTAGAAAGACTTTTAGTTTTATCATTCGATATGGATTACAAAGACAGTCTGCCAAACATTTAAAGCTGACGAGTGAATCATTTCACGGGAAACATTTTCTAAAGTGTCACTTGCAATTAGCAGCCAGCATTGCATAACATGCCATTCAATGTGTCAAAGTGGGTGACACCAGACTCGTCAGAATCTTATCCTGCCCACAAGGCCGTTTCAGATTTGGTAAAAGGGTTTGTGAGAAGTTAATAGCACCTTTCTCAGCTGTTTCCCATGAGAATGTCTTGTTGGAAACTTGTGACAAAAACGTGATTTAAAAAAAAAAAAAAACGCTAAATAAGGTGCCAAATTATTGACTTTAACTCTGAATAATATCACATTATGTTTGGGGTCTCAAAAGCCTCAGGTATAAAACGTGAATAAAGTAACTTTTTTGTAACTTTATTTTTAGGAATGTTGGAGTCTCTTAAACCACAAAATATAAAATTGTTCATCACAACAGAACATTAAAAGTAATGTTTGTGTGAAGAAGAGGTAAGTTTGAGTTTGAGTGAGGAAATAAAATCACTCAATTTTCTTTTCTAGCGCAAAAAGCTTGTTTTCTTAGGACACTGTGAGATCGCTGAAAATAAACAATGAAATATAATACCCTTAAATTAACACAGATTCAGATTTGATTTGCTTGACGGCTAGACAAACAACAGTCTGCACAGAAAGCATGCACTAGGAGCAGACGAGGATGCCCATTCTAGGTCAGATTTGGTAAATCTAGGACAAGCCAGACTCTCCCAGAGCCTCGCCGCTGGTGCTGTCATGTTTTAAACCATTTTCATTTTCATCAGGAAATGCATGCGGCTCTAGCACAAAGCTAGACACTCTCCTTGCTTTTTCATTTTTCTCTTTGTTCTTTCCTTGCCTTTTTGTAAACTCTACTTGTCCAGCTGTTTCCATAGTACATTTTTTCAGTGATCTTGCTATAAATAATGCTATTTGGAATTGATTCAGTTTTCAATTATTTGTAATCAAAATAAGCAAATACTATTTCAGTCTTTTTGCTTCAAAATTTCACGTTTCGTTTTGTAATTAATTTTGACATTTGCAAGCAATTTCTGAGTGAAAATTGTTTCAGGTTATATGAATTCCCTTACTATTAAAACTTTCTATGCTCTTTGCTTTGACATCCAATGAATGCACAAGTTTCTATTTGTTTCCTATTAGTAATTCATGCATAATTCTACGTGTATTACATTAGAGATGAGCTGTGCTAATCAGTGACTTACTTAAAGTTTGAAAACAGCAATCTGAAGCCTAGCTCTTCTTTACTCATTATTCATAACAGTAGTCTCCATCTGGGATAGTGGCAGTCTTGGCTGCAATCCTTGTCTGTCTGTGGAGTAGGATCCGGCACTCTGTTTGATTGAAGATATCATGATATGTGGCCAAGGTGTAAATTTGTCTGGCAAGCATGCACATTTTTAACATCTCTTTTAATCCCCCCCCCCCCCCCCCCCCCCCCCATTTTTGTGCATTGAATTAATTAAATTGGCATGACCTGTAAATCTGGAAGAATGTGGAAAGATTCATGCTAGCCAGATTACAAGACACAAATGTTGGTTTAAATAATTTGACAGGGTTCCTGTACTAAAATCATATTTCATTATACAAAAAAATTATATTAGACACAAGGATAAACCGTGCCCTTATAAATATGAATTTGAGTTGAAATAATTAATCTCGTGCTTATGGCAATTAAATGTAGTTTTATACAAATATCTAAGTAGTTTTCTTCTTTAAATATGTAAATGAGGTTTATCAGCACAGCAGTCTCTCCAGACGCACCCTGAACCTTACCTTGTGGCCCAGCAGCAGAGTTAGATTACTTACAGAGGGGGAGAGCTGTTAATATTTCACTCCTCACTGTATAGAGCGTGTGTGAATGGCCTGGAGTGTGAGACGGCACCTTCTGTTCGATATGAGGCCTCCAGTAAGCAGGCTTCTCTCACCAACACAGTTCTCACTCGACTACAGTGTGCACAAGTTATATAAAAACTAAACTGAACTTTCTGTTTAACTTTTTATGAGTTTTACATTTTCCTATAATATACCAACCTATAAGCTGGAACATCTGTAGATTTTCCTTTGTTGTCTACAAGCAATATTAGCAGAATTAAGGGTACCAAGGAAAGCTTTTGACATATTATATGAAACCATATGGAGAGATTAATCTCTTGACTATTTAAATATGAAAGCATATATGCTTAATTAGTAAATACTATTATATTTTGTAGCACAACTGAATTCCTCTGTTACTGCATGCTTATTTCGCCCTTCAATTTTGAAGTAAATCCCTTGTGACTCTTATTTACTTGTCAATGTAAATAAGTAAATTATTACCCACTCAAAAATAGTTTCCAGTATTGGCTGCATGGTTAATTAAATCTCCTGACATTTATCTATATACAGTATTATTGTGATTCTTTTCATATACTCTACCATTCAGAAGTTTGTAGTATGTAAAATTCTATTCTATTCTATTCTATTCTATTCTATTCTATTCTATTTATTTCCTTGTTATTCAGCAAGGACATATTAGTCTGATCAAAAGGTATTTTTAAGACTTTGACAGTTTCAAATAAATGCTGTTTGCACAAAAGAATCCTGAAAAAAAAAGTATTGTGATTAAAAAAAAAAACAATATTAAGCAGCACAACATTTTCAACACTGATAAAGAAGCAGATCTTGAGCAGCAAATCAGCATATTCAAATTATTTCTGAAGGAACGTGACACTGAAGACTGGAGTAATGACTGCTGAAAATTCAGCTTTCCATCACAGAAATAAATTACTACTTTAGAAAATAGTTAAATAATAGAAACTGATCATTTCACAGTATTACTGTTTTTGCCATATAAATACACCACTGGTAAGAATAAAAGACTTCTTTCAAAAACATAAAAAAAAAAAAAAACATTGACCTCAAACTTTTGAATTGTAGTTCATTTTTATTTTGTTATATGATCTGAATTTCTCCCTGGGATTATTCAGAAACATTAGAGACAGTTTCTCTTAAGCATGTATTAAACATGATATAGGATGCATTAACATTGTTGTGCCTCTATACATTTATACCCATAATAGCAAAATGAATATTTCATGTTAGTTGCACACCAAGATACACTTTGTACTTCTACTTGTAAAAAATCAGTTTTAGTTGGTGACGTAGTTACAGCATCCACCAGCATGATGACCAGCCTCAACACCCCTTGGTTCATCCAAACAGGGTTTTGCCTCAACATCAGCCAATAACACAGCCGTTTCACTGCACCAGCCATCAGTTTTTGTCTTTTAAATCCCCCAGCATATGCTCATCCAAAAAACAAAAAAACTCTGCTCTCATTTCCTGCAGCCATCTCTTTATAAACTTCTCTGTGTGAGACAAGAGGGACTAAAGCATTGACTGGAGAGCAGAGAATTGGAAATTAAACGCATTAAATCACAATTTGTTGTTTGTGGTGACACATCCTTCATGGGCCAGTGGCAGCAGTGGAGAGGTCATCTGAGTGATGTGCTTCATCAAGAGGTGCTCTGGTACCGGATATTTAGGCTCACCGTTAACCCCCTCCACATGATGGGTTTGCCTGCACATTTGTTACTGTTTTGTGCCAAATTGAGACTGACAGGCTATGAAGTTGTTAGGCTAAGTAGTTTAAATGGTACATGTATGTAAAGCGACCTTGAGCTATGGAATGGTGCTACATAAGTAAAACTTCTTCTTCGTCATCTTTTTCATAGAAGATACAGATATATGCTCTCCCGATGTGAAGGCTGTTCCAAGTGATATAGGCTGTTTAAATATGCTGCCTGTGTTTCCCTGCAATCCCAGAATGCATTGTGAGAATCAAAAATACAAGTTTATGTTTACATAATACGTGTGTTCTGTGCATATTTATATGTGTATATATAAATACACCCACATACATGTATATATTTAAGAGTTCATTTGCAAAAACCGATAAACTCCACTTTAAAAAAAAAATTAGTTGATTGCCTTGTATTATTCTCCACATATAGCACGATCTGAACCCTAAACTTGTTTTGTCAAAAAAGCCGGTATTGTCCACTTTCAAGGCATCGCGAGTTCATGATTTACTGCAGAAGCCGACAAGCTCCCTTGTTGTTTTTGAAGTCCATTCTAGCGAATCAGCACGCTGTATTCGAGGAGCGTCTCGCTGTAGTCCACAAGATCCAGTTATCGTTTTTTTGCAAATGAACTCTTCATATTTAAAAAATGACTTATATTATATATAAATATAAATACATATATTTTCTAAAAATGTATATTTATATATACATACAGTATAAACATACAGAGATGCAATTAATCATGATTGATTGATTTGATAGCCCTATAATTTTTTTTTATTTACTGTTAATGAAAAGCAATTTAGTGTAATTATTTATTTGTATTTTTAATGCTTTCCAGCAGTGTTAAGATAGTAGTATGCTGAGTTGAAATTCTGTTGTGAGTCAATTTTTACATGCAAGAAACCTCTGTGTGCCACAAAAGTTTAGATTTAGATACCTTAATTCATTAAAAGTGACAGTACAGAAATGTACTGTAAAATTTTGCTGTGTAGCCTATGTAATATTTAAAATACACGCTGGTCTTTTGAAGTTTCTACTTGTCAAAGAATCCTGAAAAAACTATATATTATATATATTAATATATTACATATATATACGAACATTTTAAGCAGTACAACTTTTTTCAACTTGGCTAATAATAAGAAATAATATTTCTTGAGCAGAAAAACTGCATATAATAATGATTTCTGAAAGATCATGTGACACTGAAAACTGGAGTAATGATGCTTAAAATTCAGCTTTGCCATCACAGGAATAAATTACATTTTAATATTTAAATTGTAATATTTCACAATACTACTGTATTACTGCATTTTTGATTAAATAAATGCAGCCTTGGTGAGCAAAAGAGATAAAAAAACAAAAACAAAATATTACTTTAAAGGACGTTTCTGCTGGTATTTTATTGCAAGTTCTTGTACAGGAAAAATCTTCCAGCCTATTCTCAGGTTGCATTACACTACATTAAGTTGTCTTTAATGAAAAGTATGTCAGAGTTCAAATGTTATCAAGGGCATCTTTAAATTAGCGTGAAAACAAAATATATTTATTCCCGTCTTATTTCTTTGCCCTTCTTTGTCTCTGTCTGCCCTTTAAAGTATTTACTCAGAAAACTCTAGCAGTGAGATTGTCCTAGTTTGAATTCTCTTGCCAAAGGTAAGAGTCACAATAAGCACATAAAATCACTTTGTGTTTATTTTATCATAATTCACAATTAAATGCACCAGTGACTAATTCGCACCTCATTTTACCCTTCAATCCCTTTGGTTCCCTCCTGCAACATTCCGGCTCCTGTCAAAAGACAATTCAGTCACTTTTAAAGCACAAGTCCAAAACCAACCTTTCACCATTATCTGCTCTTCTAAGAGCTCAAATGAAGAATTATATCCCACCAGCACAAACCCCTTAATTTGAACCCCTTATTAGCTTTAATTCCATTTAAAATGAACTCACAACCTGACTGAGAAGAAGGCAATTAACACTTGCGGCCCAGTGAATGGCAGAATGGAAGATGTGCCATTTTAGCTGATGTACTCATTCGCTCCCAGCGGTGTAGACTGTTTGTGCCGTCCGCACGTCCCAGGTGGGCACCCGAGAGGCATGCTCTTGGCACAGAGCCAGATCGCCAATTATCTGTTTAAACAATTAAGCAGCTATTTCAGGAACAAGGAACCACCATCCACCCACCAATTGACTCCACAGTGGCTCATGGGACACCATGGCAACAGTCCATTTTACTCTTAAACAATAATAATAAGATGAGGTAAAGTGGTCAGTCTACATAAAAGGTCAGTTTGCAGTTGCTATTTCTGTCTCTTTTTTTACTGCTGGATACACTCTCAGAAAAATGTATAAAGCTGTCGCTGCAGTGGTACCATAAGATAAAAAAGCTACATCTTATTTATGCTCAAATGCTACATAGAAGTACCTAAAGTGTACATATTCGTACTTTTGAAATAAATATCCCCCTAGTGACTGTTTGGTTTATACTTTTTTTCTGAAAGTGTAGACTCTTGATATGGTTCTTTCATGGAAATGGTATTGATCCCACAGGAAATGTTTAAAATAAAACCAATAATAGACAATAATAAAGAACTTGCTTTTTAACTGTATATTAGCATAAAAAGCCCTTATATACATTTTCGTATCATTAGTTTAACTTTTTATTGCATTCATTTGAATAATTTCAAGTAAATGGTTTCATACTTTTTACCAATTTTGATAGACACCGTGATAATGCATGTTAATATTTAGAATAAGTTTTTTTTTCAGTTTTGAATTTATGTATTTATTTTTATTATTATTATTTTAAGTAATTTTGGTATGTGCTGTCATTTTTATTATCAGTATTAGCAGTCTGTTTTAGTCATTTCAGGACTTCAGCTCCAAAGGCAACATTTCTCATTTTAATTTAATTGTTTTAAGTTAATTTTATTTTATTTTATTTTATTTTATTTTATTTTATTTTATTTTATTTTATTTTATTTTATTTTATTTTATTTTATTTATTTTATTTTATTTTATTTTTCATTTAATTTCTTTTCAGGTTTATTTATATTACCAAAAATCCTTTTTAAAATAATTTTAGTTGTAATTTTAGTAAACAATAATTACACTCTTTAACACAAATATGCATCTCTCAACCACAGGCATCTCTCATGTAACAAAATGTACATAGAGTCCTTAAACCACAAAAACATTAAGAACTGTTGTGGATGGAGTAATACCACTAGGACTGCATGTATCCTGAATGGTCAACCTGTAATCTTAAGCATTTTCCTTTAAAAATGCCTCTCAGCGAATGAGCAATGTATCATGTCTGTTGCAGACACAGCAACAGATGTAAGAGTAACGAGCAGCAGCGAGGTTAATAAGACTGTGAAACTGTATAATAGGCTTAAAGAGGCGTGGGAGGGTTTCTTCTTGTTTTTACTATTTTGGTAGATGTGTTATAAAATCACTGTTTACTGACTATGAGGATGAAAGTCTGAGGATCTGGGACCTCGGGATGCTGTGATTTTTGTGGCAATATAATCTTTAACAATAATGCCACCTAGACAGGTCTCGGTTTGAGATCTGCATTGTACTTTTTTTTTAGTTTCTCTTTTTTGTTTTAAGTGTGTCAAAACACAGGGAACAAAGCTGTTAATTTACTTGAAAAGTATTATTTTTAATAATTATTATAACACTCAAAAGTGCCTCGGGCAACAACCATTGTAATTGACTTGTAAAGGGAGAATTCTATTAATTACTTGGAAACCCAAATAAAATGCCTCAACTTTTTTATTCCCAAATGGCAACAAATCACTTCTTACAAAGGAAAACAGATGATTCAAATTAGTCAATCATCAGTCTTTCATTCATGCCTCATTGGATCACAGAATATTTTAGATTGTTTTAGTACAGCACACAAAGCAATGGTCACGGTAAATTAATGTTGATATATGAGTGATTGTTTTATTGCAGATTTATTCACAGCAGCCAAATTTTCCCAGACTGTGCAATGTGAATCTGTCATATTTTTTTTCACTTCTTATTCTTAAGTCAGTGTTTACAAGAGTACCATTTATTTCAGAAGGATAATTCCTCTTTGCACAATCCAGTAATACTTTTGTACATAAAGTATGCAATCTTGTGCCTGCCTGTACTTTGTAATCATGTGTTGTGCCTGTTTCTGTACCTTTAATTGCAAAACATGTTTGTTTGTTTTTGTTTTTTTACTGAGAAATTCTGCTATTGTAGCAAAGTAAAAGTTTGATGTGGGGGAAAAAAAGGTTTAATGTTACAAAATATGTCTCTATGATCATTCCGTTTAATTGTCATTTCAAATTCTTTAGAGGTGCAGTCGTTGGTGTAGACTAGAGGGAGAAGAGCAGTGGGGAGAGAACGCAGCCCTGAGGAGCTCCAGTGCTGATGGTGCGGGTGCTGGATGTGTATTTTCCCAGCCTCACTAGCTGCTGCCTGTCTGTAAGGAAGCTGTTGATCCACTGACAGACGGAGGTGGGCACGGAAAGCTGAGTTAGTTTGGGCAGGAGGAGGTCTGAAATAATAGTGTTAAAGGCCGAGCTGAAGTCCACAAACAGGATCCTCACATAAGTCCCCGGTCTGTCCAGATGCTGCAGGGTGAAGTGCAGTCCCATGTTGACTGCATCATCCACAGACCTGTTTGCTCTGTAGGCAAACTGCAGGGGGTCCAGTAAGGGTCCAGTGATATCCTTCAGATAAGCCAAAACCAGTTTTTCAAATGACTTCATGACCACAGATGTTAGAGCCACAGGTCTGTAGTCTTTAAGTCCTGTTATCTTGGGTTTCTTTGGGACGGGGATGATGGTGGAGCATTTGAAGCATGAGGGGACTTCGCACAGCTCCAGTGAACTGTTGAAGATCTGTGTGAAGATGGGGGCCAGCTGGTCAGCACAGGATTTCAGACAGGCTGGTGTCACACCGTCTGGGCCTGGTGTCTTCCTTCTCTTCTCACAGTTCAGGTGTAGGGGAGAGGGGGTTTGCAGGAGGTGTGAATGGTGTTTTTTCAAACCTACAATACATTTACATTTAGTCATTTGGTAGATGCTTTTATCCAAAGCGACTTACAATTGGGGAATACAAGAAGCGATTCATCTTGAAGAGGCAATCAGACAGGAAGTGCTCGTAAAACCAAGTGTCAGTCATTGTTCAAATAAGTACAAGCTAGCAAGGGAAGGAGAGAAGGATAGAGGGAAAGATTAAGTTTTTTTTTTTTTTTAAGTTTAGGATGAAGTCAAGTAGTGCCGAAAGAGATGAGTTTTCAGTTGTTGCTTGAAGATTGACAGGGATCCAGCATTCCGTATAGGGGTGGGAAGATTATTCCACCAGCCAGGAATGGTAAACGAGAATGTTCTGGAGAGTGATTTTGAGTCTCTCTGTGATGGTACCACAAGGCGTCGCTCACTAGCAGATCTCAGACTTCTGGAGGGGATGTAGATTCGTAATAGTGAGTGGAAGTAGGAGGGTGCTGAGCCTGTGGTCGTTCTGTATGCAAGCATCACTGTCTTGAACTTGATGTGAGCTTCCACTGGTAGCCAGTGCAAGGAGATGAAGAGAGGTGTAACATGGGCTCTTTTGGGCTTGTTGAAGACCAGTCGTGCCGCTGCTCATTAACAATAGAACTCATTAAGATCGTCTGCCAGTTGTTGATTCTCCACATTGCTGGGGGATGGTTTCTTGTAATTGGTGATGTCTTTCAGACCTTTCCACACTGAAGCCGTGTCACTGGAAGAGAATTGGCTCCTTAACTTATCGGAATAATTCCTCTTTGCCACTCTGATCTTCTTTTTCAGTGTGTATTTGGCCTGTTTATACAAGACTCTGTCCCCATTCCTGTAAGCATCTTCTTTGGCCTGACGGAGCTGTCTGAGTTTTGCAGTGAACCATGGTTTGTCGTTGTTATAAGTTAGATGAGTCCTGGTAGGAATGCACATATCCTCACAGAAACTAATATATGTTACAGTCTCTGTGAACTCGTCCAGATCATCAGCAGCTTCAAAAAGTAAATATAAAAAGATAGACATGTATCTAGTGTTATATATTGCTGTATAAGCATGGACTGTGTATGGCTATATATTGGTACATACAAAAAAATATACAGCAATCAAGACAAAAACTGCACTACATTTTTACATTTAATCATTTTGCAGATGCTTTTATCCAAAGCAACTTACAAATGAGGACAATATAGAAGCAATCAAAACCAACAAAAGAGCAATACACGTAGAACAAATAGATATTATATATATATTTTTTATATATATAATATAGGTATTGTCAGGATTGTGGACTGTCTTGTGTGTGTTTTGCTCCCCTGTGACCCAGCTTTTCCCTCATGTTGATTATGTTCATTTGCTCCAGGTGTGTCTTGTCGTCTTCCCCAATTACCCTGTGTTTATAAGCCCCAGTCCTTTGTCCCACCGGCTCCGTTGGGCTCCTTCCTCCCTTCAGCTCCACCTGGGTCCTCAGTCGCTCCGGCTCCGCCGCGGGTCTCCGCTTCAGTCGCCAGAGCCCTTGGCTCCACCCTGGCCCCCGGATCCTCGGCATCCCCCTGGCTCGTTGGCTCTCTATCTCCGCCTCGGGCTCCTCCAGCACCTGCTCCCCCACCATTGGTCGGCCCCCCGGAGTCGGCGGCCATCCCTCCTCCATGGCTCCTCCCTCCCAGTTTTTCCCTCATGTTGATTGTGTTAATTTGCTCCAGGTGTGTCTCGTTGTCTTCCTCAATTACCCTGTGTTTATAAGCCCCAGTACTTTCAGTTAGTGTTTGTAGGTTCGGAACGTCATTACTTGTGTTTCCTGTGCCTCCTATGCTCCCTGTTGGATTAAAGACTCTCGTCTGTGAATTCCTCGTCTCCTTGTTCCGTGCTTCCTGAGACCTGTGACAGGTATTATATTTATATATATATATATATATATATATATATATATATATATATATATATATATATATAGAAGGTATTTTTTTTAATTATAATAAATAAAAGGAAAACAAGTTGAAACAATAGAGAACGCTAGTGTTAGAGTACTTTTTTTATATATAAAAAGAAAGTGTGTGTGCGTATACTTGTGCGTGTGTGTAATATACAATATATTTTAACATATTTATCAAATATATCTTTCTGTATATTTTCAATGTACATTAAATTTAATATACTGATTGTTCATATTTATTATGTCTCTAGGAATGATCTTGGCAGTACTAGGTGAATACATTGTCATGTAATATGTTTCTCAGTACATATACACACACCTAAAGGATTATTAGGAACACCTGTTCAATTTCTCATTAATGCAATTATCTAATCAACCAATCACATGGCAGTTGCTTCAATGCATTTAGGGGTGTGGTCCTGGTCAAGACAATCTCCTGAACTCCAAACTGAATGTCAGAATGGGAAAGAAAGGTGATTTAAGCAATTTTGAGCGTGGCATGGTTGTTGGTGCCAGACGGGCCGGTCTGAGTATTTCACAATCTGCTCAGTTACTGGGATTTTCACGCACAACCATTTCTAGGGTTTACAAAGAATGGTGTGAAAAGGGAAAAACATCCAGTATGCGGCAGTCCTGTGGGCGAAAATGCCTTGTTGATGCTAGAGGTCAGAGGAGAATGGGCCGACTGATTCAAGCTGATAGAAGAGCAACTTTGACTGAAATAACCACTCGTTACAACCAAGGTATGCAGCAAAGCATTTGTGAAGCCACAACACGCACAACCTTGAGGCGGATGGGCTACAACAGCAGAAGACCCCACCGGGTACCACTCATCTCCACTACAAATAGGAAAAAGAGGCTACAATTTGCAAGAGCTCACCAAAATTGGACGGTTGAAGACTGGAAAAATGTTGACTGGTCTGATGAGTCTCGATTTCTGTTGAGACATTCAGATGGTAGAGTCAGAATTTGGCGTAAACAGAATGAGAACATGGATCCATCATGCCTTGTTACCACTGTGCAGGCTGGTGGTGGTGGTGTAATGGTGTGGGGGATGTTTTCTTGGCACACTTTAGGCCCCTTAGTGCCAATTGGGCATCGTTTAAATGCCACGGCCTACCTGAGCATTGTTTCTGACCATGTCCATCCCTTTATGACCACCATGTACCCATCCTCTGATGGCTACTTCCAGCAGGATAATGCACCATGTCACAAAGCTCGAATCATTTCAAATTGGTTTCTTGAACATGACAATGAGTTCACTGTACTAAAATGGCCCCCACAGTCACCAGATCTCAACCCAATAGAGCATCTTTGGGATGTGGTGGAACGGGAGCTTCGTGCCCTGGATGTGCATCCGACAAATCTCCATCAACTGCAAGATGCTATCCTATCAATATGGGCCAACATTTCTAAAGAATGCTTTCAGCACCTTGTTGAATCAATGCCACATAGAATTAAGGCAGTTCTGAAGGCGAAAGGGGGTCAAACACAGTATTAGTATGGTGTTCCTAATAATCCTTTAGGTGAGTGTACATATGTAAAATAATATATAAAAAAAATTATAATAAATAATTTTTGTTCTTTTGCTAGTCCATTAGATATTCAGCATTTACAAATCTATTAACAATGATTTGTTGGTCTTCTTGACTTCAGCAATCAGGTAGCCCCTTTTCTTTTTAATCATGTAGCAACACAAAAATATACAGTTCTGTCGCTAATGTGGCCCCTTGCCCTATCTTTCCATAAGCAATGGCAGGAAATAATATTTCCCATCAGGAAGAAAAGATGCCTGCCCAAGGTCAGAATTGTCTGGAGTATTGCCTAAAACAGCACCAAACAAACCAGAATAACCTTTTAATGCCGAAATGTCCATCTGGTTGCTTCCTACATTGAACTGCTAAGACCTCTTCGGGATAAATTTGGTGGTTTTATTCTTTTAGTCACCATTTCCAAGAATCACTACAATGTATTGTAAATGCAGTTAATAAATAGTACTATAATTTATATTCTCAGCATTGGGAGAAAGCTTTGCGCCGAAGATGAACATTTCCTGTTGACCGACCTTTAATTGGGTTCAATAGAGCCTCAACAGTTTTAAGCTGCTTCCACATGTCACGTGACCATACTGTGTGTACACACTGGCCTGGCATCCTTTGACAACAACAACAGGATTATTAATCCCTCTTCCTGAGACGCTCCTAATCCTGTCATTTATCTCAGGTGCTAGGCAGTGCTAGGTCAGTAACCTCTGCTGGACTTGTACTATACAGCCAACTGACCTACATTTTAGGAACAATAGAATGTGTTGCTAAGCAGATGTAGAACAGGAAAGACGGACAGACCCAGCTGCATTTTGGTGCAGTTTGTGTAAATGCAGTGATAAATTGCTAACATGCAGAGGTCACCTTGAGAAGCTATTTATACATTGTTTTAATGGCATGACCTCATGTAGCTGATTCAGTCATATAAAATATATTATTATTATTAAATATACTTAAATATAAATATAATTAAATATCATAATCTAAAATCAGTTAATTTAGAGGTTACCAGATGAAGCGCATTTTTAGGATGCCATAAATGTTTATATATTGCCATATACTATATATATATATATATATATATATATATATATTATATACTGTTACCTATAAGATTATATATAATTTCCACATACATTCTTTCGGTAGATGAAGATATCTAAGTTTATATCATATCTAAAATCCCCATGGTAAAATGTGTATATGTACATAATTTTGTTAATAAGATCTACACTATATGAAGTGACATACTGCCAAGTATGGTGACCCATACTCGGAATTCGTGCTCTGCATTTAACCCATCCAACGTGCACACACACAGCAGTGAACACACCCACACCGTGAACACACACCCGGAGCAGTGGGCAGCCATTTATGCTGCAGCGCTCGGGGAGCTCTTAAAGAGCTCTATACATTCACTCCCCCCACCTACAATCCCTGCCGACCTGAGACTCGAACCCGCAACCTTTGGATTACGAGTCCGACTCTCTAACCATTAGGCCACGACTTCATCACGATATGATGATTTCTTATAGGATATTATACCGTATGTAGTAACCTTATATGTCAAGAATATATATTTTATTTATCATTTATAACATTATTGAAACAACATATACAGTGGGTATCGAAAGTTTGGGAACCCCTTGCAGAATCTGTGAAAATGTGGATAATTTTACCAAAATAAGAGAGATCATACAAAATGCATGTTATTTTTTATTTAGTACTGTCCTGAGTAAGATATTGTTCATGAGTCCCTTGTTTGTTCTGAACAGTTAAACTGAGCACTGTTCTTCAGAAAAATCTGAAGATTCTGCAGGACCTGGAGGATTTTTCTGAAGAACAGTGCTCAGTTTAACTGTTCAGAACAAACAAGGGACTCATGAACAACCATCACAAAACAAAAAAACAGTCGTAGATCATCCAGGTAACCACACACAGTATTAAGAACCAAGGGTTCCCAAACTTTTGAATGTGGTTATTTTAATAATTTCAGCAAATTTTTTGTCTTGTAGACTATATGTAAACATATTTTATGGAAAATATCTTACTCAGGACAGTACTAAATAAAAAATAACATGCATTTTGTATGATCTCTCTTATTTTGGTAAAATTATCCACATTTTCACAGATTCTGCAAGGGGTTCCCAAACTTTCGCATGCCACTGTATATACAAAAATCTCTATGTTTATCTTTGTGTTAATCTGTGTTTTTGCGTTTATTAATTTCCAATATATGTGGAAATGTATATTATGTCAAAATTTGCATTACATTTTCAAGTATATTCCCATATATTTTCGTTTTGTAAGGGGGATGTCTTATGTAATAATAATCAGAGGTGGAAAGAGTACGAAAATATTTTACTCAAGTAAAAGTACCATTACCTTAATGAACTTTTACTTAAGTACAAGTAAAAGTACCAGTCTAAAAATCTACTCAAGTAAAAGTAAAAAATAGCTCATTTAAAATGGACTATTTTTGTAAAATTTATTTTTAGAGTAAAAATTACTTAAAAAGTTACTTTTTAACAGTGGGAGGGACGCAAAAATGGGATAAGCCAAGGGTGTCAAACTCAGCTCCTGGAGGGCCACAGCCCTACACAGTATAGATATCAGCTGGATCAGATGTGTTTAATTAGGGTTATATCTATACTAATCTAATCATTTAGGCTTATTTGAAAACTACATGGTATGTGTGTTGGAGCAGGGTTGGAACTAAACTCTGCAGGTCTGCGGCTCTCCATGAACTGAGTTTGACACCCCTGGGATAGGCCTATAATTCTCAGACTATAGTTTTTAATTAAAGGAATCAGTTATCTGGAATAATAAGACATTTGGGCTGTTACCAGGCAAATTAACATCAACAAAATTCATCTTTGCAATGCAGAGGAAACACAGAAGCTTCATCTGAAGTGGCATTTAGACGTATTTACACACTGTTTAAATGCAGGACATGAATGCATTTAACCTGCAGTAACAAATGCAGAAATATTTTTTTGATATATAAGACTTAAAATGTTGAATACTCATTTAAAAAAAAAAAAAAAAAAATATATATATATATATATATATATATATATATATATATATATATAAAAAATCAAAATATACTAAAATATACAAAATATACGCCAGTAGGTGTCACCAAGTCACTGTTAATAAGTGAGTCGTTGCGACTGAACCGAATCATTTAAATGGTTGATTCATACAAGAACGAAACACCCTCATGATGCTCAGAGACGCAAAACAGTGCAGTGGCTGTGTTTGGGATTCATTTTGTTGTCGAAATAGAGCAAAAACAGGCAATATGGTGTCTAAAAGGCAAGTCTCTTAATTAACTCCTTGTTTATTGAACTTTCTCTTTCCTTAGAGGTGCCATAGGTAATTGTCTTCAGAAACATTTTTTGTTATTCTGGTTGAAAGTCTCTTCACATCCTGATAGCAATCATTAAGTTAAGTGGTCTAAATGTATTTATCTGCATTTATATATTCTGTGGAAGGTGTAGGACCAAGAAATGTTCGTCCAATCAAAATGTTCGGTCCGAGCGTTTTAATTGGCTTTCCTACCAGCCTGTCAACGTATGTATTTGCATACCTCTGCGCACCCGGTTCGCGCAGAGAGGATACGTCATCAGCGCGTTCACGCACGCTGTGCAGACAGAGCGAAAATGGCAGGCAAACATCAACAACCCGATCTTCCTTCCTGGTATTGTAGTATTTTTTACTAACTGTGCTATAAAGGTTTCTCACCGTTGAATGACACATGATGTAGCCCAGCAGTTCCCAATTCCAGTCCTCGTGCCTCCTGCTCAGCATATTTAGCATGTCTCACACTTAGTTAACACACCTGATTCAGATAACCAGCTCCTTAGAAGAGAGCTACGTGCATGAACTGTGTTCCGATTGACATGCTCCCTACACAGTGTTCATTGCTCCCTACACCCTGAGCAGAAATCCGATGAAGTTTATTTCACTTCGGAACATTCATTCACGGATTTGTG
The DNA here is from genome assembly GCF_936440315.1 of Barbus barbus. Taxonomy (NCBI): domain Eukaryota; kingdom Metazoa; phylum Chordata; class Actinopteri; order Cypriniformes; family Cyprinidae; genus Barbus; species Barbus barbus. Next base: position 12,141,273 of record NC_136736.1, on the reverse strand, counting down.
CTGTACAGCGTCTTCACACACAGATGAAACTTACTAGAGAAGTGTAACGTGTGACATAATATACCTACAATTTAAATTCATGTCTCGCACACTTTAATGCCCTTTGTATGGAACATACACTTTGAACTGGAATCATGGCGGAATATCTGGTGATGTCCACTTCGCAGGGCACTTATGGCTTACATTCGAACAGAACAACCGTCGGACGTGATAAGATATACATATGAAATATGCAGAGCGGGGAGGGTGCGAGGACTGTAATTGGAAAACGTTGATGTACCTTATTGTAGTAATTTAATGTTGTCTCTGGTATTCTGCTCTTTGAGCGTATGTGCGCTCAGGGGGCATGGCTTTGGACAGAGTTTGCAGGGAGGGTGGGACGTTCGCTTTCAGTGCTATCAGGCTAAAATTAGCATTTTCTGCGATCTCCTACTGCACCTTTAATCTGTCCCTGTCTAGCTTTTACTAATCTGAACAATGCCTGAAACTTTGTATTGCATGCACTTCCTGCGTGTATTTGCCTCCTTATGATAAATCCCTTATTGTGTTCCTCAGTTGTAAGTCGCTTTGGATAAAAGCGTCTGCTAAATGAATAAAGGTAATGTAAATGTAAAAATGTGCAGTTCTTTTTTTTTTTTTTTTCACAAAAAGATAATTACATAATTACTGGTGCACACTTTGCTACACCACCTGACCTGCAGAGGGCAGTCATTTTTATACTTTTTAAAACTCAAATTTTCGCAAAAAACTTCTGACTTCCCGGCATACACATTTTTGTTGTTTCCACATTTGTCATTGGGCCTGGGGCCTTATTTATAAAATGTTGTGCAGAAACCATCCTAAAATTGATTTTAGGATAATTTAGCGAATAAGTGTACGTGTGATTCATAAAATGAACGTACATATAGAAAATGCACGTACACGTCTCTTTCAGTGAAATCTTGCGCGCAAATGAATGGTTTCAGCTTTCTGCCTTGTAAACGACTGCTAATTAATGTCATTAACATGTAAAGGATCACCAGTCATCAAATTCTTTAATTTAGAACAGTGAGCTGCAGGAACGGCTTACACTTTCAAAAACATGCAGCACTCAAACAAGAAAAAGTGCGTACGTCTGCTCAGACCCTGATGTGACGTTAAGCACTTTTCCACATCAAAGCCAGTTTTTACAAATATGAGCGTTGGAGTGGATTTAAGTGCACCACACTCTAGGATCAAATCTGAGCGTACGCACGCTTTATAAATAAGGCCCCTGGAGTTTGACCTGGACCTGTTTTTATTAGCATTTTCATCTTCTTTGACTAGTTTTTAACAGCAACTGCTCAACTATGAGTGTTGCCTCTAGTGGACCCAGCGACTGGTGCAGTTGATTAAGAAAACAAGCAGGTGAGTAAACACTCTAATTCAGCATGAATTAAACATGACCCAGAAAACATTTAAAGACTGAAACAGAAAGGTTTGGTTATTTGCCAAAAGGCTTAAATGGTTTAAACCAATTGCAGCCACTGAAATTATAACTCCAAGGACCTTCATTTTTTTTTTTTATGTATTTGGCATCAGTATGAAAGGGTAAGAAATGAATACAGATGGCACTCTGAAATGAGTATAATTTCCACAGTCCATCTCCATATAGAGGACTGAAGAAAACAGTTGGCCCTTGAAGCTGGCTTACATCCAGTACCCACCAGTTATGCAGTGGATGCCGGTTAGTGCCTTGCAGCATGTCTGACCTTACTCCGATTGCACATGCTTTGTTTGACCTATTATGAGCTTTTAATTAGTGGAGATCATGGGGGATTGAGGAGGTCTGAAGAGTCGGGTCTCTTTGTTACATCAGATCGAAATACAGAACCTTTTTAAGTTACTGCTCATCGGAGCCACTAAATAAAACAGTGAGATTTTTCCTCACTATTTTCTTAAATAGTTATGTTATGCTTACTGAAACTTTTCAAACATCATGCAGTGTCATTAAGGTGAATGCACATGAAACAGTAAATAGAACATTAGAATGAGTATCCTTCATAAAGAAAAATACTGTATCTATATCTATTTTAAAACATGTCAAGTTCTGTAGGTCAGTACATTTGGATGTGGAAAGCGTTCAAAATATTCAAGTTTTAAAATGATCATTAGTTATTATGGATTCAAATAGCTACAAATATGAGATAATGTGCTTGTAAATGTTTACTATGAATGTATTGAATATTAATGATTAACAAATCATTATTCATGTAATTTAAAGTGTTTAGAGATGTTATTAAACATTGGATTTCTATACGATCATGCACTTTCAAAAACTGGTAATATGGTGTAACCATCAAGTAAAGTGTAATAACAGTTTTTCCTTCCATTTTGAATGAAAGTGGAAGGACAAAAAAAAGCAAATAAATAAACAATTTTTACCCATACATTTCACAATTAATTACAAAGCAACAGCAAGTAACACAATGAGATTTTTTATTTATTTTTTTTGTACAAATGCAATATTTATTTTATTTACATCTTAGTTATTTTTCTAAAGTAAGTCTTAGAATTCTGACTTTTGTCCTTGCAATTCTGACTTTTTTTCTCGCAATTCTGACTTTTTTTCTCAGAATTCTGAGATATAAGCTCGCAATTCTGAGATATAAACTCGCAATTTATATCTGGCTCAAACTCAGAACTATAAAGAAATGAAGAATGTTGTGTCTGAAAGCCCGGCGGTAATGGTACTGTCCAACCGCAAGCGCAAAACACAGAAATTAAGAATAATGAGTCATTTTTATGTTTGTTCAAAAATCATATTCGGACACAGCATTCATCTAGTTCAATATATAGTTCATCTATAGCAAATTGAACAAAGCACTGCAAAGCCTTACACGGAGAGTGGTTTGCTATGGTGCGAGAAAGTCAGAGTTGTGAAATATAAACTCGCAATTGCGAGGAAAAAAGTCAGAATTGCGAGATAAAAAGTCCGAATTATGAGAAAAAAAAGTCAGAATTGCGAGAAAAAAAGTCAGAATTGCAAGAAAAAAAGTCAGAATTCTGAGGAAAAAAAGTCAGAATTGCAAGATAAAAAGTCACAATTACCTTATTTTATTTTTTATTCATTGGCGGAAACGGGCTTCCATATAATTCAGTGTATTGTCATAAAACATTATTTGATATTTTATAAGAATTACTGAACTCGACACAGTCATAATGGTCAGCAGGGATCCTTTCTATGATCATCATTTCTTTTTCTTTTCAGAATATTCATCATAAAAGAGATGTTTTCAAGTCCTTGCACGATTGTCCTTTATAATGAATAAACTATTAGATGGACATAAATGGGCTTTATTCCTTATTAGTGAGATGTGTGAGAAGTATATAGTATACAGTAAGCAGATAGTGGATGATGTCTGCTTGATGGCAGTGAGTTGAGTGATTTAGTACAGGTTTGGCTGCTTTAGCCCATGGCTATTATAGCAGTAATATACAGTCCAGCCTGTAAATCTCACATCACGCTATATATCATGCTGCGATCAATTCAAAAGTGTTTCAAGTGTTTGCCTGTAGGTTCCAGAGAGACCATTCTATTATTAGACTCTCTGCTCATGACCCTTCTCCCATCCAACTGTTTTTACTTCTCTTTTATAGGTAATATTGGTGTGAACACGGAACAGTAATGCTGAATCATCTCTCACCAAGGTCAATATATTTGTTTTACAGCTTTGTAATTGCTGCAAGCATTGTTTCCAGCCTCAAAAGCAATCCCTGGAGTTCAAGTGTTTCATCAATTAAACACAACATCATTGAACCAATAACAAAAGATTCATGACAAAATAGCGCAATGAAAACTTCATGTCAGAGCATCATTGCTCACACTTCCAATTTTGTTTTATCGATTGATACAAAGTGAGTTGTTTCTTTCTTGACAACCTGCAGTGGAATAAATACTCATGATTGCAATTTGTAAAATGGGTTATGATATGTTCTAGGCAATCAGTAATAAAAAGCAAACTCTCACAGAAAACTTTCACATTTGTTATATTGCTGACCTTATGGCGGAATGTGTTTGATTGCATTTTATAAAGATAGCATGTGATTGTGGCCTAAGAACACTTTTTATATTATTATACAATAGTATATATAGAAAGTCTTAATGTGGAAACCAGACTTTCACAACTATGAACAAGACTCCAGGTCATTCTATTTAAATAAAATGAGTTATAGTTGTGTTATTGTGACCTCAGTTACTGCCACCTCTGTTGGAAATCCATAACGAGGAGGATTACTTTAATGTTACCGTATATTGTCTCCCAGTGGCACTTATTATTCTCACCCACGTGGTCATATTTATAGAATTATATATATATATACAGTGCCCTCCACTAATATTGGCACCCTTGGTAAATATGAGCATCTGCATTGTTTATCCTTTTGAGCTTTCATTCAAAAAATTCACAAAATTCCAAACTGTCATTGAAGTAAAACAATTGAAAGTGGGAGGAAAAGCTCATTGTGAAATTAAAGCTTTCTCTAGTTCATGTTGGCCACATTTATTGGCACCCAATTATTACAGCGTCCTTTTCCAAGGGTAACAGCTCTGAGTTTTCTCCTATAATGCCTGAAGTGTTTGGAGAACACCTGATAAGAGATCAGAGACCATTTTCTTCATACAGAATCTCTCCAGATCCTTCAGATTCACAGCTCCATGTTAGTAATTCTTATCTTCAGTTCACCCCACTCATTTTCTGTAGGGTTCAGGTAAGAGGACAGGGACAACCATGGCAAAGGATTCATTTTGTGCTCAGTGACCCATTTTTGTGTTTATTTTGATGTTTGTTTTGGATTGTTGATTTGTTGTCCTGGTGGAAGATCTAAACATGGCCCATTATAAGATTTCTAATAGAGGCAGTCAGGTTTTGATTTTTTATCCGTTGGTATGTGATAAAATCCATGATGCCATGCATCTGAGCAAGATGTTCAGGACCTCTGGCAGAAAAACAGGCCCACAACATTAAAGATCCGGCAGTATATTTAACCGTGGACATGGGGTACTTTTTTTTTATCCCTGTTTGTATAAGCTCATCTGGTGGGTTTGCTGCCAAAAAGCTTAGTTTTTAGTTTCATCTGACCATAGAAGCCAGTGCCACTTGAAGTTCCAGTCGTGTCTGACAACTGAATATTCTGGAGTTTGTTTTTGGATGAGTGAGAAGAATTTTCCTTGAAACCCTCTCAAACAACATGTGGTGATGTAGGGATTTTTGATATATATATATATATATATATATATATATATATATATATACACTTTTTGTTTTCTGATCCCACAATTCAACCAGCTGTGATCTAACTCAACCAGCTGTGATCCTTGGAGATCCTTTGGCCTCTCAAACTCTCCTCCTCACCGTGCATTAGGACGATATAGACACAAGTCCTCTTCCAGGCAGATTTTTAACATCTTTAGTTGATTGGAACCTCTTAATTATTACCCTGATGGTGGAAATGGGGATTTTCAATGCTTTAACTCTTTTCTTTCAGCCACTTTCTAATATGTGATGCTCAATAATCTTGTTCTGCACATCAGAACTATATTCTTAGGTTTTACTACTTGTGATGGATGATTGAGGGAATTTGAGTTCCTCATATTTATAATCCTGTGAAACAGGAAGTCATGGCTGGACATTTTCATGCTCCTAGTCACCCTGGTGTGCTAAAAATGTTAAATATGAATGGGAATGTACTCAGAGATCATTTCTAGGGGTGCCAATAATTGTGGCCAACATTCATTGGAGAAAAACATTTATTTAATCATGATATTTTCTCCCCACTTTCAGTTGTTTTACTTCAATGATAGGTTAAAATTTTGTGAATTTTTTGAGTGAAAGATCAAAAGGATAAACAATGCAGATTTATTTTCACAGCCGCCTTTGCTCATTTTTATCAAGGGTGCCAATATTAGTGGAGGGCACTGTATATATATATATATATATATATATATATATATATATATATATATATATGTGTGTGTGTGTGTGTGCTCGCACGTAAAAACAATTGTGGTTCAAAAAATAAAACAATCCCAATGTTACAAAATATATTATATTAAAAAAAATTGTTGTATTATTTAAATTATTACTGCCTTGATTTATTATTTTGGATAAATGTAAAATGCCTAAAAACTCTAACTTTATGAGATTCACTAACGTGATGTTTATTTAACCAAGAATGTGACTGGGACATCTTCATTTCATTTATATATATAGTATATATTCATTATATATATAGATATATTATTTAGTCCAAATAAACAATTCTATTACTGTATTATTATATACATTTTTTGTTATGAATGTAGGACAGACTGTGATGTAACTTAATAATAAATAAATGATCATATTTATAAAAAAAAAAATGACTGCAATAGTATTGATTTCTTAGAATGTGAAGGAGCATTTTTGGAAAACTGTGGAGAGGGAGCTTCTTCAAAAGTCCACTAGACAGATTGAACATTAATTTAAAAGTTTAATAAACATATTCTTGAACTTAATTAAATAAAGGTTTGCATTAAGTTTGATGAGGAAAGCATGTTCTTGATGCACTTTGTGTAGGTGACAGCTGCCTGTCTGAAATATGTTTAAACTAGTGAACCCAAGAGAGAATTACAAAGAGAGTGTGGTGCAGCAATATACTACTTTCTTTCTAACAAGATATTTGTTAGTGAGGATGAAAATGAAAGGAGTCATAAGCACTGACGGACACACGGAATAATGAAACCAAAGGTGATTAAACGAGAACTTTAGCAACCAGGTGTTCATGCAGCAAAGAAATGAGATAAAGACTAGGTAAAAGCATGTGGACCTGACAGATTTCAGTCAGGTGTGATTAAAGTAGTGTGTCTGGGAGAGAGTGAGAGATGGATAAAGGAAAAGAGACACATATTAAGGTGTAGCGGTGCCATGGAGCCAGCAGTGTTTGGAAGGCCTCTCCTCAATTACCCATGACATGGACGACAGATGCCAGCTCGCCTGCCAAAGGCCTCATCACTCTTTGCACCCACCGACAGGCCATCATGGCAGCGGGAAACTCGTAAACATGAATCACCCTGCAGCTGTCACATCTCATCCACCCCAACCTAATTAAACAATTAGGGCAGTTCAGTAACGATCACTCACTATGACAACCAAAGCCGCGGATACAGACAGGGCACTCAAAGGAGTCCAGTCAACAGCTACAGAGCTGATATTTGTCCAGACACCATAAAAGGAGACAAAATGAGTTTGTTCAGAACGATCGCTCCCTCACATGTGTGCAGATCAGAGGAGGATTTCACTCTTCCTTCAGAAACAAGTTTATTGATGCAGTTGCAGGGAATTTAGCTTGGTCAGATCAGCAAATAAGATGCATATATAATACATGTGTATGAATGTTTATATATTTATGACAAACATTTTCAAATATCATTTTATTCAGTAGAATGTACCATAAATAATTATTTCATTCATTAATCTATCTAGCTATCATTTATTCATTTTTTACTTATTACGTTCAACAACAAAACAATAACAACAACAATAGTAGTAGTAGTAATGTAATAAAGTAGTAATTTGTAATTCCAAATAAAAGATACTATTACTGCATTATTATAGATGTGTTTGTAAGGAACAGCAATGTAAAAAATGTTTAATAGACTTTGTGACATGCATGAATGAATGAACGAATGAATGAATGAATGAATAATCATTTTAATGTTGTGATTTGAATAAAAATCATTTACTGCATTAGCATTAATTTCTTGCAGTGTGAAGTAAGTGTTGTTATGCTGTTTATATATATATATATGTGTGTGTGTGTGTGTGTGTGTGTGTATGTATGTGTGTATATATATATATATATATGTGTGTGTGTGTGTGTGTGTGTGTGTGTATATATATATGTATAAAAGCATACAAGTTAAAAGCCTATACAATTTTTATACAGGTACATCTTAAAAAATTTGAACATTGTGAAAAGGTTCATTTTTTCTTGTAACATTTCAAAAAGTGAAACTTTCATATATTTTATATTCATTATGTGTAAAGTAAAACATTTCAAAAGTTTTTTTGTTTTAATTTTGATGATTAGAGCTTACAGCTCATGAAAGTCAAAAATCAGTATCTCAAAATATTAGAATATTTACATTTGAGTATCTCTTGTTCTTTGAAACCACAATAATGGGGAAGACTGCTGACTTGGCAATGATCGAGAAGACGGACATTGACGCCCTCCACAAAGAGGGTAAGTCACAGAGGGTCATTACTGAAAGGTGTGGCTGTTTACAGAGTGCTGTATCAAAGCATATTAAATGCAAAGTTGACTGGAAGGAAGAATTTGGGTAGGAAAAGGTGCACAAGCAACAGGGATGACCGCAAGCTTGAGAATACTGGGAGAGCTTCACAAGGAGTGGACTGAAGCTGGAGTCAGTGCATCAAGAGTCATCACGCTCAGACGTCTTCAGGAAAAGGGCTACCAAGCCACTTCTGAACCAGAGACAACGTCAGAAGCGTCTTACCTGGGTTGTGGAGAAAAAGAAGTGGTCCAAAGTCCTCTTTTCAGATGAAAGTAAATTTTGCATTTCATTTGGAAATCAAGGTCCCAGAGTCTGGAGGAAGAGTGGAGAGGCACAGAATCCATGTTGCTTGAAGTCCAGTGTGAAGTTTCCACAGTCAGTGATGATTTGGGCTGCTGTGTCATCTGCTGGTGTTGGTCCTCTGTGTTTTCTGAAGTCCACAGTCAACGCAGCCATCTACCAGGACATTTTAGAGCCCTCCATGCTTCCTTCTGCTGACAAGCATTATGGAGATGCTGAATTCATTTTCCAGCAGGACTTGGCACCTGCCCACACTGCCAAAGGTACCAAAAGCTGGTTCAATGACCATGGTGTTACTGTGCTTGATTGGCCAGAAAACTCGCCTGACCTGAACCCCATAGACAATCTATGGGGTATTGTCAAGAGGAAGATGAGAGACACCAGACCCAACAATGCAGATGACCTGAAGGCCGCTATCAAAGCAACCTGTGCTTCCATTACACCTGAGCAGTGCCACAGGCTGATTGCCTCCATGCCACGCCGCATTGATGCAGTAATTCATGCAAAAGGAGGCCCAACCAAGTATTGAGTGCATAGAAATTAACATACTTTTCAGAAGCCTGACATTTCTGTTTAAAATATCCCTTTTTTTTGATCTTATGTAATATTCTAATTTTCTGAGACATGGAATTTTGGGTTTTCATTATCTGTAAGCCATAATCATCAACATTTCAAGAAATAAAGGCTTGAAATATTTCACTCTATGTGTAATGAATCTATATAATATGGGTTTCACTTTCTGAAATGAGAGACAAAAAATATTGACCTTTTTCATGATATTCAATTTTTTTTAGATGTACCTGTATATATCAGATCTTTGTTTCATATATAATATAAAATAAATAAATGATTTCAAGTAATGAAATGATCCTCTGACTGAAGAATGACCCTTATGTACAGTGTCCGTGTGACAGCTGTTCTTGAAAACAGGGGTTGTGGTAAAGTCAGAAGAGTCCATTTACAGCATGTGGACTGATTGGATTTAATCATGGTAAAACGCAGCACATAGTCCCGCCTGCTTATTAAGGCTTTCAAAACATTTTATGAGAGCAGCTGTGCCGCCATGGGCTCTGGCACGGCCATCATGTTCTTATCAAAGACAAACCTTCTGCTGACCACCAAGCGCTGACTCACCTGAAGTCTGGAAATATTGTGGTAAAAGAGCATAACTCTCTTGCCTTCTGGTCCAGACTTTTTTTTTTGACTTAAGCCATATGTAGAGTAATTTTGGCAGCAATTCCAAGTTGCTACAACTTTGCCATGCTAATGTCACTACCAATTTTATATCAACAACTAACATACCAAAGTTTATTTGGCTACGTGAGCTCTTGTTTCAGTTAAAATTCAGTAGCATTTTAATAAGATTCAAATTCATTCCTAGCTGAACAGCAGCCTCTCTGTAGGCATGGTGTTTGTTAGATTTGCACCACACACTGTAGCACTTTAAATTTTAGATAGAAAGATCTCATCCAAAAAAAAACAAAAAAACAACAACCCATAAATAGTTCACTGATGTGCATTTTGGCTCCAGAAACTGCAGAAAGGCTTTTACACATGCTGTTTCTATCTTTTGTTTCTTGTTCATATGTTATACAGAAATTTATATTGCATTTTTTATATTGCAAGATTTCTTTTTGCCTTTATTTTGATAGGACAGTTGGTGAACAAGAAGCAAGGTGGGAGAGAGAGAGGAAATGGGATCGGGAAAGGTCCGTGTGCCAGAATTCAAACTCGGGACACCCAAAGTGCAACACGTCTATCAGCACCAACCTTTATATTGCATTTATTCAAAACAACTTACCATGCCATTGAGGTAATCATTTCATCAATTGGCTATGCATATTGATCATGTGTGACCCTGGACCACAAAACCAGTTATAAGGATCAGATTTGTACATCACATGAAATCTGAATAAATAAGCTTTTCATTGATGTTTGGTTTGTTAGGATCTGACAATATTTGTATGAGATACAACTATTTGAATATCTGGAATCTGAGGGTGCAAAAAAATCTAAATATTGAGAAAATTGCCTTTAAATGAAGTTCTTAGCAATAGCAAAAATTAAGTTTTGATATATTTTCGGTAGGAAATTTACAAAATATCTTAATGGAACATGATCTTTGCTTAGTATCCTAATGACTTATGTAATGGCATAAAAGAAAAATCGATAATTTTGACCCATATAATGTATTATTGGCCATTGCTACAAATATACCCGTGCTACTTATGACTGGTTTTGTGTTCCAGGGTCACATTATATAATATAATATAGTATAATATAATGTAATGTAATCTAATGTAATGTAATATAATATAATAGTATTTTATGTGAAACATAAAAAGGTTTGTTTTGTTTTTTGTTTTTTCATATAAAAGTTGAACTAAAAGTTGTGTTTATGTCTCGGTTAGGATTGTTCAGAGTGATGTCCTTGATTTCAACCCATTCATTTTAATCAAAAACATGTAAAAATTGTGTGATTTGAGTTATATTGTTGATTCTAGAAGCCATGCTGTGTCTCTAATCTTTTATATCATAGTTTAGAAGTTTAGCTTGCTGTTTTTTTGTTATAAAAAACAAAATTGATCACTAACCACATCAGTTAATGAATAAATAACAATTATAAATGGTGCATGCAGCACAGAAGAGGGCTTGTTTCTGTCCCAAACTGAACCAGAAGAAATGGAAATGAGCAACAGATGGAGAGCAGGAAAGAGGAGACGAAAGGAAATGAGTGAAAGACACAACCAGAGATTTGAGAAGCATTAATTAATGCTTCGCCAGAAGCGTATTCTAATATCAGACACATGAAGTGGTTTTGGACATTTCACACTCTGTCCGCAGAATAACATTATGTTTGAAGTGATTAAGTGGCCGTACATATTTCTCCCTAATTTGAAGCCCGTTTTCATGCAGCGAGGTGATTGATCGTAGAGGCACCTCAAGGAAGGTTGGAGACCAGCTGAGGAGATTGAGGTGCAGGTTTCCTAGCAACCAGAGGAACCATTGTCTCGGTGAGACGGAGGAACATCTGAGCGATTCTGTTCAGCTCCAGCCCGTTTGAAATGCATCTATCACACTGAATCAGCTGAAAATCTGGTCATGAATATGGGCACGCTATATGATACAGTTTTTAGCCGGTGACACTGATGTTGTTTATATCTCTCGGGGTGAGGTCACTTTTCAAAATTTAGCCTATATGAATGTTCTTTATGGAGTGTAGGCTATTTAAAAATCTGGCATTCTAAGTAGTTGTACAGTACATTCAAATACACTGGTATGACCGAGAGAGCGATGGCATTTTAATTAATTGCAAGGGTTTGCCTAATATAGTCTGAGAGAGTGACAGTCCTGTTTAAGTTTCATTGATGCAGTGTCAGGGGTGTCTAGCACAGACAGTTTTGATAAATTGAGAATTCTTATCATTTAAACCAGGCCAAGAGTTGGAAGGATCCCTGAAGACTAAAAAACAAAAGCCTGAGCAACAGTTCCATCTATTGACCGGTCGCATAGAAGATTTTGTGGACAAACTATAAACTACTAAAACGTTTTCTGTTTCAACTTAGACTGCTTATATGATATTATAGCATTTTAATGTGAAATCGGGTTGAATATGCTATTATAAATGCTACAACATGAAAGATATGTTAATGGCCATTTGTCAGTCATCATGGTCTTTGCACCTCAAGTGTTATGCGACATGAATCATGTAAACTTTCTGCGCTAAAATTGTTATGTTGCAACACTAACAACAAAGGCATTGCTATTTGGTCATGCAGTGGGCAACACATGGACCATGACGCTTTGAAAAACGTTAGACAGCCGCAAACTGACCAGATAGTGCTATCCCACAAAGAGCGCTTGATATTCACTGTGAAACTAGTCGTCAATGAACTTGACTCACACTGAAGCAATGCAAATATGACCATGCTATGTGGGAAATTGTTAAGAAGAGCAGGGTAATGTGTTGGAAGGGCTGTGAACTGTCGTTGATTAATCGTGATTTACATCATAGTTTTCACAAGGATGTATTAAAATGAAAATTCTGTAATCACACACACAAATGTTTTTGTCCATAAGAAAGTCAGTGAGTGGAGTCTGATATTATTTTTTACCTTATTGACTTTCATTGTATAGACAAAATAATTAAAACATAGGCCTATCTTATTTTATGTTCCACAAAAAAAAAAATTTGAACAATTGAAATTACAATTTGAAAGTTGAGTAACTGATGATAAAACCTCTTGGTTAAACTTTATTTTGAAGGTCAGCTTTAGACATTCTCCTATCAAACATTGCAACTACATGTCAGCTTACAGTATTTATTATTCTTTGTTATTAATTTTTGATTGTTAATTAAATACAACTGTTTAGTGTTAGTTCATGTTAGCTCAGTTCTGTCAAATAGCCTACTATTTAATAGGTACAACTTTTGATTTTGATAATGCATTAGTAAATGTTGAAATTAACCCTAAGATAATAAATGCTTTAAATTCATTATTTTCATTGTTGGTTCATGTTAACTATAATGTAGTGAACCGATGTTAACAAATGGATCCTTAACTGTCTTGTTTTTTTACATGTTTACTTCCTGTGACACTCATTTAATAATTAATATGATGAAATCTTCTGCATGGATCTTTAAAATGCCAACAAACCTTCTATACTGTACATATCTCCCATATTAATAACCCTGCATGGATGGCTTGATGGTCTCACATAGGCTACCCTTCCTTTTCATGTCTCTTAAACATATTATTAATGCAAGCATGTTCTCATCTGCTTGAACAATTACCATATGTGTCCCAGCCTCATGGCCACAGCAGACATGATGTTATTTCTCAAGGGAGAGTTTTTGGTGTGAGTTATATGATCAGATGGGCTGCCCAGTGAGCTCGTCCTGATGTGTGTGACCTTGGATCACTTTTGGCCACAGATGAGACAGACGCCGCTCGCTAACAAATGCGCTGGCTGACAGATTTATGGCATATTTAACAGGCAGATATTTTACCCGCTTGCTGCTAAAGTATGCCATCAACCGAAATGTTAATTTGTAATAAAGAGCACTCTGCTGTCCTGATGCATCATTTACACAACTCCAAGGCCACCTCAGTGTAATGAATGTTGTGTCTAAGTGTCGATTCTACAGTTCAGAAACTTAGTTCGTGTATAAAAACAAAAAAAATACAGAACAATCTTTTTTGAAAATCTAAAAATGCAGAAAGTTTTGTGTGAGGGCTAGATTTAGGGGTAGGGTTAGGGTAAAGTGATAGAAAATATCATTTGTATAGTACAAAAATCATTACGTCTATGGAATATATCCTCATAAAACATGGAAGCCAGTGTGTGTGTGTGTGTATACCTGCAAATGCAGAACATTTTCTGTAATGGGTAGGGTTATGGGTGGGATTAGTTTATAAAATCTATAACTGTCTGTATATAAAAACAATATAAGTATATAATGTAATGTAATGTCCCCATTTAGATAGCTAAAGAGTAAACAGTAAAAAAAAAAAAAGTGTGTGTGTGACAGTGTGTGTCTGTGCAGCTGCGCGCGCTTTCATGGCTTGGATCATCTCAACAGGAAGCAAGACTCATTCTGATGACTTACCACAGACAGACTGACGTTTTTATTACCCGGTGACGAATAATTCTATTCAAGATACATTTATGTCAAATGAATGTAGTAACCCAGAAACACTTAAGCACTTTATTTCAAGTTGTGTACACACCTGAACAAAATCTTAAAAAAGTGAAGTGACATACTGCCAAGTATAGTGCCCCATACTCAGAATTCGTGCTCTGCATTTAACCCATCCAACGTGCACACACACAGCAGTGAACACACCCACACACCGTGAACACACACCCAGAGCAGTGGGCAGCCATTTATGCTGCGGTGCCCGGGTATATTGCTCAAGGGCACCTCAGTTGTGGTATTGAGGGTGGAGAGAGCTCTGTACATTCACTCCCCCCACCTACAATTCCTGCTGGCCCAAGACTCAAACCCGCAACCTTTGGATTACCTGTCCGACTCTCTAACCATTAGGCCACGACTTCCCCAGACTGGGGGATACATTAAAAGTAATCGCATTTCGTGCTGGTGGATTGTAACCAGGTTGTACGTAGCTACTGCTTCAAAATGCCAAAAGAAGAAACAGGAGCAAGAGACAAAAAAAAAAAGAGAATGGACAATTTATTGAAAACTGCATTAAAACTCAAACAGCCTGTTCATCAGATGATCAAAAGTTTAAGACCATAGCCTTAAAAAGTTAAAATCTGCGCAAAAATATGGCTTTCATGTCATTGTCCTTCATGCAGTCACACTGTCATGACCTCCTGATGGCAAAGGCAAAAGGGCTTTCTGTCTTTGAACGTGGCAGGATTGTTGAGCTGCACAAGCAAGGGTGCGCGCAACGCGCCATCGCTGCAGAGGTTGGACGCAGTAAGACAGTCAATTTACATTTCTTAAAAGATCCTGAGAGTTATGGGACAAAAAAAGTCAAGTGGTAGACCCAAAAAAATGCACCTGCACTGCGCCGGAGGATCTGACGGGCTGTCCGTGAAGACACAGGACGATCCTCAACCCAATAACCATAAGACGGCATCTGCGAGAGAAGGGCTTAAAGAACAGAAACCGTCTTCAAAGGCAGGGCCGGCGCCAACTGTGCCCCACCACTTTCCATCCTCCCTCCTCCTTGTTGAACGCGATCGATTTTGAAAGTGAAAGTACTGATAAAACAGCGCACAGTGTCGCCCCACGCCACAAACTTGCCTATTTGGAATTTGCAAGGGAGCACCAAACATGGGTCATTGAAAGGTGGAAGAAAGTTTTATTCTCTGATGGGAAAAATTTAACCTGGATGGTCCTGATGACTTCCAACGTGTTTTCCACGCGGTACAATGGAGGAGGCTCAATCATGATCTGGGGTGCTTTTTCCATATAGCCTATGGGAAAATGGAGCTTCAGGTTGTGCAGGGGCGTCAAACGGCGGCTGGCTTATATGTGGACATGTTGCAGCGGGCATCCCTCTTGTCAGAGGGCCCTCGTCTGTGTGGTAAAGACTGGGTCTTTCAACAGGACAACGCTGCAGTTCACAACGCCCGCCTGAAGGACCTCTTCCAGGAGAATAACGTCGCTCTTTTGGGCCATCCTGCATGTTTCACTAATTTTTGGGGGTGTACCACTTGACTTTTTTGTCCCATAACTCTCAGGATGTTTTAAGAAGCGTAAAATGACTTTCTTACTGCTTCCAACCACGTCAGTGACGTTGCGGGGCGCCTTGCGCGCACACTTGCTTGTGCAGCTCAACAATCCTGCCAAGTTCAAAGACAGAAAGCCCTTTTGCCTTTGACATCAGGAGGTCATGACAGTGTGACTGCCTGATGGATAATAATGACACGATTTTTGCGCTGATTTTAACTTTTTAAGGCTACGGTCTTAAACTTTTGATCAGCTGATTGATCAGCCTGTTTGAGTTTAAATGAAGTTTTCAGTAAATTGCCTATTCTCTATTTTTTTGTCTCTTGCTCCTGTTTCTTCTTTTGGTATTTTGACGCAGTACTTACAACCTGGTTACAATCCACCAGCGCGAAATGTGAATACTTGTAATGTTTCCCCCGGTTTTAAGATTTTGTTTAGGGGTGTATTAGGGCATCACAATGTGGCAAAAAGTGGAATTGCAGGTGTAAACATTAGGCCTATATCAATGAGAGTTTAATAATAATAATAATAATAATAATAATAGTAATTACATTTGATTTAAAGAAAAAATATATAAACCAAATTTTAAACTATGTCAGTATTTGGTGAAAATGTTTTTACCAATTGTTTAGATAAATGGATTACTAAACTGCGTAATTTTATTCATCATTTTGTTCATCATCACAAAGTTTGCCTGTAATAAAATTTTTATACTTTATTGTCATCTGAGTCAGTAAAAGTCATGTTCTGAAAAAGTATTTAATTATAATCGTGTTGCACATTATTAAAGAATGCATCCAAAAAACAAAACAAAAAACTAGGGAAAATATAAATCCACATGCACAGTCAAAAGTGGTCTTAAATAAATACCCACCTACAAAGCAATGTTATATCTGCTACTTTAATAAAACATCACATCACACTCAACACACAACACCCCACTCCTAATGGAATGTGAGCGATCTCATGATAAATGCTTTTTTCGCCCCAGACGTCCACCCTCCAAGTTTGTCCTGGTTGGTGGTCTACGATCAGTAGTTATAGAATGGTTCATACCTGGATTAAGGAGGAGGAAGTTAATTGGTTCTTAAACTTTAGGCTATTAGACTGTAATTTTTCCTCAGACTCAATTTTTCCTGAAGTTTATGTAACTTAATACTGTATATGTGCAATGGATTGAAAAATCATTTCTCAATTTTTGTACAAGACACACACACATATATATATATAATTTCTTTCTTTCTTTTTTTTTTGTATGCATTTGTGACAGACCGGGTTCCCGATTTCAGAACCATTATACTCCTGCGCATACATGGTTCATCCGCTAGATGGCAGACTGTTTTGGATTAATGAGAAAGGGAAATCAACTTTCTAGGATGAGTTGTGAGTTGCTGTTTATTCTTAAAATGATTTAAATAAATCAGACGTTGTATTTAACTTGAGTATTGTCGAAAGGACTATTGGATATCTGTAGGTCTAAGGATGAACATAAACATTTAACTAATAACTTCAAATGTTCATTTGACTCTTTTATCAAGTAATATTAGTAAAATTAAACAGCATTAATGTATATTTAAGATCATTATTCTTAATGTTTCCAGTGTTTATGTAACACCATGCCTTAGGCAGGAGTTTCTCTGCAGAGAGGGAAATCTCCTCTCTTCCTCCCTCTCTTTCATTTTCGAGAAAGGGACTCTTTCTCAGCTGCAACAGTTATTGTCTTCAGGATTTCCTCTCTCCGGGGCTTTTCTTCCCGTTTACTTCCTTTCATGCAGTTGCAGCAGTTTTTATTCTTCCTTTAATTCATAAAAGAATTGTTGTGTCAGAGTTTGCCCTCGTTGTGTCTCGGGAGGCCATAAGCCTGCACACCACTGAAATATTAGATATTTTGCTTAATATGTGTCTTGATATTACAGTCAGCAGTTTCAGTGTTGTGACTGCAAGAATAATAAAGAGCAAGAGAAATTGCTGTTGTTGTGAAACTGCTTGATTTTTAGAACAAAGAGTGAGAAAAAGTGTTTGTAGTCTACTGGGATCTTGTGAGTATTCATATGTATACTAAAGTTTGCATAAATTCTAAAATATTAATACTTCATTTCAGAATACTTCAGAGTTTAGATGTAAAAGCCTCTAAGTGCCCTTTGACATTTTCTTCAATTTTTTTTTCTCAGGCTCCTGTTTATATTCAGTTATTTCACTTGAATGGCAATGAAAATAACCTATTTATTGCCATTAAAGTGAAATTACTGAACCTACACACAGGATCCTGATAAAGCTGCTCATTTAAGAGGAAAATTTCAAACAGCACTTAGAGGCTTTTGCATATGAACTCTTGACGAATGATGAATTTTATGGTTTCTCGTGATTTATGTAAAAACTACTTGATTAAGACGTTATATTCTTCAGACATGTAAAACATCCACATTCCACATCATTGCTTTGGAGGAGGCTATGGATTACAGGTAATAAATTTGTAGCCTAAATAATGTTCAATTTATTACACAGACTGATTGCCTCACTTCATAAGACCCCAATATATCAGCATTTCTCTGAGTGGGAGGTATTAATTTATTGTTGCCTGATATGCTTTTCTTAACTCTGAAAAAATAATGGTAGCCATTGCAAATCAGAAAGGACCATGTTTCAGCTGAAGATCTTCACCTACGTCTTGGATTGCCTGAACGTGAGTAAATTTACCTGTCGTTTTCATATTTGGGGTGAACTATCCCTTTAAGTTAATTTGTCCCCTTTGAAGGTTGAGGCCCCCTAGTGGGCCACGCAGAACCACTGCGTTTGGAGAGATGTTGGCGTTTTAGGACCCTGAGGAGGAGCACCTCTTTTCCTCTCTTCCGTGGCTTTCATGTAGGTGTGTGGCGAGTGTTGGCCTGATTGAGTGGCAGTGGAGGGATGAAGAGAACCGCAGACGGTCACGCGTGTCCAGCATGCGCACATACAGCTCTGCGCGTCTCATCTCATCATGACCGGGGCTCACCTCTACTATAGAGTCTGTCCTTGAATTGTACAGTCCTTGGATTTGCGGACTACTGGGACTTTCACAATATTTTATTTCTCGTAATATATATTTTAACAACCTCTTTATTTAGCTGTATAAAAAGTTGAATTGAACTGTTTTGGGTCTTTTGTTGGACTGATTTCCTACAGAAAATGCGTATCATTTGTTGAAAGCCCTAAGAAGGAAGAAATAACACGAACAACAACCGGCAGAAACAACAGCACAAAAACAAGCTAATTTATTCAAGGATCCGCGCTTTGACTTCAAGGAAATAAACATGTCAAGCAGAAGCATCGAATGGGAGCATTTCGAGGAGCGCGAGAAGAGTCACCGGTCCCCGCGGATGAGTGGCGCTTCACATTCCGGCTCGAGGGGTAACGGGCTCGTGCCCAGTCCCGCTCACAGTGCGCACTGTAGTTTCTACCGCACACGCACACTGCAGTCTCTCACCTCCGAGAGGAAAGCCAAAAAAGTTCGCTTCTATCGGAACGGTGATAAATACTTCAAGGGCTTGGTGTACGCGGTGTCCAGTGACCGCTTCAGATCCTTCGACGCGCTGCTGATGGAGCTCACCCGCTCCCTCTCGGACAATGTGAATTTACCGCAAGGAGTCCGGAACATCTATGCTATGGAAGGGGGGAAGAAGATCACCAGCCTGGATGAGTTACTAGAAGGTGAGGTTGAAGATTGTACAGGTGCCAAAGTCTAAATAGACACAACAGGCACTTCGAATTATTTTCCCCATGTGACATCCAGTAACGCACCACTGTTATTATCATACTTTAGTGATTGTAAAGATGCATTGTTTGCAATGTTGCAACATGGCAAGTCAGTGTAGGTAACTTTTCCAAGTCTCTCACACACATAAACACTGGATTTTCAATTCACACTCCAATTTCCAATACCTTATTGGCACTATTGTTCTATATATATTGCAAAAACTTTCATTCATTCATTCATTCATTCATTCATTCATTAGGTCAATCACATAAAGGTAATATAATTATAATATGAAGAGTGTCTTCTCACTGTATTTATTAACTTTAAACATTACAAGCCTTGCATGATAAACAGGATTAACATAGTGTTAACCAAGATTACTGTATGTTTACTTAAATCAGCTGATGGAATAGTCTATTAAGACATAGTCTCAAGTCACTTAAGGCCACAGTCATTACTAAGGCCCATTCCTTTCCTTACTGAACTTGAAAATAGACATTACATTTTTTTTCACCATTTGCTCATTCTCTTGTAAATCCATCAACAAAATGAATATGTTGTTTTTTATCAATATAATGAAAGTCATAGGGGGTCAAGGTCCACTGGACCAAGCTGAATTTTAGTATTTGGATAAAAATACCTTCTGTGTTCCATAGAAGAGAAAGCCATTTGGAACAACATAAGAGTGACTAAACAATGACACAATTGCCATTTTTGAGGAGCGAACTATTGCTTTGACTGCCATTGGTCATTCAAAGCCAGTACTCAATCACAATGAATGAGTATGATATACAACTTTATCGAAATGTTAATAATGTTCTCTTAGAATATATTTTTTTATATGTATATAGTCATGTTATATAGCATGTAGACTTGAGTGTCATAAAAACCAACCCATTTATACAGGCCTTGTTGTTATTGCTCTGTGGTATTTCACCTGAATGCAGAATTCATTGCATAATTAAAAAATTTAACATGCTAAATTATGTTATTCTGAACACGAGTATATATTTTACTAAATTAGTGTGCAAGCACAAGTGCAGCTGCTTTGGTTGAGCATGTGAGATTGTGATGCAGAATGTGACTCTGTGTTTGCTCAGTGATGCAATTGTACAAGTGCTTTGCATTTGAAGTGCCAAGCTCAGCATCTCTTCATGCTGACTGAGGGTTGGCTTAGTTCTCTTTTGTGTTACAAATCTGTGTAAAGTCTTACACGTACATGATCAAAGCTATGAATGCTATTTGCTAAAGATCGCCAGCAATAGAAAACTACGTTGGAGTGTTTGTAGCTACTGATACTGCTTATTGTGCTGGCCCAACACACTATGTTGAATGATGGGCACATCAAGGTCCAATCTGGACGTCAAGGCAGGACTGGTTATGAGAGGGTGATGGAGGGTTCATAACCCCAGTGGTTTTTCCAGTCCACACCTGAGTCCCATGTGAATGACATCAGTATTACTATATTTCTGTTTTCCAACACATATTATGTCAGATAGCTGCCATCTGATTTTGGGTCAGTTTATCATCAGTAATAGTGACCCCATCTGGAGTCTACTTGATTAATTAGCCTTTTGTTAATTTCTCAGCTTAATAAAGCCCGGTGTCTTGGGAGCCTCTCCCTCCCTCCCTCCAATTTCTGAGGTAAACTGAGAGAAATTGATATTTCATGATCCAGTGGCCGGAACAATGACATTTATGCTGTGGATGAATGGTTGTAGTTCTGTGTCAGTGGTGGAACTAAACGTTGGCCATATAATCTTAATGATTTATGAGTATTAAGTTTTAGTTATTTATCTGAAAATGTTTAAAACAATTTGCATGCATGTAATTTCTGTTGCTTGGTGTTTTGTTTTCAACGTTTTAGTTTTAATAGATCTTAATTTTGGTTATTGATTTAACTTGGATTGCACGCTAAACCTGAAATATTTTAAATGCATCAATGCTAACAGACGATGGTTATATCACACATCTCTTCATACTCTCATGTGAATAAACAAACTTTTCATTCACACTAGGTGAGTCATCTGTTCTCAGTTGCCTGACTTAGCTAAGATGAAAAATATATATAATTTTTCATCTTAGTTTGAAGCCCACTAGTTTCTCCAGAGGATGTAGACTTTCCTGTTCAGATTCAGATGATATTTCAATTTCTTTTCTGAGTAGATAGTGTTTACGTAATGAAGCTAAATAGTTTGGTGTGCATTGCATGCATATCTAAGAGCAGTGTTGGGGGTAACGCATTACAAGTAATGCAAGTTACGTAATCAGATTACGTTTTTTCAAGTAACTAGTAAAGTAACACATTACTTTTTAATTTGCAAGAAAATATCTAAGTTACATTTTTCCCATTTATTGACTGACGGTTCTCCTGTCCCCATGTTGGGAGAAATCGGAAGTACTGAGGTGTTGTGTGCGCTGTGTGAACGTGATGTTTCTGTAGTTCTAGACTAAATGTGGATCTGCATTAATTCATCCCACTCTCAAAAAACTGATTTAGTATTCATCAAAATGAATTAAAACAGTGAAATGCAAACTCAGAATATGATGCAAACCTGGAATAATTAAATGTTAAACAACACAAATTAATCTAATCCCATTTTATTAACCAATGACTTTGCTGCTGACCTTTGATGATCCAGTTCAAAAATGACTTTAGATAAACTAACAATTGTGCTTCATTGTTTTTTTTATTGCTGAAGAGTGTTGCACCTTCTTCTCCTGCGTTCTACTGTACAGATGTGAATTTACTTTTCCTTCAGCCTGAGGTTTATTCATTACACTTTTTGGTGTGAAAGGGCTTTTACATTAGCTATAAATAGAACTTCTTATATTAAAAACAATCAAGCCCTGCTCATATTTAACAAGTAACGCAAAAGTAACGTAACGCATTACTCTCCATAAAAAGTAACTAAGTAATCTAATTAGTTACTTTTTTAGGGAGTAACGCAATATTGTAATGCATTACTTTTAAAAGTAACTTTCCCCAACACTGTCTAAGAGTGATGTCACTTACCATAATTTGTGTTCAGACATGGTCATTGTTTGCTCTTTTTTTTCTCTCTGACACTTAAATATACTCTCAAAAATTCATCATCAAAAATAAAAAATTTATGTAAATTGCACTACAGAAATGCAGCTCTGGACTTGAAGAGAAGAACTTTGTGCATATGTTCTACATTCCTCAAGATTGTGCTCTTGTTCAGAGTGTTTATGTTTGAGTGAGAGTGTCTATCTCACCTTAAAGTTCACGATGAGGTGTGTGAAGTGGAATTCGGCCTCCAAATCTAGTTGAATGGTCACATTTTCAACTCCTGATGTCATCTTGACCCCTCAACCTTAACATGAGAATCACTTTACCACCATAAAGCTTCCACTGCTCAGCAAACATTAAGCAAAATCATGTGAGGAAGAGCGATGTTATACTGAATATCAATTCAAAGCAGACGAACAGAACTAACCAAATCTATACGACTTTTAAATGGCATACAAAATATATCACACAAATTCATTTTGATTTTGAAATGACTTTAATCTATTGCTGATCATGCTTTTCACGAATGTGTTTCCTGTTAATTCATCAGAAGCCATAACTGTTGTAAATGTGACATTCAGACATGTTTTCTCTGAGGTAGGGGGTGAGCAGGAGGGGATGTTTGGTTTCGAGGGTTGTTTGTCCTCTTTTGATACACTAGCAAGTCTTTTGTCCTGACAGCACTGTGCTCCTTAGGATGACAAAGCTCCGTTTTCAGACCAGCTGCCTGTGCTGTAGTGCCAAGATGTGCCATCATCACACGTAAACAACAAGCATGGCCTTTATGCTGTCGTGCACACTTTCATGGGTTTTAAGTATTTAACGCAATGTCTATCAGACAAGCCGCGGATGTTAGCCTTTTGGTTTGTGAAGTATAGCTATGGGAATGGGAGTGCATTCTTGCTAACAATTACTTTGGAATTCCTGCAAAAAGGAAAAAACTTGGACTTTGTCCAAAGCCACAGCTAAAAAGTGTTGAGAGAAAGAGCTGGGGTCACAGATGGGTTACATGTGTTTTTATTCAACCCAAACCTTTGCAGTCTCTGTATATCTTAGATGTGCATTTAATGTTTATTATTGTATTTACTGAGGTTTCATATGGAAGCATGTGTAAAAAATACAAATAATTGTATTATTATATTTATACTCATAAAAAATAATAGCAGCTTTATATTTTACAATTGTAATATCTCAGAATAGCAAATATATATATCAGAAATACAACTCTTAAAATTGTGACTTCATATCTCACAATTGTGCCTATAGAACTTTATATTTTAGAAATATCAATCTATATATCACAATAAGACTTTGTTTCTCACAATTTGACTTTATATGTTTATTTCCCATAGCTGTAACTTCATATCTCACTGTTGTGACTTTCTCATAAATTGCAACACTTTTTTGTTATAATTGTGGTTTTATCAAAAATTCCAAAATTGTCTTTATATCTCTTAACTGCAACTTTGTTACTGTTTTACTTTACTTCTAACTTTAAAATTTATCTCACAATTGTCTGTTTTATTTTGTGTTTCACTGCAAAAAGTTTATTGTTATATTATTGTTATATTTTTATATTATATATTATATTGTTTATTTATATCATATTTTATTGTTATATTGTTATATTTTTAGAACTTTTAGTCAGTATTTAATAAAGTAAAAATCGGCCATATTCATAACAATATTTACAATTAAACACTTTAGTCAATATTTAATTAAGTTAAAATAGGCCGTATTTATCACAGTACATACATTTCTACTTCATAAGTAAAATCAAAATCACCTCTTACCTCCAAACATGATGTCAAAAATACATTTAAAAAAAAAAAAAGAATGATTTAGTTTTTCAGTAAAGTAATTTATTCATAACTGAAGCTCTATATCTGTATTTTGAAGCATTTTGAACAAAACAATTCTGTTCATCTTATTCTCCTCTTGGCAGGTGAAAGCTATGTGTGTGCTTCCAATGAACCATTCCGTAAAGTGGACTACACTAAGAATGTCAATCCCAACTGGTCGGTCAACGTGAAGATGGGCACATCTCGCTCTCTGCCATCTCTTACCACCTCAAAGAATGAGCTGAGAGAACGAGAGAGCAAAGACTTCATCAAACCCAAGCTGGTGACGGTCATAAGGAGTGGTGTCAAACCCCGTAAAGCTGTCCGGATCCTCTTGAATAAGAAGACAGCTCACTCCTTTGAGCAGGTGCTCACAGACATCACTGATGCCATTAAACTGGATTCTGGCACTGTGAAAAGACTTTATACTCTGGAGGGCAAACAAGTAAGTGATAGATCTAAAACGTCATTTAATAAAATGATTTAAATGAAGATATTAGCCAAAGCCCGAAGGGGGTTGAAATGGCCCCTATAGTTTCAAACATGGTCATTAATCTGAATGTTGTGTGAGGGATTTATGCTCTGGCATTGTCTGGAAAGCATAGGAAACCAGCATGGGCCTATTATTTTTGCTCTGGCATAGTATCATTACTACATCTTTACTTTGAACAGCTATACGCTGAAGACTCTACAAACTCTACAAACTGCTATACTTTTTTATATTAAATGTGTTTGCATAGAAACTAGTCAATAGCAAGATTCAAAATGTCAGTCCGACTAAACCGTTGAAGACTGAATTTCACATGACAGTTCCTTTCCTCATTGGAACAAATTTGCCTCAAGCACCCATAAGGTTTGCCATGAATTGTTTTTCAGTTTTTGACATTTAGGTATTTTTAGTCTAAAAACGATATTTTCATGACCTGCTCATGCATTAAATCTGGGATTTAAAAAAATAAATAAAAATGTAAATTTAAGAATAAGAATAAGAAATTTGCAGATGTATTGATTATATATCAGCAGATTAGTTGGTTTTTATTCTATTCTGGAAGTCAGTCAACATTTATCAGTCCAATTTATTAGCCCTAAGAATTAGCAAGTTAAGTCTATAACTTCCTATCTTGTGAGGTGAAGTTTGTAACTTCCTATTCTCACTGTATTTCTCCTTTTTCCTTGGATGCACCAATAGAGCATTGTCCTGGAAAAAATGAGGCCACACTTTTTGTATTTTATCACCTTTAATAAATGTGAATGCTTCACTGATGCTATCCTCAAGGGACTCTCAAATAATGATCTGAGCTGTTATCATATAGATTGTGCAGAATTATACACCAGGAGCGGGTAATGACCACCTGAACCCTCTTTAATTCTGAACGTGCTTTAACCAGCCCAGACGGGAAATCCAGATGGGGCATGTCTTTAGTCACCTCTGTGGTTTATTAGGACACTAAAACAAGTCATTCTCATTTCATTTATGTGGATAAACCAATCTGCACTTCATTCTAAGTAAAGTAAAATGTCAAGTAAATAAATGTGTTAGATTCTGTTGCAGCTTTACATCATTCATTGATATTTCCATTTATCTTAATAAATGAAATACTTAATTAGAAGTAATGAAAATACATTGGTTACTTAGTAGTATCTGAAAAGAAATAGACAGGAACAGACATTACTGGCAGAAAGCACAATTGACCTTTGTATTCTGGTAATGGCAGGGACACTGAGCATTCAGCCATGGTCTTTCCAGCAGAGACAGTTTTCGAGACTATTCGAGTATTACCTTCTCTTTTCATCTGTACACGTAGCATTTAACCTGTCTGTGTGCTCCTCTGTGTTTGTTTACTCATCTTTTTAGCTTTTGAGACAATGTATCTTTTATTTCTTGAAAATCTAAATGTGGATTTTCAGCAAATGAAGAATACTCATTGTTTCTGTGGAGCACAAAGAAAATTTGAAGGATTTTCATGCAGAAATCTTATGGGGAATTATCCCCTTCTGTTCTCATCCAAAAAGCCTGGTGGGATGTGGATAGCTGACGCGTCTTGATGATGTCGTCAGGGATTCGGCACAGCAGTGGTGAATTGTATATAAAGCTCCTGTCTGCCTCTCGACCACCGTGAATCTCTTTGGAATTTAGTGAGAGAACTCGTTCGCATATTTGAAGTCTGTCCCGGCTTGATCTGCCTTAATTATGCAAAACTCCCTCCAAGAATTGCCTGACAAAGGTGAATGTAGAATTATTATGGTAATGTCTCAGGCTGGATTTATCTGAGAAAGTGGCTGAAATAAGTCACTCACCTCATCCTCTGTTATTTGGGTGTGTGATATTGGTGGAAGAAATGGTCATTTTGAGACCCTGTGAACTAACAAACAGAACCCTCATGAAAGTCCTGCAGGGCTCTGTTTTTGTCCCTTTTCGTTTCAATATTTTCATCTTCCCTCTTAGTCACATCCAGTCTCAGTAATTAATGCTATGCTAAAGACATTCACATCTATATTTGCACTTGTTCTGAATAAGACCTTCCACTCTTATAATCTTACGTAATGCCTGCATTTAAGTCTGGTTGCACTCTTACCTCCACAAATATAACAATGTCAAAACTCTGGTTAGCACCACAGCTCTGCAACTAATTCCCATTGAGCCTTTAATGATGATGATGATTATTATTAATATATTATTATATCTTAGAAAAGGTTGGAGTGTCCAGAGTAGACTTCATTTGTAGAAAACATTTAAATTGCACCATATGTTAGACAGTCTCAGCCTGCCAAATGAACCTTTAGCCCAAAGTGCTCTACATTATTCATGTGACTTTATGTAGCTGTGATTGAGCAGCCAATGGCAGTTTAGCACTAATATATGTGGGCTTTAGTGCTGTCTATGATTGGGAAGAGCATGTCAGCTACCCTGCAGCACAGGGAATCCTGAGTGGCTCAGTGGGAGTAGCTCCTGGCACACACACAAATAGCATGGTTTGTCACTAATAAGCATTAAAAATGTATGATGGGATAGCACTGCCGTGATACCCATGTCTTTAAGACATTTCAGGAATACCCCTTGTATTGAAGAGACGTTTTATGAATCTTAATCTTAAACAGCAAATGGGATTTTTACTTTTAGATCACAAGATGAAGTCAAGATAAAATAAATGAAAAATATATGTATATATATTTTTTATCTATTGGTTTAATAGTAGCAGCTTTTAGTTCTATTAGCATGTTTATTGTATTTTTACATGCCTGATAGATCTTATTTGTACCTGAATGGTTTAAAAGTAGTCATGGGACCCCAAAGTGTACTATATTTATAGAATAATTTCTACTGTACGTAAATTGGTCCACTCATGCATTTCTCTGCAGTTTATCTTGTGTGCTTACCTCAGCAATCATAGTAATGAGGCATTTGTACATAGCTCAGTGCTGCTGTACTCTCACTGTGTGTCTTTTCTTAGCCTTAGTAAGATTAAAGTCTTTGATATATCACTTTACAACTGAGGAATGAGAAATGGGATGAGAAGAAAAACAAAGCGTTCAGACTGGAACTTTATATTTGCAGACGCCAATAACAAGGTTCCAAGAAACACTCAACTAGATCAAAATGCAGTGCAAAGCCATCAAACTGACTTAGATGAAACTTCTTACATTTAAGCTGCGTACTCACACACAATGCTCATCTTATTGCTTTCATGGGATGAGTGTGTTTGTGTGTGCATATTTAACTATATACAGTATATATGTCTGTAGATGTACAAGAGGCATAACTTGTTTTGGAACTGTGTTTACTTAAGAGCTTTTTTGGTTGGTTAAAGCAAGGCATCACTGCATGTCATATGTGATTACAGTTGGTACGCCCTCAGTAGGACTGTGAAGAGTTAGAGGCGGCATGTCCTCAGTGCACAGCTGCGAACACACTGGATGAAAAAGACATCCCCTGCTCCAGATTATATAGTGTAACTAGATTGTTTCTGAAGATATCGTTTGGGGTCTGTAAGAATGTTTCGACCAAAAACAAATTATGAAATATTATTACAAATTAAAATAGCTGTTATTCCTTTGATGGCAATGCTAAATTTTCAGTAGCCAGTACTCCTGTCACATTATCCTTCAGAAATCATTCTAATATGCAGATTTTTTGCTCAAACATTTCTTATTATTATCAATGTTGAAAACAGTTGTGCTGCTTAATATTTTTGTGGAAACCATAATACATTATTTTCAGGATTCTTTAAAGGGGACATAACACACACAGTTTCATCCAATCTCATGTGAATCTTGAGTACCTATAGAGTAGTATACCATCCCTTATATCTCCAAAGAGTTTTATCATATTTATAAAAGAAAGAAGCTTTACGATTCTCTCCAAAAACAGCCGAGCTCCTGGAGGCATGCCGTGGGCGGAGCTAAAGAGTCACAAGTACTTGCGCACCAATTGCCAACAAAACACAGGAATTTGATGCATTTCTCTTACCACCTGCATTTCAGAATCATGACCGGGATTTTTTATCACTGGGACCACTCCATCTTTCAGTATCAAACAATGTGCAAATCCAGCGTCGAACTTACCTTGTTTATAAAACATTCATCACCGAAATTACGGGAACATACTTGCAAAACTCTTCCCTGGAAAAGCAAACTGCATCCACTGTTCAAGTAGCACTGGGTTTTTTGGGAGGCTGAACAAGGTTATCTTTCCTTCACAAACAACACTTCTTTGGAGACATTCTTCTCAAGCAAGTCCTGTGCAGCATTGATGTTTACATTGATGTCTCTTCTTCCGGGAAAATTGCCCACAAGGAATTCTGCCCTTCATGACATCATGAAGGGCCATGATCGAAAAAAAACTTTCCGAAACTTATATGAACCCAGAGGGTGTGTATTTAGCACAGAAATACTCCATGATACGTCCAAAACGTTTTTTTTTTTTATTTCGGCCATGTTTAGCAAGACAATCCACCTCTTTAACAGTGTAAATAACTCTGTTATGAAATATATGAAATAGCATTAGGACCCCCCCCCCCCCCCCCCCCCCCCCACCATGGATAGAAAGTTCCCAAGCACAGCATTTATTTGAAATAGAATAATGAATTTCACTCTTAATTTGGATCAATTTAATGCATTCTTGCTGAATATTGATTTCTTAAAAAAATTATATATAAATAACACACAGCTCTATTAACTTATAAACAGCAAAACAGAGAGGCTGCATGCATCTAAAATTAAGGCGGCCTTATCCATTATAGACACAAACTATCAATATAATTGTTTAAAAAGCCTTTCTATGACTTATTGTAAGACAATACGACAGCCTTGACAATCTATACCTCTATAGTCAGAGTCAAAAACCATCTGAGCCTGAGAATTATCCATTGCCTTGAAATCAAAGAAAGTCCCCCATCAAAGGCTAAATTATGAATATTTAGGGGTAACACGCATGTTAACATGATAGCTACTGGATGCCATCTGCTTCCGAGTCTAATTCCCGGCAGGTGGGGGTGGGGATGCTGAGGCATAGACACACCACTGAGACTCCATCCAGCTCTGCTGTAATTGAACCTAACGGCTGGAGGATTTAAAGTGCAGCTGGCAGGTGTGGGCTGTGTTTAGGGGGGCTAGCGGATCTGTACTAGCCAGCACAAGACTCTTTCAGTCAGATACACTTCTTAACATCCAACTCCATGAATGCCAATCTCTCTTTTCCCTTTCTTTTTTTCCCCAAAGAGCTTTGCTTGGTTTTACATCACAGAAGCAGATGGAGAAAAAGAAGATGCACTTTCTTTGGCAGGAGTTAACATTTGGGTTGCCAAATTAGTAATAAGTAAATAAAATTGACCAGTTCTGATGTATTAGCCTAGATGTTAGATGCATTACGTCTTCTCCCAGCTGTGTGCTTTGTGATTAGCTGATAATGGCAACCAATGACATGGTAATAGACCCTCCACAATGGTTTTATAAATCAGCATGAGGACAAGTCGGTCTCCAGGGAGACTGCAGAGGGGAGGTAGCATGTGAGAGTCTGGGAAGAGGGGTCAAACACTTAAGTTATCATTGCTAACCCATATGCACCCTGCTGCCTCCACCTCTTCCTTATTGAAGTCACTTTAAAAGTCACTTTTAAAACTCAAGATTAGAGCTCTGTTGGTTTTTCAAGTCATTTGTACATTTGGTGAAACATTCATAGATCTTAAGACCTTAAGCTTTCTGAAATCTGCTTAGGAATGAGAAATATGAATGTTATGTTATGTCCCAAACACGTTTTGTACCCAATCCAGTAATCTCAGAGTATATTTGAAAAGGGAACTGATTTGTAAAGCTGCAGACATGAACGGAAGCTAAAAAAATCAGTGGTCCTTAGATGTACTCTAATAAGAGTCTAAAAATTAATACATCATCCTTGAGCAAAAGGTCTTTACTATAAAGTCTGCATTGGAATGACTGTAAGTGACCTAGAATGGAATAAACTTGGACAAATAAAGTAATATCAAGTTGCACCCTGTAGACTAGGGGCTCCTCGATGATCTCGGGAGGAGGAGGTACTGCAGACTCGTCGTGATCTGTGACAGAGGGAGAGACAGCCTTGAGGAGTGAGACAAGGAATGCTGGATGGATAAGATACCGTGCAGGGAGTTGGAGACGGAAGGTGACCTCATTAATCTGCCTCTCGATGGAAAAGGGACCGATATTGCGGGGACTCAGCTTCCGGCAGGGCAGGCGGAGACGCAGATCCCGGGTGGAGAGCCAGACCTTATCTCCAGGACGATAGACGGGGGTGGCAGACCGATGGGCATCTACATAGGTCTTGTGTCTCCGCACTGCTTGCTGGAGTTGGACATGAGCTGAGTCCCAAACTCTCTCGCTCGCTCGGAACCAGTGGTCGACAGCTGGAACGTCGGAGGGCTCTTTTGTCCAGGGAAACAGAGGTGGTTGGTAGCCGAGTATACACTGGAAAAGGGTGGTTTTCTTGAGGTAATTTTGTGCATACTCAGCCATGGGTTCAGGTGTGGAGGGTTCGTCGGGGGCATGGATACGCGAGAGGGAATCTGCCTTGACATTCTTATCTCCGGGTTGATACGTGATGGAAAACTGGAACCGGGTGAAGAAGAGGGCCCAGCAAGCCTGCCGGGGGTTTATCCTCTTAGCACTTCGGAGATATTCCAGGTTTTTGTGGTCAGTGATGCCCTTAAAGGGGTGTTGAGCTCCCTCGAGCCAGTGTCTCCATTCCTCCAGTGCCAGTTTAATGGCGAGCAGCTCCCGATTTCCAATATCGTAGTTCCGCTCCACTGGGGAAAGCTTCCTGGAGAAGTAAGC
Organism: Barbus barbus; assembly: GCF_936440315.1. Classification (NCBI taxonomy): domain Eukaryota; kingdom Metazoa; phylum Chordata; class Actinopteri; order Cypriniformes; family Cyprinidae; genus Barbus; species Barbus barbus. The sequence continues at coordinate 12,109,563 of NC_136736.1, read as the reverse complement.
GCAAGGGTGGAGTCGGGGAGGCTCTCCGTGGTATTGAGACAGCACTGCTCCCACGCCGGTGGTGGAGGCATCCACTTTCACTATGAATGGGAGTTGGGGTTCAGGATGTGAGAGGATGGGAGCAGTGTAGAAGGCCTCCTGGAACTTCTTGTAGGCGGCTCGAGCTTCGGAGTTCCAGGACAGAGACTTGGGTTTCTGACGGAGCATCGAAGTGAGGGGGGCTGAGACACTGAAGTTCAGAATGAACCTCCGGTAGAAATTTGCAAAGTCGAGGAATCGTTGAAGTTCCTTTACTCACTGAGGCTGGGGCCAGTCCCGGATGGCTTGGACCTTCCCCTGGTCCATCTGGATCCCATCTGCACTGAGGATGTAGCCGAGGTACTGGGCCGAGGGGCGGTGGAACTCACACTTCTCGAGCTTCAGGTAGAGGTGGTGTTTCCTGAGTTGGCGTCGGACCTGCTTCACGTGATGGCGATATTCGGCCAGGTTCCGGGAGTAGATCAGGATTTTGTCTATGTACACGATGACAAACTGGTGGAGGAACTCCCGGAACACCTCGTTCATAAACCCCTGGAAGACGGACGGAGAGTTGGAAAGGCCATATGGCATGACCCGATATTCATAGTAGCCTGAGGGGCTTAATGAACGCCGTCTTCCACTCGTCGCCTTCCCGGATAGGAACGAGGTTATTCGAGAAGATGCAGGCCCCACGGAGTTCCTCGAGGGCGGCCAGGACCAGGGGAAGAGGATAAGGGAGCTTGACAGTGTGATCATTGAGGGTCCGGTAGTCGATGCAGGGCCGCAAGCCTCCGTCCTTCTTGCCCACGAAGAAGAAGCTTGAGGCCGCCGGAGAGGTGGAAGGGCAAATGAACTGTTGTTGGAGAGTCTCCTTGATATAATGCTCCATCTCCTTGCGCTCCGGGATGGACAGCGGGTACACTCGACCCTTGGGGAGTATAGCACCAGGCAGCAGGTCGATGGCACAATCCCATGGCCAGTGCGGTGGTAACTTTGTGGCTGCCTGTTTGCTGAACACATCCTGGAACACCAGGTAGTCAGATGGGAACCTCAGAAGGGTCGGGGCTCTCCACTAGGGTGGAATGAACTTGGAGCTTCAGGTTACTAACCAGGGGCACAGGGACGTTGGAGAGACATTTTTGGATGCAGGTTTTACTCCATCGGAGGATCTCGCTGGTATCGCATCTGACTTCGGGGGAATGTTGAGATAGCCAGGGGCTTCCCAGGATGATATCGACAGTGGGTCCCTCCAGTACCAGAAAGGAAATCCTCTCCTGATGAAGACAGCCTACTTGCAGAGTGATCAGCGGAGACCGGAACTTGATGTGCCCACGCCCGAGTGGTTTTCCCTGTATGGTCTCGATCTTCAGCTTGGCCTGTCTCTGGCAGGGTAAATCGAGCTGTTTTAGGAGGGCTTGTGAGATGAAATTGCCTGAGGATCCCGAGTCCACGAGGGCGGGTACTGAAATGAAATGATGTGGGGTGGGCAGTTGTACCATTAGCAGTGGTAGGGTAGAGATAGCAGGCTCCAATTGGAGGGTACTCACCGCTGGGCGTGGGGGGTGAGAGGGGCACACCCGAATTAAGCGCCCCGGAACTCCGCAGTAAAGGCACAGCCCCGTGGTGAGACATCGAGCACGCTCAGTCCGTGAAAGGTGATTAGTATCCATTTGCATAGGTTCTGGCACCGGAGGACAGGCAGCTGGTGAGGACGGAGAATGAGCGGTTATGTCCGGCTGACAAGCTGTGAGACGTTGGGAGATCTTAACGGCCTTGTGCAAAAAGCTTTCCAGACCGACAGTGTCATCATAGATCTCCATCTGGGCTCTGATCTGTGGCTCCAAGCCCTGACGGTAAGCAGTGAGTAGCGCTGCCTCGTTCTATCCACACGAGGCCGCCAGAGTCTGGAACTGCAGAGTATAGTCACTGGCTGAAAAATCTCCCTGACGGAGGCGGATGAGTTGGTCGGCAATGGAGAGCGAGCCAGTGGATTGGCCGAAGACCTCCTTGAAGTGGGAAGAGAAAGCATCGAAAGAGTTCATTATAGTGCTCTGTGAGTTCCAGATGGCTCGTGCCCAGAGCAATGCCCGTCCGGTTAGCAGGAAGATCATGAAGGCAACTTTAGCCCGTTCACTGGAAAATTTATGGGATTGCATCTCTATGTAGAGTGAAACTTGGAGTAAAAAAACGCTACATTCAATCGCCTCACCCGCATAGTTTGCAGGGATAAGTGGGTCAGGTTAGTCAACATGGAAGGTTTGAGACCAGACAGTGAGTGAACTGGAGGAGTGCAGGGATATAGTGCTGCTAATTAGTGCTGACAGGTAGCGGTGATTAGAAATCAGGGATTGGGATCTGGTGAGTGTCGTTGGTGGAGACTGCGTTGACTGTGGTGACACTCTGACAGTTATATTGTGATTCTGCTGCACAATTATTTTTCAGCTTTCTATTATAACTTACATCTATCTATCTATCTATCTATCTATCTATCTATCTATCTATCTATCTATCTATCTAGAAAAGAAATATATTGTTACCGTGAAATAAAATTAGTCATACCGTGAAATAGAATTTTGATCATACCACCCACCCCTAACCATAGCCATGTCCAGATACATAGGTGGAGGAAGAGTGCAAATAAGAGTGTTTTAGTGTCTGAAATAGGTGCTGGTTGTGTGTCGGGAGTGATGGACAGTGGGGTTTGGTGATTGACATGTAGGCCTGGAGTACATTAGCATACTAAAAGCCTTACAGCATTTTATGTTTGTATGACAGAATAATGTGAACAAGAAACTGATATCTGATACAATCTGATAGCAGAGACAACAGACTTCAGACCACATCTCTTCAGGTCTTTTAAATCACATTAGATCATCAACTCACAGCAGGAAATAGGACACTTTGTTTCAGTACTTTACAGTCTGTCCGCTAGGGTTTATTAAGATGTCTAACATCAGCTTTTAGCTATTATGCGGCCCGCAGTTGGAACCAGCTTCCAGAAGAGATCAGATGTGCTAAAACATTAGCCACATTTAAATCTAAATCAAGACTCAAAACTCATCTGTTTAACTGTGCATTTGTTGAATGAGCACTGTGCTACACTCACCTAAATGATTATTAGGAACACCATACTAATACTGTGTTTGACCCCCTTTCGCCTTCAGAACTGCCTTAATTCTACGTGGCATTGATTCAACAAGGTGTTGAAAGCATTCTTTAGAAATGTTGGCCCATATTGATAGGATAGCATCTTGCAGTTGATGGAGATTTGTGGGATGCACATCCAGGGCACGAAGCTCCCGTTCCACCACATCCCAAAGATGCTCTATTGGGTTGAGATCTGGTGACTGTGGGGGCCATTTTAGTACAGTGAACTCATTGTCATGTTCAAGAAACCAATTTGAAATGATTCGAGCTTTGTGACATGGTGCATTATCCTGCTGGAAGTAGCCATCAGAGGATGGCTACTAAACAAGTGTAGGTTAGTTGCTTTCTTGCAATATATAAATGTGAGGCTTCCTGAGGTAGCTGTGAGGCACATGAGGATCTACACATTATTTGCTTCACTTGTTTTAAGGGCAGATCAGGATTAAAAGACTAATTGAGGTCAAACATAAAATAGCATGAATCTGGATAACAATCATTCTCTGTCTTCTAATTAACATAAACCACCATCTGCATATGTAGCATTAATATAACAAACAGTCTGTTTGAATGCTTCATGTAAGTAGCAGGCAACATAGAAAGTGTCTCGTGTCTATGGCTTGTCTGACAGACCCGCCAGACTCAGCAGGCATCGCTAGGAGACATAGGGCTGGCACATGACCAGAAACGTGTCAGTGGAGCCAGCCGGGGTCACTGTGTGATCTCAATGCCCTCTTTTGTTTTTGTCTGCCCAGTCTGGAATCTTTATCAAGTGAGTCTGATGGGCGCAGAAAAGGATTTCCACGTGCCCCATTGTTCACCTGTCATTGTCATTTTTTGTTTTTACACATTCCCACGTATTTACTAATTCCAATCACTCGTATGTTTTTGGAAAATAAATAATCCAAAACACCAAATATAATGCTGTTTTTAAGAAACTTGATCTGGTTGAACCTAAAAAAATGACTGTTAGGAAATAATAATGCTAATGGTGCTTCTCTTTGTATAATTTATTAATGTTCTTCTTGAATGCTGATAAATTGTAATTGACACAAGTTGGTTATTGCATGTAGACCAGCATATACTGGTAAGTATACTATTAAAAGTACACTGGCAACCAGTAATTAAATGTTTTTCATATTTAAATCTACACTGGTATAGGCTGTTTTTGTTGTTTTCAGAATAGCTCATGCATTTTATTTTGCATGCTGTCCATTTCTTTTCTTTTTTTTTTCTTCTTTCTTTTTTTGGTATTTTGTAAATTTGCAATTACATTTCTGTCCGATGTTTAGTATAATTTTTTCTACACATTCTTAAAAATTCACCAATTCCTGTCACTCATACATTTTTGGAAAATAAATAATGCAAAGCACCAAATATAATCTCGGTTTTGAGAAACTTGGACCAGTTAAATCTAAATATAAATCAATAAATAATAAAATAAATAAAATAAAATCAATTGTTGTTAGGAAAAACTGTTTCAGGATTCCTGCATCTCAGAAAGAGGGAAAGGAAAGGGAAAGGGAAGTGATGTGTGGCCAAGTATGGTGACCCATACTCGGAATTTGTGCTCTGCATTTAACCCATCCAAGTGTACACACAGTAGTGAACATACACCCGGAGCAGTGGGCAGCCAATGCTGCGGCGCCCGGGGATACTTTTGTTACTATATTTTAACAAATACTTTTGTTTGTTAATGTTTCTAATCTTATAATGAATGCTGTGAAATTATTACTTTGTTCAAGCACAAATTTTGCACCATTATTTCTGCTAATATTATTCGGGTACACTATTTAAATTATAATATTAATATTATAACGTTTTTTATTTTAATTAAAATTCAAATATTAAATATTGTAGCATGGGGAGCCTGGGGCTGATGTTACTGTGGTTTGAAAGCTCATCTCTTCGCAGTGATAAATGAAAGCCTTAACCTAATTGGGTAACCTAAAAAATGTGCTTTATGTGGTAACATCTAAATGAACTTGTTTTATTAATATTATTCAATATTTCATTTTACAGAACTATTCAGAGATTTTGGGGCCTGTAAGACTTTTAAATGTTTAATTTTACATTTTTTATTATTATGCTCACCATTTATATGCATTTATTTGAACAAAAGTAAAAACAGTAAAAACAGGAATATTGTGAAATATTCTTACATTTTAAAATAACTGTTTTCTATTTAAATATTTTAACATGTATTTTTTTTCTGTGATGCAAAGCTGGATTTTCTGCAGCCATTACTCCAGTCTTCAGTGTCACATGATCCTTCAAAAATCATTCTAAAATGCCGACGTGCTCAAAAAAACATTTCTTATTATTATCAATGTTGAAAACCAGGATGCATCTTTTTAAGCTTTTAATTCAAAGTTCATAAGAATGGCGTTTATTTGAAATTGAAAGTTATTTAACATTATATATGTCACTCTCATTCATTTGATGAATAAAAATATCCAAATCTTTCAGAGAAACTGTGCTGAGCACAACATTTTGAATGGTAGTGAGTATAACAACTGTATAGTAGGTAGGGTGACCATATTTTAGTTTTCCAAAAAAGAGGACAGTAGGGGGCGGGGTTCCTGGGCGGGGACATGGGTGAAGTTTCATCTAATAGTATACATAGCAATGTTTTTTGTTTGTTTGTTTGCTTATTTTGTTTTTATATTAAATTTAAAAAAAAGATAGAATAGGGAATGCTAGTGTTAGAAGGTCATTATTTATAATAAATAAAAAGAAAATAGGTAGAAAGAATAGAGATTGCTAGTGTTAGAGGCTCTTTTTTCTTTATAAATAAAACAAGTAGTTAGAATAGAAATAGAATAGAGAGTGTAAATGTTAGAGGGTCAAGTTTTTTTTATTTAAAAAAGCAGATAAAATTATAATTTGCTTTAGAATAGAGAGTGCTAGAGTTAGAGGGTCAAATGAAGATGAAAGAGATGTGTTTTCAGCTGCTTCTTGAAAATATTAAGGTCATTCCACCAGGAGGGAACAGTTCATGTAAAAGTCCATGAAAGTTTTATCATAGGTAGAATGCAAAATGTTTCAATACAAGCATTTCAGTCAAATGTAATTTATGCAATATTTCAAACCTTTAACCCACTTGGGAAAATCAACCCATGGCAACAGTTTAAAAGTAGCCCAATTCTGTGGAAAAAAACACGGACTTGGCAACCCTGCATCCAACAAGACTGATCACAGGTCGAGAATAAGGTGAGATGACTGACAGACAAGACCATGCTTGAGTATCTCAACAGATCCTGAGCTCATTGACAAATATCTGATCGTGTAAAATGTGCTCCCTTTACACAGAGTGCATGTGATTGCGAAATCGATGGTGAAAGAAAACCGTGCAAATGCTCATTCAAAAATATTTAAATACACTGCATACATATAGCGGCTCACTGATGCACCAAAATTATATACAATATTAGAATGTTTAAAGGAGTGGACACGAAAATCGCGGGAGCGAAACACATGTTAAGAAAACAGCCGAATCCTGAATTAAGAAATCCCATCAGTGCACATTTTTGTAGGTCCAAAAAGCGGACATGTCTGGGGAAAAGAGGACGTATGGTCATCCCAATAGTAGGCTATTTAAAAACAAACAATAATATGGCATATTCTGTGCCTCTTCCAGCCATAGTATTTGTACAGTATTGAAGACCTATGCAACTGATTATGAATGATTTTAGTACTTTTTACTGTATTTATTTTTTATTATTATTAATTTCAAACCCACTGGACTTGGCAGCAGAAGTGCCTCATTATATATGACTTTAAACGTATCAGCTGCTGAACACACAATCGTAACTGAATTTTCCCTGTGAAAGGCTCATTTGTCAACACTGCCTTTAATGGCATCCTTAGTTAATGGCTGTTGTTAGGAAAACCTTTTTCCTTAACTGCCCCTCCTCTATTTTAGTAGCTAATGGTTGACAAACTCCTCTAAGCCTGGAAGGGTCCAGCTCATTCAAAGCCTCTGAGTAATCGATATAGCTTGAAAGAACCTGCAAAGCTAACAGCACATTAGCAGTGATCGGTGCTGGAGCTATAGGTGCTGTTCTGTTTCTCTGGTCAAATAAGAGTCCAAACAGTAGTACCATAGTGTGTCTCTGTTTTGAGCATAAAACTCATCCCATTTATATGCTTTCTATTTCTTAATCCTTTCTTTCTTTTGGTCTTGACACAATGTAGAGCAATGCTGCTCTTACACCCTTCATTATTGTCAGCCAAATAAAGCAAGGCTGTTATTAGTCTCAGCACCCTGTCGGGTCTCTCTAAGCACAGGCCTGTACTTTAAGGCTTAGAGGAGCTTAATAATACAAGTCTTAATGAACACCTTGTAAGAAATTTAAAATAAAATAAGTTACAGTCTTGTTTAGAAATTTGTAATGTTGATTATAACAATACAGTCCCTTTATAGAGCTAACAAATATCATAACAGCCTGGCAACCATCCTAGCAGCTGCTTAGAATACTTAGAAAATACTAGAAAGTTGGCAACATGTGGTGACAGTTTTTGCACATGCATCATGCATCTTATTTTAGTAGTCGTGAACACCAGGCATTTACTTGCCATCAGGATCAGTCTCATCCGCACACAAATTTGCTCTGCACTTCCGTCACTCTATCAACTGATAAACAGCACAAGGCCTCTGACCAATTCAAATTCGATGCAGAATTCTGTGTAATACACTGATATGAGTACAAGGCTCCGTGGTGAAGCTATAGCTGAAAACAGCCATGTAGCTATAGCCATGTAAACTTTTTTGAGCATATAAATTCAAAAACATTGTGCCATACAAACTGGTAATTGCAAGCTTGTAAACCAAGCACTGTCCTTTTAGTAATTTAGTTATTATTGTTATTTTAAAAACCATATAGGCTAACCATGACAATGAGGATCATAGTTTTACCTGTGACTACCGTGGTCTTACTAACAGTGCAGTTAAACTCTGAATTCTATGCAGAACAAGGGCAACTACTGTACAAAGGATCATTTAACAATAGATATTTGATTAGATCCCATAAATTAAGGATAAGACTTTCTTCTCTTTAAATATTTTTAGTTCTAATGAATTTTTAATAAAGAAAAATGCCTGATGAAAGATCAACATCAGTAGCTTTATACAAATGCTATTGTTGTTAAAAGGATAGTTCACTCAAAAATTAAAATTGCATCATCATGTACTCACCCTCATGCAGGAGCGTCATGCACTCATTATTTTTGAGGGGGCACAAGTGTGTGTGTGGGGGGGTGGGGTCGTCATGTGACACACAGCAGCCACAATAGCACTTATATGCTTATGTTTTATTTATTTTTTTTATTCTAAACATTCCCAAACGCGTTAACTAGGCTATATCATTAAATATCTCTATTCTTACCTTTATATGTTAGTTGATCTATAGTAGTCTATTAACTATGTATAAAAAACTGTCTGTTTACTTAAGTAACACATATGGGCGTCATGCCATAACATAGTTTTAATACGACTGACTTTATATTTAATGTGAATTAACATTGAAAGTTAATCTGAATAAAAACATTGTAAGGTAGGCTACTTATCATAACAGTTGCATTGTACAGAAAGAGAGCAAAGAACATAACAAAGAACATTTTCACTGACAGTCTAGAGTTCAAGCACTCTCAAAAACTCCCATGAAAATCACTGAAGCTGTTTACACTGTGAAATGAATATCTTACAGATTCATCCACACATCTGCACTTTATCGTTTCTAACGAGAGAATTCGCCAGAAAAAGGTATTCAGTCAAAGTGAGTGACGAAAACACCGACATTTTATCGATGACTCATCTGAACACCTCTGATTGGTCATTGCACTCATAAGCTCAACAGCATCGTGTGTGATTGGTTATAATGCGCAGTGCTGTAAAAACTTGTCTGTCTCAGCGCCAGCCAGCGAACACGGATTTGAATTTATCAGCTGATGATATGACGTGCTGAACGATCTAATCATGCTAGTGTGATTGTATTAAATATAGAAAATATTAATCTGCTATTTTTTGTCTTTTGGAAGCTGCATTCAAAATCCACTTGGCTCAAAAATCTCAGCCCTCATGTCATTTCAAACCTGTATGACATATAATACAGGTGAATACTGAGGGTGAGAGCTCGGAAATGTCCCAAGTATACTGGTAACCAGCAATAACATGGTTATAATTGTTTAAATCTATACGTTGCAGTATTTTTCATGCTGTCCTTGTCATGTTTTGGCATTTTACAAAATTGGTACAAACTAATTTTTCCATAATGTTAAAGGGAATAGGTGTAACTTTCTGAAAAGCCCCTAAGATTTTTATGGTCCTTCTAAAGACGTTACAGAATCTAAGAATGGCAGTATATTACAAGAAGCTTCAATAATTGAATATTATTTAAGGTTTACACTTTTGATTAGTGTTGTTGTTTTTTTTTTTTTCAATTTATTTTTTGCTCACAAATATTTCTACCCAATAAAATATTTTAAGAGCCTGAGAAAACTGGAAAAAGTATATACTTTACAAAAACTACATTTCCACTTTTTAGGATTTTATGATTTCCATGACTTTTCTAGGTCTAGAAATCCCTCATTTTTTCCAGGTATTCCAGGACAGTGAGAACAGTTTAATGTTGAGGGAACTAATTAAATAAAAAATGTAATGTAAGCTTACATATTGAATTTTAGCTGCTATGTCTTATTTTAAATCATTTTAAGCCATCTTGGAAGTGAGCTGAGGCTCCCAGTTGAGAAATGGTGCTTTAGTGGCAAGCTGTTGTACTCCTAAAGGTCCTATTTTTGCACTCTCTTTCCTGACAGTTTATGTGCTCTTGAACATCGTTGAACAAAAATAGTGATCTTGTGTTACCATCAGTCAGTTCACCAAAATACTTTTGGCTCCATTCCAGACTACTCAATTTTACAGATCCAAGATATCAGCTAAAACGTTTCAGGCATGTTTAATAGTCTCCCAGTGTGGCTTTAGTCTGTTACTCTGCTCAGGCCAACAACTGGGTCCATATGTTCCTCTGATCTGCTGATTGATGGAAATACTGCTTAAGACCCATCCCACTGACTGGCCATGTGGATTCCTTACAGTTCAGGATTTTATGATTAAGAGAGAACTGCTTTAAGGGGTTGCTTTAAAACTGTGTTAAAAATGGGATTTTAAAATTAATAGCAAGAGTACTGTGACTTGCTAATAATGTTGCTAATCATTTAAATCATACTAATAATGCTGAATTTGCTAAGGAAGCTAAACAGTGGCTCAAAAGGTTGAAATGCTTGAGTTGTTGTATTGTGATGTCTTTTTAGGTGTGCAGTTAGGATATTTAAAGACCTCATTGCCATTAGAGGCTGTTGAATAGCTTATTATCATTAGAATTATGTTAATAAAGTACAAGAGTGATCTTTTCTCTCCTGGCCTTTTGTGTCTTTTTCTGTACAGTGTCAGGCTCATGAAGAGGAAGAGGGGGTTGTGTTCCTCTCCATCTGTCTGATCTTTCACTCAGTTCCATGTAGAATTGTGTGTGTGTTTGATGGAGCTCCACATTGGGACCATCTGTTTCTTGCTGCCCACCTCCATGAGTGGAGGAGTGGGCTGAAATCCGGACATAATTTTTTGCCCACTGCCACTGCAGTTGCGAGTGTATGTGGGTGTGTTTGCATGTGCTCTCAAAATGTTTCTTTTCTGTATTGCTAGTGACGCATTGTGTATTACTCAGCCTGAATGCAGAGTTGATGAATTGGCCCAAAATATTTGGCCCAAAAATTATTTTTTGGTTTCAGATGAAATAGTTTGGAGGGACGAAATCGTATACTGAAACAGTGATTTTTAATTAGTGCTTGTCAGATGGTGCATTGGTGCATTGGTGTCAGTGTATCTTACTGTAATGGGCAGCTCCTATAGAGAAGAACCAGATCTGCTTGGGCATTTTGTCCTTTTTAAGATTGCATCTTGGGACATCATGTCCTATATTTGGTTTGTTTAGATGTCTTTGGTTTGTGTTCCATTTGTATTTTGCTCAAACTGCACCAGAGTTTGTTTGAACGTGACCTGAAAAGGCAGTTCTCTGTCTGCATGTTTGGTGCCCAACGATGGCACTGCTCAAATGAATTGCACTAACATTGCAATTGTACCAGAGTTTGCTTTAAACAAATTAAACCCGTCAAGTATGAACATGTCCAAAGTCTCAGTGTTCAAACTCTCTTAATTTTCTAACAAAATTTAAAAAGTAAATGTTGCTTTGATACTCTTTAAATAAGGGATAATCTACATCCAGCCAGTTGTTATCACAGAAAAAATTACTAGACACAAAATATTGATTTGAGTTTAAATATTTGAAACAAAAGCTTCCATGAAGAAAGCAGTTGCTAGCAAGTGGCAAGTTCAAACTAGATGGACATTAAGAGATACGGCACAGTCATACTACTTATTACACAGCATTTCACCACATGAATAATTATGGCAATAAAAGATTTTGATTTAAAATGAAACTCTTTTAAAATTTTACTAGATTGTTAGTTATCTTATAATGCATTACAATGTACAAAACAATCGTCACAAAATGGCAGCAGCTGCTTTTGTATGAAACAAGAGAGACCAAGTCTGCAATACCAGGATTACATAATTATTTTTTTTGTACAGAGAATATTGATTAGATTTTTTATATTTTATTATCCAACCAAACGCAAAGCATCCACGAAGAATTTTTTTTCCCAGCAAGTGAATAGGTACCCGGTATGAATTTTTTTTCCCAGCAAGCGAATAGTTACCCGGATGAGCCTGCGTTACTCATTTTTAAGATATTAAAGATATTAAGATATTAACTTAGTAAGGAAGGACATTGTTAAAATAATCCATGTGGCATCAGTGGTTCTACCGTAATTTTACGAAGCTACGAGAATACTTTTTGTAAACAAAGAAAGCTAAAATAATGACTTTTTCAACAATTCGTCTCCTCCACATCACCCTGGCGCCATTTTGGAGAGTATCACATGCATAACGTATGGAATGCATGTACATTGATATGTTGTTTACGTTCAGATCAAAGCACAAACAACTTATCCGCATACATATGTTGCATATGTTGTTTATGTTCAGTGGATACTCTCCAAAATGCCGGCAGGGTATTTTAACGATGTCTTTACTATGTTTCTGGACCTTGATCGTGTTAGGATCCTTGCTGTCTATGGGAGGTTCAGAAAGCTCTTGGAATTCGTCAAAAATATATTAATTTGTGTTCCGAAGATGAACTAAGGTCTTACAGGTTTGGAACGACATGAGGGTGAGTAAAGACAGAATTTTTGGGTGAACGATCCCTTTAAATAAACTGTATTTTTGGATTTCATCTAAATTAAAGCTTTAATTTTGGTTTCAGTAAAAAATTAATTTCAGTGCATCAGCATCTAAAATACCATATTTGGCCTTCCCAGGTAGTTTTCTCCATGTAGAAAAATATTGAAATAGAACTTAAATCTATCCTTTTTGGTATGTTTTCCATTTTCTTGCTGTATTCCAGGTGATCTGACTCAGTTTTAAAATTCAAATGTGTTTTTAGCAATTGTTAGGCTGGCACGGAATCTGCACCCACATAAATCTGCTGAAAGTACAAAATGTCATTGATAAAATTCTCCAACCATGGTTTTAGCTATCAATAAGAGTGTAGTACCTCCAGTTTTGTTTAGATGTTATTATATTTCAATTAATTTGAGTCCAGCTATTGATATTTAAAACTCCTGGTCTGGATATTCTGCAGTGCAGTATTGTGAACTACTACACGCTTTATCAGTTCATCAGTCACATGGTTACTTCCATTCTGTTATGGGGCGAACGAGACGTGAGACTTGCAGATCCATTTGCAAGCTTTTATTCAGAGATGTGGTCACAAAACAAGCAAGGTTCATGCAATGGCAAACAGGTACAACACAGGCAAGACAAAGAGTAATCCTAGGGCAAGCGTGGGTCCACGATCAATACAATATTATCTCTCTGCCTTGCCCTGTTGGGAACAATATCCAACAGGGCAAGGCAGAGAGATAATCTAGCTACACGAGCAATAGTCCAAGCGAGGTGCAAACAGAGTCCAAACGGCAAGGCAAAGGGTTAATCCAGGAAACACGGGCAAGAATCAAAACAGTAGAAAACAGGCAAGGCAAGACTATGACAACTAAGTGGGCTCCGTAGAGTAGCTATCGCTAGGAGAGTGATATACACTATACAATACTCAGCGATCTGACTGAGGAAGTCCATGGTTTAAGTAAGGCGTGTGATGGGAATCAGCTGTTTGATTAGTGCAATCAGCTGTGTGGGTGTGTGTGTGTGTCGTCAGTGTAATGGATGATGGGAATTGTAGTCCGGGGGAGATGTGCAAGAGTCAATATGGTGAGCGAGTGACCTCTGGTGGTGAGTGAACGGAAGTTCATAGACTGGATTAGTGACACATTCATTCACATCTTTTTCTCTTCCCCCACCCCTTCTTCTCTCTGTCCAGATTACATGTTTGCAAGACTTTTTCGGGGACGATGAAGTGTTCATCGCGTGCGGGCCTGAGAAGCACCGTTACGCGCAGGACGATTTTGTGTTGGATCACAGTGGTAAGGCTTCCACAGCCTTTATAACCGGTAGGCTCAGCTAAACACTAACTTCATTTCAACCCAGTGTCTCTCATACTAACTCTAATAATATATTTTTATCCCTTCACTACACATCTAGGAACACACCATGCATGGATATGGATACATGACTGTTTTAAATGCATTTAAAACAAATAATTAAATATTAAGTTTATTTGGCTTATCACATTTTTGCCATGGTCTGTTATTGTACTGGTTATATTAATTACAGATACATCAGTGTATCAGCCAATCATCTGCTCTGGCCAATAAAAGTAATTTTCTTCATAATAAAAAGAAGCATTTATCTAATTGTATAATTACAACCAGTGAGCTGATTACTGTATATCCTAAAACAGGAGCGGGAAAAAATTCCAATAAAATAAGTTTTAATATTAAATATAAAATACAGAGAGAAAGTAAGGATTGTGATAATGTTACGGTGTAGTGGTTGTAGTCAAAATAAAATAAAGGGTCAGGAGAACGAAGTAGCACCAACACACTTTAAACCTTTAATTAACATTAAACTCAGGCAAAGACAAAGGGAGAACTGAGGACTTATAAAGGAACAAGAACAAAAGAGCAAACAAGATGATTAATACAAAACAGGTGAATGGAATAAACGATGATTAACTAAACTAGGACAGGATAACACCAAAAAGGGCAAACAGGAACTAAACGGAAACCAACATGTGACCGATATCGCCACCCTCCCAGAAGGTGCGTTGCGGGGCGGGCGCCCTGGAGGCCGGAGCAGGGCCAGGACAGGGAGGAGACACGGGAAGCCTCCAGGGCGGAACAGGAGACTCGGGAGGCCATGGCGGATCAGGGAGCTCCGTGGCCTTGGCCTGGCCACACAGGCCGTGACTATATGCCCCCCCCAAAAAAAAGCTCTGTGGGGCGCTCTGGAGGAGCGGGCACTTGAGGGCACTCTGGAGGCGCGGAGCTGGACAGAACCAGCGGGAACACAGGAGAGCTGGACGGGACCAGCGGAGATGCAGCAGAGCTGGACGAGACCAGCGGAGACGCAGGAGAGCTGGACGGGACCAGCGGAGACGAAGGATGGCACTTGCGAGGAGCAGACACTGGAGGGCACTTGCGAGGAGCAGGCACTGGAGGGCACTTACGACGAGTGGAGCTGGCCGACTTGGGGAACTCAGGAGACGAAGGGCTGGACGGGACCAGCTGAGGCGAAGGAGGGCTGGACGGGACCAGCGGAGACGAGGGATTCTGGGTTAGAGTGGGCGCATCAAACTCCATAGGTAGTGCCATGTCCAAGAGCGCAGGAACAAGTGTCGGTGGGCCTGCCATACTCTCTATAGGCGGCGGCAGCACAATCATCGCCGTGGGCGGAATCAAGCTGAATGTCCCTGGACCTCCTTTGCAGGGAAATCCAAAATCGACCGCCTCCACATTTTCAGTGTTGGCCTGAGTTTCTGTTACGTTGTAGTGGTTGTAATCAAAATAAAATAAAGGGTCAGGAGAGCGAAGTAGCACCAACACACTTTAAACCTTTAATTAACTTTAAACTCAGGCAAAGACAAAGGGAGAACTGAGGACTTATAAAGGAACAAGAACCAAAGAGCAAACAAAATTATTAATATAAAACAGGTGAATGGAATAAACAATGATTAACTAAACTAGGACAGAAAAAAAACAAATAAGGGCAAACAGGAACTAAACGGAAACCAACACGTGACAGATAACACTAGAACACTTATTTTTATTATCACTGATCTAATCTACTAAAGCTGGCTGTCATTAATAGACCTGTAGGCTAATTTAAAGGCCTCTGATTTGCCATTGTATTCATGCAACAGTCATAATCATAATCTTGATCATTTATTCAATTAATTTTGCAGGACTGCTTTTTGTTTCAGTGTTTTCTGTTTAGTAGCTGAGACCATTTAGAATTTTACATTTACAGGAGATTTACATTTGTTTGTATATATTTGTTTGCATTATAATTAACATACACTACTGAATGTTTGGGGTCAGTTTTTTTGTAATGAAATTAATAATTTTGTTCAGCAAGGATGCATTAATTAAAGTAAAGACATTTATAATGTTACAAAAGATTTCTATTTAAGATAAATGCTGTTCTTTTTAACTTTCTATGCATCAAAGAATCCTGAACATAAATCTATTACAGTTTCCATTAAAAAGTTGCAGCAAAACGTTTTTTTAGCATTGATAGTAAAAGTAAATGCTAGTTAAAATTGTCATCAGCTTTAATATAAACTTACCAATACTACTAACTTCTTATCTGGACAAAAAACACCAAACAGTTGTCATCTTCAGACAAAGAAGTGATAGTATTTTTAAAGTATCTTTTCCATAATGGAGTCATTCATTCACTAGGTTGCAAAAATGAATTCATTTTCCAGAATGAACACAACTGTCAGAGGAAGTGACCTTGTTATGAGCAGTTCCTCACCTTTGTTCAGTGTGTTTATCTACTAGTGAATTTGATAATGCAGGTGGGGAAGTGAGGACGATCTGCAGTTGTAGATATCAAATAAAATAATTTAACTTTGCCTATAATGTTATGCTGAAACGCCTCCGGTTTTAGTAGCATTTACCACACGCACGCTTGATAACTTGATTCATAGCTGTGTGAATTTAGTTCATCTGCTTGGCATTTTGTCCTAGTTCTTCTTCGCTGCCCCACTTAGGTTAAGTAGGACTTTTCCAAAAATATAAGGAAACGGTAAGTTTGCGTCTAACAGTATTTACCGCTCAACCTTTTCTTTCCACAGCAGAAGTGGAGTGTCCTTAAAAAGCAAACCCACCACAAATCTAAATCTTCTGTAACTAAATAACTCATTACACGTTCTCTCTCAGATACTGCTGTTAAATGCTTAAATTAAGCTCCATGAAACAGATTAGCTGGGCAGTAATGGCATTTTTAATAATGGCATTCGGCTTGTTTTATCTTCATCACTCCACAATCTGGTACTCATCAGCTAATTTATCACTGTTCGGCGTCATTAGCAAATGCCGTGTAATCGACAGGACAGATCGGGCCCAGTAGCTGCTGTACAGTATGAGTCATCCATTACTAAAGTTCTGCACCCACTGCTCTCATTAGAAAGATGGTCTGCTTTCATAGGCCTTGAGCAGACAATTTGATTATGCCTCTGTGGAAAGCTTCACACTCTTGGCACATGTGAATTAGCCCTGATACAAGCATTTTTTGGTATGTGTATCCATTATGTTCCTGTCTGTGTGTCTGTTTCTATAAAAGTAAATAATGGTGGCACATGCTTTAATTACTAGATTTATAAATTTACATTCAGAAGTTTGGGGTCAGTAGGATTTTTTTTATTGTCAGAGTGGTGTTCAGCCAACAACCTGACACTTAACACCACCAAAACAAAGGAAATCATCCTTGACTTTAGAAGACACAGGGCAGACCCCACTCCCCTCTACATCAATGACTGCGTAGAGAGGGTTCAAACATTCAAAATTCCTCGGCACAATCATCTCAGCAGACCTCAAATGGTCAGCCAACACCACAGCAATCATCAAGAAGGCACAGCAGCGCCTTCACTTCTTGAGAGTGTTAAAGAAGAACAACCTAAAGGAGAAGCTGCTGGAGACCTTCTATCGCTCTGCAGTGGAGAGCCTGCTGACATACTGTATCACAGCATGGTATTGTAGCTGTACTCAGGCAGAGAGGAAGGGAATACAGCGGATCATTAACACCGCGCAGAGGATCATTGGCTGCCCTCTTCCGTCCCTGAAGGACCTTTACAACTCCTGTTGCCTCAGCAGAGCTCAGAACATTGGAAAAGACCACTCTCACCCTGGTTCCCACCTGTTTAAACTGCTGCCCTCGGGCAGGCGCTACTGATGCATTAAATCACGGACCAATAGACTCAAGGAGAGCTCTTCCCCAGAGCTATAATCACACTGAACACACACATGCACTGAACACTCACAAGCACTGACATCTTACTCAGTACAATATGTGTATTTGTGTATCATATTTCTGTGCAATCTCCATTCTTAGTCTTTATTCCTTCAGTGCAGTACAGCCTTGTATTCCAGTGAAATATCTTCACTTTTTGTGCAATGTTTTTTATATTCTCATTCCAAATAGTTTTATTCAGAGCCAGAAGTCTACCTCATATTAGTGCTATAATCATTTTGACAAACTGTGGCTTATAATTACTTATTTATATATAGTATACAAGCAACTCTTTCTATGTTCATTTTCTTTATTCTTTGTCTTAGCTTAAATATTTTAATTGCACATCACTTTGTATCATGTATATATATATATATATATATATTTTTTTTTTGGTCTATTATGTACCATGCACCTTATGCAGAAGCTCTGCAATTTCGTTGTATCTTGTGTACAATGACAATAAAGAAATTCTATTCTATTCTATTGTAACTGTTATTTTTGCGAAGACACATTAAGGGTCCTATCATACACCCGGTGCAATGTGGCACCATGTGCGACGCAAGTGTTTTTTGCTAGTTTTCAGCTCGACACAGTTATCATTTTCACATCCTGCGCCACATTGTTTAAATAGCAAATGCATTTGCTGCCATTTGTGTGCTCATTGGCGTGCTGGTCTGACAGCGAGGTGTGTTCAGGCGCATTGTTGGCGCGTGGCTATTTTGAGGCAACTGAACTTTTTTTGTTAAAGTGTGCGTTAGTAATATGCGCCTACAGGTCCACAACACGCGTACACTCTGCTTATTACACACACAGGGACATGCAGCAGCACACAAAACATGCCAAGTATTAAAAATTAAAGGATTACAATGTAACAGATTATTATTGTGTAAACTACATAAATATAAAAATGCCTTCATGCCATAATGGATAGTCATTACATGTATCAGAATTAGGCTACCTTGTGCACGAGCAGCTCCGTTTGCTCTCTGGAGACGTGTTCAGTCTTTGCTCTCGCAAATTCCGCCGTGTAAATAGCGAATCCGTCATGGTGCGAGCACAACTGGCTCTTAAAGGGAATGGGAGATGAGACTCTGATTGGTTTATTGCACATTATGCCCAAAATACACCCAATATTCATTAAGAGAATAGGTACAACCCTTTTAGACTATGCGCCGGGCGCGCCGACCGTTTTTTTTTTTTTTTTTTTTTTTTTTTTTGCAGACCGTTTTTCCTATCGTTAAACTAGCAAAAGTGGATTCGGACATGCCCTAAGTGCACCTGCGCCGTGTGCTTAGATGAAAGTGAAAGTAACATGACATGGCCAAGTATGGTTACCCATACTCGGAATTTGTGCTCTGCATTTAATCCGTCCTAAGTGCACACACACACACACCGTGAACACACACCCAGAGCAGTGGGCAGCCATTTATGCTGCGGAGCCCGGGGAGCAGTTGAGGGTTCAGTGCTTTGCTCAAGGGCAACTCAGTCGTGGTATTGAGAGTAGAAGAGAGCGCTGTGCATTCACTCCCCCCACCTACAATTCCTGCCGGCCCGAGACTCGAACTCGTAACACTTGGGTTACGAGTCCGACCTCTAACCATTAGGCCATGACTGCCCCATTGTTAGATTGTTAAAATAGGGCCCTAAATTTATCAAAAGTGACAGTTAATGAGCTGTATTTATTCCCTGAAGGTTTATCATAATATTAGTCAAGGTTATTTGCACCAATTACTTAATAATTTCCACATTCTCTTTGACCCTTAGTATTAAACAGTGTTTTTCTACCTTACTTCAGTGTTGCCAGATTGTAAATGTCCAATTATCGTACCAGAAGCGTGAGAAAGTGTCATTCTCCACGATGATCGTCCGAGGAGACCCAATGTGAGAAGAGATGGAAGACATGCGTTCACATTCTCCTCACAATCATGATGGTAGACGTAGAATCCACAGCTTGATCAATGAGTATAGAAGCCCTGTGATTTACAACGATCGTCATTTGAAGTGTCACAAAATTCTGAAATTGTCATACATTATGGGATTTTTTCATTATTGATGGTACATCATACAGAGGTCGAAATTATCATACAAATATGATAATTTTCGTATGTCTGGCAACACTGTACTTTTAATGTTACTAAAAAAATTATAAATATTGTATACATGTAATGTATTGTTTCAAAAAATGTGAAGCAGCATAACTGTTTTCAACATTAATGATAATAAATGTTTCTTGAGCAGCAAATCAGCATATTAGAATAATTTCTGAATAAGCTATATTTTAAAATATTTTAAGTTTTAAAACCATTCATTTAAATACAATATTACTGTTTATTGTATTTTTGATCAAAAAATGCAGTTTTGGTGACTGTAAGAGATTTCTTTCAAAAAATGTTTTACAAAATCCCCGAACTTTTGAAATGTAATGTACAATTAGTCAACCAGGCAAAGAGATTAATTATTTGGAAACTTCTTCTATTTATTCTTGTTTCTTTGTGAATGTTTGCAAAAAAGGCATCATGAGACCTTATAAGGCAAGCATAAACATTCCTTGCTCAATTATATTGTCTCTGTCTCCAGAATGTCAGGTCCTCAAGTCCTCCTATTCTTCTCGTTCTGTTCCCCCTGTGAGATACTCTGGTAGTAAAAGTCCAGGATCCACCCGTCGCAGCAAATCCCCTGGATCTGGTGAGGATACATTGCTCCACCACTAGCACAATCCTGTTACCACATAACATTTGTCTATAAATTTACCATTCCTTAACAACTGCATCCAATAACTATGATTCACATGTCTCTTCCTGTCATTTTTCTGTTTTGTTCCTTATTAAATTGCTTTCCTCCCCGCTCTAGTGAGAAGAACAGCAGAACACTTCTCTACAAATAGCCAGTCTCCAGTCAAATCACCAAGTAAGTATTTCTCAAGGTTTATTGCACCAAAAATGGTCATAATTTAGTTTTACTTGACCATTTCCAATTTCTCTTTGACCCTTAGAATTAAAGCAAAAGTATTGCTACCGTACCTTTAAGACTTCCAAAGGTAAATTACTTCTGTTATGATTGGCTAACTGCTTCACATGTGAACTGAGTAAAGATGCAGTCACACTGATCATTGTTCAGCGAATTTTTGTGGACAAAATCCAGTCATTCCAGTAGGAGTCCTTGCGATCTGAAATTTTGCGTGATGGCAAAAGATTTACCAATGCAGATTTCACAAGTTGGTCACATGGATTCACTGTGTTGACCAACAGTAAGTTGCTTGCTTTGAAAGTGACTTCTGCGCAAGCTGTGATAATGATAATAGTCAATGGACTTCTTTTGTCTACAAAATTTTGCTAATATGACCACTCCTTAACAGCGCCCCCTGCTAAGCTAAATACTAAATAGGCATTGAAATGTAAAAAGTAGGCTGCCATGTGTTCCTTTTCTTTTTCAATCACAACCATATCCATTACATTATGAACAACAGCTACTTATATGCTAGTTCTTGTTGCCTTTACCATAACCAAGAGTAACCTATGATAACTAGAGAATTTGACAGCCCTATAAAATTCTTGAGCAACTTTGAGAGGATTTTTTTTGATGAATGAATGAATTAACCTAAAGGACATTCATCTATGGAATGAGCTGTACGTGAACTCTAACCCTTCAGTGCAGCATTCAATCATGCTAACATCTCTCTTTCATGGGCTTCCAAATCCATCAGTTAGTCTAGAGAGCTATTTAAAACTCCCTCGCTGGCCACTGCCCTGAACCCTGGCATGCACATACTCTAATCTATCAGACATACCAAATTGGATGTGTACACTAAATGCAGGCATCCTCATCTGCTTTCTGCTTAGACGGGCTAATGCAGTACACACACACACCCTAAATTCCTGTGCCCGTATTAGGGCTCTCTTGCATGCCTGGAGAGAAATCTGCTCATGCCCCCATCGACATCTCAGAGGGAAATGCCAAGAGCGGCTTTTCTACAAATCCCTGCTCCCTGCGGATTCTGACGCACTTGGGATGCACTCCAAATGTGGATAATTCTTCTACTACTACTGCTGTATCTGAGTGACATGATCTATTAAACGGTGTTTTAATTTTTTAATAACACTATTTTAAAGTGGCCTTTTACAATGGAAAAAGATGCATTGTTCTGCATAAAAGGCACAGTTCACCAAAACGATAATTCTGTTATCAATCCTTAAGCTGTATGATTATTATTTTTATTTTAGAACACAGAATGTTGGCACTGTTTTTGTCCAAACAATGTAAGTGAATAGTGGCCATGTTCTCAATTTGCAAAAGTGAAAACAGCACCATAAAATGAGCATAAATGTAGTTCATATGACTCATGCACAGCAAACCAAGTCTTCTGAAGCCATATAATAGCTTTGTGTGAGGAAAAAAAAGAGTTTTAATTGTTATTCCCCTCTACTTTAACTTTCAAACCTAATTTAAATTAACTTATGACCAGTTACTGTTAAAAGTAATGCATTACAATATTGCGTTACTCCAGAAAAATGTAACTAATTGCGTTACTTAGTCACTTTGTATGGAATGTAATGCATTATGTTTCTTTTGCATTACTTTTTGTCATCTAGGCTAGGCTTACTTATTTGTTTTTTATAACTAAAAAACCCCCAAAAGTTATATTT
Source organism: Barbus barbus (assembly GCF_936440315.1). Lineage (NCBI taxonomy): Eukaryota > Metazoa > Chordata > Actinopteri > Cypriniformes > Cyprinidae > Barbus > Barbus barbus. The sequence continues at coordinate 12,087,231 of NC_136736.1, read as the reverse complement.
TTGCCAAATGTAAAGGACCTTTCACACCAAAAGTGAAATTAATAAGCCTCAGGCTAGAAGAAATACCTCTGCCTCTACCATTCACTCCCAATTTCTCTCAACATGGGAACATTAGAGGTGTCAGTGAATAAAACACTTGCATTACTTATTTGAAACGGTAACTTAGATATTTTGTTGTAAATTTAGAAGTAATGCATTACTTTACTAGTTACTTGAAAAAAGTAATCTATTACATAACTTAATGCACTTGTAATCTGTTACCCCCAGTACTGCTTATGATTGTATATAATCATACATTCAAATTGCACAAAAAAGACTTTACAGTTGCAATGAATGGCAACAATATGATTTTAGATAACTGGGAAGTCATATAGACTCACTGTTTGGAAACAAGCTTTTTGTTTGTCTTTTTGTTGTCTGCGGAAGAAAGTAATTCGTACAGGTTTGATGGAAATTAAGCAATTAAATTTGATGATGTAAATGCAAATTTTGATCAACTGATATTATGCAGGCAATATCATCTTCAAACAGACTGAAATGTATTCAACACTGTTACTAAAGTCTAAGACAATGCATGTGCAGCATAAATTAAGCAGAGTAAGAAGTAACACTGTGTGACATTGTGTTTTTTTCTCTGTTCTCTGTCTCCCTCCCTCTTCCTGTCACACTCGTCAGTAAATGGAGTCCCGAACAGCCAAATCACTACCCCCAAATCCGCCAAATCCTCCAGTTCCTCCCCGACCAGCCCCCGCAGCATGCACAACTTCAAGGTAAACCCGTTGGCATGGCAACAGGCTTCCTCTGTACTGCTAACCAGTTTACTGGCAAAACATGGCAAGTTTTAGAATAGATTATTTCTTCATAAAGTCAAAAATAAGATCAGGCTTCTGGATGCTGACTCATGGATGACAGCATCATAACACTCTCAATCCTGATTAAGAGTTTAGCGAGGCTGCCTAAATTATTGCCTGAACAAACTGAAGCTTCAGTTTTAACACCCCTAAATTTCTTCAGGTTAGAGTGATGACATTTTATAACTCAACATTTTCCTATACTTTTGAAAAAATGCAGATCGGGAAAAAAAAAAAAAAGATTTTGAGTTAGACGTTCTGTATTTTTTTTGTTTGATGATATAAACAAGTGTTTACCTTTTTATCTCTGTGTTATTTGTTAGATGGGAACATGACTGACATATCAGTAATATCTCTGGAAGCTAATTTATATAATTTATAAATTAAAAAAAAAAATACAGTAAACATTGTTTCATTAAAGTGTTTAGCCAGAATATGTTCTTTGATTTAAAAGTATCATCAATATAAGATAACAGTACATATTATACAAAAAAGTATATTATTTTATTAATTTTTTATATAAGAATATATGTCCACTTTTAATACATTATATAAAACTCTGCAGTGATATTAACAGCAATGATATTTCTTTTAGGTACAGTTACCTTGCTCACTTATTGTTTAAAATTCAAATATTTTAATGCAATTTTTACTGTTGTAAGATGTATGTAAAGTACATGTTAGTTACAGGCAGGTAGATGTGCTAAACAATTAAAAATATATATGTTACTTGCCCCTGATTTTCCTTATTGGAGTTTCCACACCATACAACATTAGAGAGTGTTCAGTAGTTGCCTGTATAGTGGTCATTTAGCATTAGTATTGTTTCAACATTACATTCTAAGGACATAGAAGTTTTCATGAGCACTTCTAACAGAAAATCCGCTCTGGCCTAATCACTTCTATTCTTGGAAGCATTGTGAGTCTAGGCATTGAGATCTTGCTGAGATCTGACTGAAGACCTGTAATTAAACCAAAGGTCAAAGTCAAGTATGATCATAGCCTCGAGAACTCCTGGTGTTAATCTGCTTAACTGACCTGTCTATCAAACAGTAAGCTTCTTCTCATATGGGTGCTATCTTTAAAGCTTCTTGAAAGCACAAGGAGAATTTGAATGCTGGGGAGACACTTTCATTCAATTTTAGAGAGGATTTAGCGGTAGATTTAATAGTGAGTAGTAGTGCTGTCAAATGATTAATCGCGATTAATCCAAAATAAAAGTTTTTATTTGCATAAATCACGATTAATCGTTTGACAACACTAGAATATTTGGCACATACTCACTAAGGCATAAACTCTACTTATAGGAACATTTTGGAATAGGAAATCATTTTTGATCCAAGTCTTCCACTTCTGTAGGGATCTCACATGGCATTTTAGAACATTCAGACATTTGGAATTGAAATGAATAAATATGAATTTGTTTGGCCAATGTTGAGCATTGGAACTCTAATATGATCTCTTAAATTTTTGTCAAGTGAAATTTGTATTAAATTATATTAAGTCTAACAAGCTATATAAAACCAATGTCTGCAAATTGAGAAATATGCTATTTTCAAAAACTTGTGAATGTCTATTATGAAACAAATTATTTATATTGTTCTACAATTTTCATGTTTTTACATTGGAGATATGGCTGGATGAGTGGTTTGATGGAAAGTTGCTTGTGAGGCTGGTTCTTTGCACATTGTTCCTGAGATTTTAAGCTAATTTTAGACCAAACGCACCAACGTTGTGGTTACATAAATATCTTCACTTGCCTTTAGTTTAGTTGCAACAAGCGGATGGGAGTCCCCCTCCGTCTCTCTGTACAGGTATTATGAAACTCTGCCTTCTGTAGCAGCATTCAAATGAGCTGCAGTTCCTTCTGGGTATTCAAGTTCTTAGTTGGGAATCTTACATAAATGATTGCATGATTGATTCAGTCATTTTAACAGCATAGTATTTGGCCGTATATTTTAACTTACAATCCATTGGAGTATTTGAATCCTTTAAAAGCTTGTAATACCCAACTGTTACTCGTATACCTAGAGGAATCCTGTGGCCTATATTAAACCAGCTTTAACCAGGATGCTGCCATGCAGTATTTGTCTCCATTGGCTTACTTAGTCCTCTCTCACATGTCACTGTCACTTCAGTTTAATTCTTATTTGGCTGCTGAATCAAGTTAACATGCAGGCTTTTTAACCATACTGATTGCCAGACCATTTTAAATCTTTTAAGACTAGGCCCATTATTTTGTCAGTCACACACAGTTTGTCTTCCAGACAGCTCTTTTTGTCTCCTCATCAACCATTTATTTCACTAAGGGTGACGCTCAGTGTCAGATGGCAGTGTGTTATTAAAAAAATATATATTATGCTTTATTTGAAGATTTAGTATAATCGTATAGCTGCTACAGTATAACCAGTTTGCATTGCTTTTCTTTTTACTATGGCTGGCAATATATCAAACATTCATGATTTGTGATGATTTGGTTATAAATATCACAATGCTTTTAGCTCTTTTTTTATTTGGGCATTGGCTTGTTTTGCAATCATTGTAACAGACTTGACTGTTAACACATTCTGTGAACTGTTAATATTTTATACATGCAGTAAAAGACACAGAAACATATACACTTATAAAAAGTGATATATTATGTTAGCCTTGATGTAATGAAATTATTGAAGTAAGGTAATAATGCATACTTTTCCAAAATGTATTTCACTATTTGATATTTTATCTTTTAATAGCATGTATTTACTTGTCATGGATATATATTTGTGAATCAGGAAGGTAGTAAATGTGTTTTGTTGGGGTTTTTTTTTACCAATAATGAATATATTTCAGGAAAAGCTTGTTTTATGATCTTTTATGAAATTTAGCTAAATGACTTAATCAAACTCTGATTCAACTAATACTTAAAATCACTCACTCAGAAAATGTTCACTGGAGTTTTATTTCCAGTAAAACTACACAATTGTTCAAAAGTTTGGGGTCAGTAATTTTTTTAAATGTTTTTGAAAGAAGTATTGTAAGATTTTGTAAATATATTTTAAAATGTTATTTATTTCTGTGACGGCAAAGTTGAATTTTCAAAATCCTTGTGTTCATTCTGCTTGATTTGAGTATACAACCAATTATTCCAGCTTGGCTGGTAACAAATGTACATTTTTAAGAATTCGTCATTTAAAAAACCTATACTTGTCACGTTCCCTCTCGGGACACAAGGAGCGAGGAGACGTAGGGTTCCAATAATCACATTTATTAGGAGAGACACACAAGGAGACGAGGAGCTTGGGGAGAGACGAACATCAACGACGTTTAAGACCGGACACAGGGGCTAGGAAACACAGGGATTATAAACACTGGGAAATTATCAAGGAAGAACAGAAACAGGTGTGGGGCAATCACATGCAGGGCTGGGGACACATTAACTACTAATTAAAGGGACGAGGATGGCCAAATAGGGACACGAGAGGAAGGGAAACACAAGACAAGGACTGACATTACGCCCCCCTCCGGAAGGCGTGTCCTCACGCCTAACACCATCCAATGGGGAGGGGGGGTGGGCGCTCTGGAGGCCTCCAGGGCGGTGCCCGTTCCAGGGGCCATGGCGGGTCAGGGGACTCGGGAGGCCATGGCGGGTCAGGAGACTCGGGAGGCCAGGGCGGATCTGGAGACTCGGGAGGCCAGGGCGGATCTGGAGACTCGGGAGGCCAGGGCGGATCTGGAGACTCGGGAGGCCAGGGCGGGTCAGAGGACTCGGGAGGCCACGGCCTATTTTTTTCGGGTCGTGTGGCCTTGGCCCTTGGCCCGGCCACACAGGCTGTGACCCTCTTACCCCCCCCCAAAATTTTCTTGGGGAGGCTCCCCCCTGGGAGCCACAGAGGAGCGGACTCTGACGGGCGCTCTTGCAGCGCGGACTCTGACGGGCGCTCTTGCAGCGCGGACTCTGACGGGCGCTCTTGCAGCGCGGACTCTGACGGGCGCTCTTGCAGCGCGGACTCTGACGGGCGCTCTTGCAGCGCGGACTCTGACGGGCGCTCTTGCAGCGCGGACTCTGACGGGCGCTCTTGCAGCGCGGACTCTGACGGGCGCTCTTGCAGCGCGGGGCTGGACGAAACCAGCGGGAACTCAGGAGGGCTGGACGGAACCAGCGGGAACTCAGGAGGGCTGGACGGAACCAGCGGGAACTCAGGAGGGCTGGACGGAACCAGCGGGAACTCAGGAGGGCTGGACGGAACCAGCGGGAACTCAGGAGGGCCCGAGCGTGGAGTCGGCGCTGGAGGGCACGTGCGTGGAGCCGGCGCTGGAGGGCACGTGCGTGGAGCCGGCGCGGGAGGGCACGTGCGTGGAGCCGGCGCGGGAGGGCACGTGCGTGGAGCCGGCGCGGGAGGGCACGTGCGTGGAGCCGGCGCGGGAGGGCACGTGCGTGGAGCCGGCGCGGGAGGGCACGTGCGTGGAGCCGGCACGTGGGGGCGCTCGGGAAGCGCGGGGTCGCGGGGGCGCTCTGGAAGCGCGAGGTCGCGGGGGCGCTCTGGAAGCGCGAGGTCGCGGGGGCGCTCTGGAAGCGCGAGGTCGCGGGGGCGCTCTGGAAGCGCGAGGTCGCGGGGGCGCTCTGGAAGCGCGAGGTCGCGGGGGCGCTCTGGAAGCGCGAGGTCGCGGGGGCGCTCTGGAAGCGCGAGGTCGCGGGGGCGCTCTGGAAGCGCGAGCGGCGGCGGGCTCGGGAGAGCTGCGGACGACGGCGGGCTAGCTCCGACTCGGACCCGGAAGTCTCCCAGACACCGGTATATTCCTACCCTCCAGGTCAATCCTGTGGTGTCTGGGAGGTCCATGGGGTAGTTGTAACAGGCTCCGAGCCGGAACAGATGGAGGATGGCCGCGTCGTGCAGATCCGAACTCTGCGCGAGCCCGCAGAACTCCTCTGCGTACTCCACGAAGGGAAGCTCGCGGAGTATCAGGGCGCGGAGGCGGGCGGCGAACTCCATCGCCATGGAGGGAGCGGGAAAAAAGGAGCAAACAAAAAAACTTTCAAAAACGGAAAACAAAACGGGGGAAAAGGAGCGCCGCTTACTTTGTAGGTCCGGTCTTCTGTCACGTTCCCTCTCGGGACACAAGGAGCGAGGAGACGTAGGGTTCCAATAATCACATTTATTAGGAGAGACACACAAGGAGACGAGGAGCTTGGGGAGAGACGAACATCAACGACGTTTAAGACCGGACACAGGGGCTAGGAAACACAGGGATTATAAACACTGGGAAATTATCAAGGAAGAACAGAAACAGGTGTGGGGCAATCACATGCAGGGCTGGGGACACATTAACTACTAATTAAAGGGACGAGGATGGCCAAATAGGGACACGAGAGGAAGGGAAACACAAGACAAGGACTGACAATACTGATGTACTATTAATCTAAAAAAATGACTATGATGGTTAATGCCCTTCTATGAATACGTTTACTTGCTACTACTTACATTTATGCTTGGCTACATTTGATGTTTTGTTGATTATGGTTCATCTGATTGGGGGGAAAAAAATCACTCTGTTAATGCATTTAATATCAACTGCATAAATATCATACTTTTTTTTTTTTTTTTTAGTTATATCGCCCAGCTCTATCACCGTAGTATGTAAATAAAACATCTATAGCGCTTTTAAGGAGTTCTAAATGTTTTTGGTCTTTGTGACTTATTTTGTCTTTATTTGCAGATTCCAGCACATCACTCCTCTGCAACCAATGTGAACGGCTCCTCTGAGACTCCCCAACAACACAACAACAGTGTGAGCCCTGAAGGTAAACATCCATTAATCACTTTCATGCACCCACTCACCTTGGATCTGTGTTTCAAGCCCAGAAGTCCCCAAAGGGCATTTCAGGGGTATGACAAGGTTTGGCGGTGTAAGTGCTGACACATGCCACTCTGTGCCACATTTGCTCAGGCGCTCCTCCACACACTCTCCCACACTTTCACACACACTGTGGTGGCAGTGTATGAGCAAACGTCCCTGCTCAGCAGCGCATGAGTCAGAATGACCTTCAGCAATTTTCTGCATAGTGCAAATTTAAACTGTTGGATGCGGATGTTGGGGCTAATCTGTTATTTGGGTTTTTTACAAAACATTCCTCTGCCTCATTGTTTTTACCTTAGTTTTGATCATGTGGTATGACAATTAGGTAACACTTTATTTTAAGGTCTCTTAACTAGTTGCTAACTAGCATGCATATTAATAGAATATTAGCCATTTATTAGTAGTAATTAAGCACATGTTAATGCCTTGTTCTACATCCCTAATCCTACCCAATACCTAAACTTAACAACTACCTTACTAACTATTAATAAGCAGCAAATTAGGAGTTTATTGAGGGAAAAATCATAGTTAATAGTTTATAAGTGTTCCCTATTCTAAAGTGTTAACCGAAAATGATATTCTTTCAGTTTGATGTGTTAAATGCATTGGTATGTTCCCTTTAGTTAATGGAAACAGGAACCTTGCTGCTTCCACAATTATGGACAAGTACAAAATTGGCAAAGTTATAGGCGATGGAAACTTCGCTGTGGTAAAGGAGTGTGTCGAACGGTAAGAAAATTACTAGTTACAAGATGTTTTCTCTGTCAGAAAAAGATAAAATGGCTCATCGGGGTCAGTAAAATTGTGTTGCAGTGTGTTTGTTCTCCCTTCTAAGCTTGTTATTGTCATGATCTCTAATTAAAATACATAAAGAATACTGTGTACATCTAGATTCAGTTTTCCTGTTTGTATTTTTAGGCTAAAATGTTTAAAGGAAGATCTCTTGTGCTCTCAAAGGACATCCACTTTATAAATTGATTCCTGAGGCTCCGAATGCACTCAAAACAAACCATCATTAACCTCCTTGAAACAAAGTCTATTGTTCTGTTTCTTTCCACAGATCCACTGGAAAGGAGTTTGCACTGAAGATCATTGATAAAAACAAATGCAGAGGCAAAGTGAGTTGGACTTTTTGCAACACCAGCCAATGGAAAGGGTGAATTGAGAAAAAACAGCTATAAATATTCCTTTACCAGCCATGAAACGGTTTAGCATAGTTTTATTGATAATATATATATATTATCCTTATGACAATGCAATTATAACTGTTTATGAGTTTTAAGCACTGGCTGTAAGGTTGGGTTATTGCAATGCAAATTATTTACGCCTCAGTGGTCTGACATTTTTGGCCCATTTAATATGTCTGATTAGATTATATATTGTATGCATTGTCATTTATCCAGCATGCTGCAGTTTTTGCAAGTCGTGGGAGAAAAGGCCTACAGATGAGACCCAGTTTATCCTTAATTTGTTTATATATCTCCCTTCATTGGAATGGTAAATTGTCTCCCCAAACTGTTGCAACAAAGTTGTAATGTCATTGTATGCTGCTAAAGCAAGACTTGCTATTTAGAAGGGGTGTTCACATACTTTTGGCCATGAATGAATGATATGTAAACAGCAGTTATATTGGTGGCCAGTGTCTCATAATCTAATTTCAGTCTGTGCTTTAACCAAGGAAGTTAGTTTCCTGTTTGCCTGGTTTCCTGCAAGAGCAAACCTCAGGAATTCATGCAGATTTATGCCTCGGCAGCTAAAGACAAAGGGCTGCTGAGAGTTGCTGTACGGTTTGGAATTTGTTGTGACACATGCTTTAAACACACAGGAGCACCTGATCGAGAACGAGGTGGCAGTGTTGAGGCGTGTTAAGCATCCTAATATCATCATGCTGATTGAGGAGGTGGATACGCCCACTGATCTCTATCTAGTCATGGAACTTGTGAAGGTACTGTTTGTTAGTCATCTCTTATACGGTCTGATACAGTTTATACATCTCTCAACATTGCACACTTGAGCATGTTCTTACCACACTACAGTATGTTGCATTTTTATAAACAACATAAAATAAATATTGATGAAGAAGATTTTCTTGATAAATACATCTGGTGTTATTGTGCATGATTATTGTGTACACTGACAACAAAATGTGTTTTCATTTTCTATTATAAAAATATAAAGCTTCTGAAACTTCTAAACATTAATATTATATGTAATTCTTCGATTTTTAATATACATAATTTCCTATTTATTTTGTTTTTATATCAGACACTACCATTCAGAAATTTGGCTTTAATGCTTAACAAAGCTGCATTAAATTGAAAAATACAGTAAAAAGAGTACATTTCGGAAATATTAATACAATTTAAAATAACTTTATTTTAATTTACTTTATATCAATATATTTTATTATTTTTTATATTTTACAGTATATATTATAATGTAAATTGTTCCTTTGATGGCAAAGCTGAATATCTATACACATTTTTTTAGGATACTTTAGAATCATTAATTTGAGTAAGTTTTTTTTAAACAATATAAATGTCTTTTAACTTTTGACCGGTAGTGTATGCATGAATTAAAACTAAATATAATACAATATAATATAATATACAGGTGCATCTCAAAAAATTAGAACATCGTGAAAAAGTTTTTTTTTTTTGTAACTTGTTTCAAAAACTGAAACTTTCATATATTCTAGATTAATTATATGTAAAGTAAAACATTTAACAATTTTTAATTTTTTTTGATGATTAGAGGTTACAGCTCATGAAAGTCAAAAATATAGTATCTCAAAATATTAGAATATCTCCTAAGATCAATAAAAAAAAAGGATTTGCAAAACAGAAAAGTTCCAGTTCTTTAAAGTATGTTAATTTCTGCACTCAATACTTGGTCGGGGCTCCTTTAGCACAAACTCCAGCATCAGGTGTGGCATAGAAGCGATCAGCCTGTGGCTCTGCTGAGGCACTATTGAGCCTTCAGCTCGTCTGGATTGTTGAATCGACTGTTTCCCCTCTTTCTCTTGAAAATATCCCATAGATTCCATATTGGTTTCAGCAGGTCAGGCATGTTGGCTGTCAAATCAAACAGTAATATCATGGTCAGCAAACAAGCCCTTTCCCTGAAGACGTCTGAGCGTGGTGACTCTTGATGCACTGACTCCAGCTTCAGTCCACTCCAAGTGAAGCTCTCCCAAGTGTTTGAATCAGCTTTGCTTGACAGTATTCTCAAGCTTGCGGTCATCCCTGTTGCTTGAGCACCTTTTCCTACCCAATTTCTTCCTTCCAGTCAACTTTGCATTTCATATGCTTTGATACAGCACTCTGTAAACAGCCACCCCTTTCAGTAATGACCTTCTGTCACTTACCCTCTTTATGGAGGGTGTCTATGATTGTCTTCTGGACCATTGCCAAGTCAGCAGTCTTCCTCATTATTGTGGTTTCAAAGAACAAGAGATACCCGGAATGTATACTGTATGGATGATCATTTACTGAAACTCAACTGTCAATATTCTAATCTTTTGAGAGTCTGGATTTTTGACTTTCATGAGCTGTAAGCTCTAATCATCAAATTAAATGATTAAAAAAAAAACTTTTGAAATGTTTTGTTTTACATGTAATGAATCTAGAATATATGAAAGTTTAACTTTTTGAAATGTAAAAAAAAACATGATATTCTAATTGTTTTTTAGATGCACCTGTAATTTATATATATATATAAAAAATATTAATTCAATATTATTGTCAACATTTCAAATATACATTCAATATTAATCTATTTTTTAAATTGTGTTTTATATAGAATACAGAGATTTTTAGTTATTTGTATTGACATCTGTGTGTTATAGGGTGGAGATCTATTTGATTCAATCACCTCCTCAACAAAATACACTGAAAGAGATGCTAGTGTAATGGTATTCAACCTGGCGGCAGCTCTCAAATATCTGCACAGAATGTGTATCGTCCATCGAGACATCAAACCTGAGAATCTGCTGGTATGCACATATACACAGACAAACATATCTTCAAAAGAGACATTAAATATACAATACAGGTATATACATCACCTACACACCTTGCACAGATATAATAAATCTGAAAATACTTTAGTTCACACAACTTTATCAAACTTTGCACGTTGTACATGGAAAATGACTTAAGGTATGTCAAGAAGGAAATAATGTAAATCCGGGTGGATAAAAATAATCCTTCTGCCTTTCACTATGTGTGTTGTAGGTGTGTGAGTATCCTAATGGTACAAAGTCCTTAAAGTTGGGTGATTTTGGCTTGGCCACCGTGGTTGAAGGGCCGCTGTACACTGTTTGTGGAACACCCACTTATGTTGCCCCAGAAATCATAGCAGAGTCAGGGTAAAAATCATTGATTGTTTTGTTTTTATATCATCATTGTTTTGCTGGGGGCTGAATGTTATTAACTGTGTCTTCTTCTCTGTCCATCACCGCAGATACGGGCTAAAAGTGGACATCTGGGCAGCTGGAGTAATTACCTACATCCTCCTATGTGGCTTCCCACCATTCCGCAGGTACCACTAGATAGTACCTGCTCAGTCCTTCATGTTAATAAACCACAGTGTTTAAAATCTAATGTTTAGTCTCATATTGCATATTGCTCATGTTTTGTATATATTGTTCTCAGCAGTTCATGAAACATATGTTTTAGTACATGAAATAAATGTTTTTATTGTCTATGTGCTTGCCATTTGTTTTTGTAGTGAGAATGACCTCCAGGAGGACCTATTTGATCAGATCCTGGTGGGGCGTTTAGATTTCCCATCACCCTTTTGGGACAATATCACGGATTCTGCTAAAGTGAGTACAGAGAAACATATCGTGACAATAATCAAAGGAGTGAAAACACTAAAAGGAACTTAAGAATTTCCTAAAAAGTCGAATTTGCTAGAAATGTACTCACCCTCGGGCCATTCAAGATGTAGATGAGTTTGTTTCTTCATTAGAACAGATTTGGAGAAATTTATCATTACATCACTTGCTCACCAATGGATCCTCTGCAGTGAATGGGTGCCGTCAGAATGAAAGTCTAAACAGTCTAAACAAATAATCCACACAACTCTAACTCCACAGTGAGGCAAAAAGCTGCATGTTTGTAATAAATCCATAATTGTTTTTATATTCAATACATCGCTCTCAGCTAAAATGCTAGTCCTCTATCCATAATATTGCTTTCTCCAGTGAAAATGTTGTTTCATCTGAATCAGAGAAATATGCACTGAGGAAGCATTTGCAAATGAAAGCAGTCCAAAACTGTTTCTTACAAACATGCAAGTGTTTCATCTCACAAGACATTAACTGATGGACCGGAGTGGTGTGGATTACTTGTGGATTACTGTGATGTTTTTATTGTGATGTTTTAACTCTCGTTCTGACGGCACCCAATCACTGCAGAGGATCCATTAGTGAGCAAGTGATGTAAAGCTAAAATTCTCCTAATCTGTTCTGATGAAGAAACAAACTCATATATATCTTTTATGACCTGAGGGTTAGTAAATTTGCAGCAAATTTTCATTTTTGGCTGAACTATTCCTTTAGAATGCTTTAAAACACACTGTCTCACCCTCGCTCATTTATCTCACCATCTTTCATTCTTTATGCTGTATTCTCTGTCCTGACTATACCCTACTCTGTTTAATCCTCCTCACATCAGTATATCATCTCATTCACCCCATCCAGCTTTAGAACTGTTTTGCGTTTAGAGTTTCTAACATCTTTCTCTGCACCGAATAACAGAATTTTTGCTGTGTATCAAATGTGGACACACAGACATATTTAGATCTTTTTAATGGAAATCAGGCCAGTATCTTCTTTGTCGGGTCTTAAATAAGCCCCATGTGTCATAATTTCTATCAAAATTCAAATTCAGATTTTGAAAAGAAAACAAAATCCAGAAACATTTGATCATATCATTAGGACTGAGACTAAATGTCTCACTAAGGCTAATGTCTTACAAACTAAATTACAAACTAAAGGTCCTTTTCTGAAATTTACCATAATTCCTTAACTTTAAGCACAAAGATTTAATATAACAGCAAGGGCGTAGAATTTAGTAGGGACTTGGGATTGCAAATCATTTGATTTAAATCGGGACTTCGGAGCGGATTTGTGAATCATTTAACGAATTGAATGATTCACGAAACGCACTCCGAAGTCCCGATCTGAAATTATGGTTCGCAAATCCTTATTTTCAGTTGCGTTTCCTAAAACCATCTTCAGCTAACTATGGTCCCAAGTTCCATTGAACTCTATTGGTAACGACAGAACTTGTGACCATAGTTGCTTTTGGGAAACACACCCCAGATCGAGACTACGGAGAGCGGGTCACGAATCATTAGATTTACATCGGAATTTTGCATATTGTGAATCATTTGATTCAGATCAGGACTTAGGAGCACGTATCGCAAATCATTTGACTTAGATTGGAACTTTGGAGTGAGTTAGTGAATCTTTTGATTCAGATCGGAACTTTGGAGAGGGTTCTTGAATCATTTGATTCAGATCGGGACTTTGGAGAGGGTTCTTGAATCATTTGATTCAGATCGGGACTTTGGAGCAGATCTGCGCTCTGAAAGGGATAATTCACCCAAAAATCTAATTTCTGTCATTAATTACCCTCATGTCGTTCCAAACCCGTAAGACCTTCATTCATCTTATGAACACAAATTAAGATATTTTTGATGAAGTCCGAGAGCTCTCTGTCCCTGCATAGACAGCAATGCAACTGAAATGTTCCCAGGCCCAGAAACGCTGTAAGGACATCGGTAAAACAGTCCATGTGACATCAGTGGTTCAATCGTATTTTATGTAGCTACGAGAATATTTTTTGTGTGCAAAGAAATAAAAATAACAATTTATTCAACAATTTTTTCCCCCCGACTCACCCTGTGCCTCCATTAATGAGAACCACAACTACGACTAATTTGTCCCTAGCAATAATTTTGATCAAACAATTAAATGTCTTTTGTCTGCCGTTATGTTTCCACCAATGCCAGAATCAAACCTACACCCTTATTTAACAGTCTTTGTTTCCTGTCCTTTTGTGTACCTTTTCTGTTTTTATGCTAAAATGTAGTAAACTTTCTTGAAGTCTGTTTATTGAAAATATGATCATGGTGTGTTTGTACAGGAGTTGATTGGTCACATGCTGCAGGTGAATGTGGAGGCCAGATACACAGCGGAGGATGTGCTGTCTTATCCCTGGGTCACGGTAAATGTGTGTGAAAAGGTTTAGTACTGTGTGTGTGTGACTTTGGTAATGCATGTGCTACATTACAGTATCAGATTTCTATTTATAAAATATAATACACCAAAACGTATTTTAGGCATTATTGCATGTTGAGTAGCATGATTGGCCACAAGGGATTCACTCGCATACCTACTCATAAAACATTATTTGTGTCATTTGAGCTGTATTAGAGGTGGTTTTGATTTATGTTTCAAATTAATTTTCTAACTGAAACCTACAATTTAGTCTGAATGCTCTGGAGAACACAGTAATATTGCTCACCATTAGATTGGCCTATCCTAATCCACTTCAATAACCAACAGGAGGATGCTGCAATGGGAAACAATATGAAGATGGAGGTGGCAGGTAAACTCAAAAAGCACTTTAACTCTGTGCAGAAACAGAGCAACACTTCCCCAGGAGTCTCTGTTATTGTGGTGAGCACACACACACACACACACACACACACACTCACACACAAATGAGAAACAGTCTGCACATAATAAATTCAGCTGCTGTCATCTGTTAATATGCTATACGCTTAAACAAATTAACCAAAGTCATCCTCTCAGCCCTAATGATTAGTACTTGGATTACACATAATTCCGAAGCATAGCCGTCACTGAATTTATAGCCACTGTAGACACCGGCATCAAATCAATCGGTTCATCTCCCTCAGAGCTCATGACTTACATAACTGCTAAATCTCAGGAAATATTAGAGATTATTGCATTGTAAGCAAGCACAGGACAAAATATGCCTGAGCTATGAATTTGAAAATGAACAAGAGGGTGGCTAACCGCACACTGATCCACTCGAGACTGAAAAAGTCTACAAAAACATATTTTTTTATTTATTTTATAAATTGCATTGTGCAAAAAGTGCAAAGTGCATGTGAATTAAAAACAGATGGACACGAGCAAGCAGACGTGCTGAAATGTCTGCACTTTTTGCACGATGCAATTTATAAAATAAATAAAAAAATATGTTTTTGTAGACTTTTTCAGTCTTGAGTGGATCAGTGTGCGGTTAGCCTCCCTCTTGATCATTTTCAAGTATCCTACTGGCTCTATGCACCTGCAGTATGAGGACTTCATTTTTGCTGTTTGGAGCGCTACGATTTTCTCAAGAGCTATGAACTTGGACATGACTTTAGAAAACAGCACATCAGGCACAAGTAAAAAAAAATCACATTGATTTGATTATAAACGATAATGTATAAACCTTTCAACAAAGACATACCATGAGTAGTGTGATTCAGCTTTTGAAAATCTTTGTTTAATAGCCAAATTGATGGATAAAATCGACACTACCCATAATAACCAAAACAACCAAAGACTTGTATACATTTGAATATACTGTTTTATGGTTATATTTAGTGACTATAAGTCATTAGTTGTCTTGCTCAACAAGGCTGCATTTACTTGGTCTAAAATACAGCAAAAACAGTAATATTATTACAGAAAAAAATGAAAACAGAAATATTACTACTAATTAAAATAACTGTTTTCTTTTTGAATATATTTTAAAATGTAGTTTGTTCCTGTGAGGCAAAGCTGAATTTTCAATAGCAATTACCGCAGTGTCACATGATCCTTCAGAAATCATTCTAATATGCTGATTTGATGGTCAAAAATACATATATTAGAAAATATATGTTAAATACAGGGCTAAGCCCATTGGAAAAAAATGGGTGGTCAGTGTTGCTCTCCAGTGCTTGAAAATTGCTGAAGGACTTATCATAATCCTTTTATTGCTTGGCAGAATGTACTTTATGAGCTCAGAGGGAGACATGGTTGAAGCATTTTCAGCCATTTCCATCGTCATGTCTTATTAAATTCCCATCCCAGGTCACTGCACCATAAACCCCTCACTGCCAGACTTGTGTCTCAGTTCTTCTCACTGTCATTAAGGTTTACAGTGTTGTCACTGTCTGTCTGCATTGCCATGATCAAGAATACTGACCATCATTTATTGTTTGGACTTGACCCCATCATGCAGAAAGGAAATTTAATTGTTCATATTTGAAATTAAGACCTCAATATAAATAACTGCATAATAACTGGTATATTGAATTTCAATATAATAACTGGTATATTGAATATTTATTATATATTTGCATTGATTCTACTGACGTGAGTTTCAAATTGAATAAACATTATATTATTAGACATTAATTTAAGAGTAGTATAGGAAGCATTTGTTTATGGCATCATTTTCCTTTAAGGTACATTGTAAAAACCCTAAGCTTTTTAAAAATCTAAGGTCCTTTTTTGTTCACCACTCTGCTTGAAAAAGCAGCAGTAGGGACTCTGGCTAAATGTGTATTGATGTGAATCTCATTTGACAGTTTGAACTGTAAGGGCAGGGCTGTATTATCTACACCCCTTCTTGCTCTCCCAAGACCCGAAGTGATGTCTACCACTGGATATTGGGTATTTGAATCCAAACCTAAACCTCTTTTTAATGAGCTTGAGTTCTTTTGACTATACTAAAATCTAGCAGTTTCTGCACTCTGATTGCCTCTTATTCCCTCTCACTGGGTTTTTTCAGAATTTGCTGGTCTTGCATCTAATTCTAGACAACAATCATACCATACCTCATGTCCCAACCATAATCTGGTCCACTTTTTGTCTTTCCATCTAATCATTCCACTCCATGTTCATGGTGGCTCATTAAATAGCTGTGATATTCTGTGCTATATGGCTTCTTTGCACATTATTGCTGTATATTGTTTCCTTCTGGGCTCTAGCAGAAAGGTTTGTATTGGCATGCATGCAATACTGACTGCTTGTAAAATTAACACTGCAATCCGATGGCTTCTCTCTTTCTCTGTTATCTAATCCAGAGACAGTTTATTTCATGGCAGCTGCCAACGTCCTCGAAATGAACCTCACTCTTAGGACCTTGACCATTGCCATCGAAATTTCAAAGGATTGAGAATATGAAACTCTGCCATCTTCTGGCAGTATCGTACTTTAATCATTTAAATGAATAAATCTAATGACTGGGAGAGAGAGATGCAAAATTATGTACAAAAATTGCCTTGGATGAAACATTTTACTCAAAGGTTTTATTTAGTTATTTAGATCTTTTTTTTTTTTTTTTTTTTTTTTTTTTTTAGATAAAATTAGGATTTAGCTGTTTTTCATTTCAATTAATTGTTTTATTTTCATTTTTTTTTATTTGATTTTATTTTTAATTTTATAGCTAGTATATTTAGATTTTTTAATAGGGTCCAGACACATCCTATTTTTTTTTTCAGATTTCTTTACAATAACTGGTTTTGTCCACAGCTGAGGAACGTACCAAAGAATCCAGATCATGTCAAAATTTAAAGGAATAGCTCACCCCAAAATGAAGCATTTGCCAATTACTCATGTCATTCCAAATATGCTGAAAGAAAATAGTTTTTTTTTTTTTAAAGAATTTTCATATGCGTATTCTATCCGTTGTTAGTCCGGTTTTACCAAAAAAAAATCTATATGGATAATTTGCTATATTCCAGGCAGAGGTGGATGATACAAAAATCAAATACTTGAGTAAAAGTACAGATACTCTATTAAAATATTACTCCAGTAAAAGTATTAATGACTCCCTTTTCATTTTTACATGGCTAAAAGTACAAAATTACATGACTTTTAATGTACTTAATTAAAAGTACAGACTGATGAATGTTTATTTAGCAATTTTATGTACTTTATACTACTGCTAAAAATACATGTCAGACACAGATAACTACTTCTTAAAATTACTGAGAATTTAAGTGAAAAAATAAGAAAATATACCATATAGTTTATGAAAATTAGGAAAAGCAAAATGTGTGTTGCCAAATATAAATATACAATAAAAAAAACAGATATCACATTGGGCAAAACGTGTTAAGAGGAACTATGCAAATATGACTTTTTACATCATAAAAAGGGTAGATAGATGGGCAGTAATCTGGTTATTTTAACAGTAGTTTTTAAACCCCGTCCAGATGGGATACACAAATATGGACATGTCCACATTAGAGGTGCATGATATTACCAATAGACACGATTAACCAAAATTTGTCAACAGGTAGAGATTATCGTCTCTTATATGCTCAAGTTGCTGTGCTTGTGGTCATGAAAATTTACAATTTGCATATGTTTATAAGCACTTCGGTTTAAAAACAAGTGATTTTAAGTTGTTAAAATGCAATTAGCAGAGAAAGTGTAGTAATAAGAAAAACATACTGTCCATCCATGTATTCTGAAATGATAGCTTTGTACAGACCAGACTAAACTTTAAGCTGTTATGCACTGATAATCAATAACAAATAAATATGGTGCCTATGTCATGTGTTTGACATCAATAATTTTCTCATTTCTTGTAACAAGACGTCATTACATCAAACTTAGATACAAAAACTGATCATATGTCTTCAGAAGATTCAAATGGACTATATTTACATGATTGTATTGTGCTTATTGTCCTTTTTGGAACTTGACAGCTTGTATGAATAAGAAAAAAAGTATCATGCGTATTTGGAAGAATATGAGGGTGAATAATGTCAGAATGTTCATTTCTGAGTGAACTGCCCCTTTAAGTGGCTATATTTTGCTTTAATCAGGCAAACTGAGTGTTTCTGAAGTAGTCCTTGTGAAATGTTCCTCAGCTGAAGTATTAGAGGTTATGTTAGTGTTGTGTATGAATTTGTGCTGTATGTGCTCTGTGAGTAAGACTAGTCTCTGTCCTCTGCTTCTGCTCTCCCCATGGCATTGCTATCCTTTGACTAGCTCCAAGGCAATGGTATGTACTAACACTAACTGCTATGCTCCTCCCTCCCCGCCTCTGTCTCCTCACACATACACTCTTATACTGGGAGAAAGTGACAGTAACATCACTGAAGATAATTATTTTCCCCTACAAGACATGGAGAGTTGTCAGATTAGAGAATTCTTGATTCACTTTATTTCTGTTATAAACTTCAGTGGTGTTTTTCACTCTCTGCCATTTTCCAGTCTCTTTTACTGCGGTGGTCTTCTCCCACCTGTGACGTGATCAATAGCATTGACTTTTCAGCGAAACCAGGTCATGCATACTGTCTTTTATATATCTTAGTTTGAACATGTTTCTTCTTAGAGCTATGGGGAAAACACTGAACAACTTGCTTTATTGCTTAAAGGGATACACTAAATTTACTTTGTACTTGTAAAATGTACTTCATTTACTCACCCTCATGTTGTTCATGTGCCTGCCTCTTTTCTGAAGAACACAAAAGATGATATTCATTTGTGTGTGTGTGTTTTATTCAGTAAATGGGAGATTGAGGACATTTTTTTTTTTTAAATTATTTAGCCTCTATGGAGGCTGCCATCATGATAGTTTATCAAGATTGAGGAACATTTCTAGACTAAAGATCAAGATTATTTATAAGACTAAATATACATAATATTTTAGATTAAAATGTCAAATCTGGAAGTTATCGGCGTGACACTCACAGACACATAATTCGGACATTCTGATATGTAAAATTGTCATAGATTTAGCAAATTTCATGAAAACTAATAAGAACTCACCATGCACCCCTCAGATAAACCATCACCTGCAATGACCTTTACACACAGAAAGTAGTTTGAATTACTACTTGAATTAAGTTATAAAAAAAAGGGAACATTTTTGGAAGGGAAAAAAAGTGGGAACAAGTTTTGTTACACATACAATTTAATTGAAAGCTCAATTAAATATATATTTAAAAACAAAAAATGTAACTTTTAACTGCAAATTTTTTTTCAAATATGCAAAATTTTGAACTGTTGCAAAGTAGAGGGACACCATTTGGAAATGCAAATGAAAAATGACCCTAGCCATGGTCATGTGTGAATTTTCTACGGACACTGCAACAGTTGTGATATGACATCACACTCTCTTTTGAAAAAAACATAATTCAACATAAAATACTGTACATTTAAAATCTATACGCCAGCTAATCCACTTTACTGCAATCCTGCTGCAGATTTAAAGTTTGCATTCTTTTCCAGCTAAGAGGTCACACAATGACATATTAATCTTCGATTGGTTGAATTCGCGGGGCAGAGTTTACTAAACCTGAACTTTGGACAGCAGTGAAATTTGCATTAACTTGGGTTTCCTGTCTGCTGCATTCGCATTTATATGAATAGAAGTCAATGGAACAAAAAGTGTAGTGTAACTGGCCATTTTGTCCATACAGTGAAAGTTGTGCTGTGGACACTTTTCACAATATGTAGTTTTTGTGTTCCACAGAAAAAAAATAAAAATAAATTTGGAACAACATGAGTAAGTGACGACAGAATTTTCATTTTGGGTGCACTGTCCCTTTAAGATTAAACTGCTCTCTCTATTGACCTCCCAGATCATAACTTCATCTCACTTACTCTTTCCCTACTGAATTGTTTTCAGTTTAGTTTCCTTTCCAATTTGGGTGGGTGCACCTCATTTGAACAGTAACATATTGTGTCTCTCCTGTAGAACACAGCTCTCGATAAGGAACCCATCCAGCTTTCTCGCCGGCGTCAGGCCCGCAGCCCCCCTCCTCCAGGAAAGAGCCCTTCCCCCACCCACCCAGAGAGACGACGCTCCCATAGGGGACGCTCATATGTCCTTTTGGAGGACTCTCGGAGTGCTGCTCCCATTGAGCCTTTAGCCTCAACAACCCCCAATGCAGCATCAGCACCTCTGACCTCCCCTCACTCTGCCCCACCTCCCCACTTCCCAGAATGCAGTGCTGAGGCTGAGGCCAGCAAGGGTCTCCCGAAGGAAAAATAATACTACTTAAGGGAGACAATTTTAAATATAAATGCATTAATACATTATAGCAGCTATAGTGAAAAGGCTGGAATACACTACACTACTTTTTCCCCGATTTGTACAGTCTGGACGAGCATGTTGTCCAAAGCAAGAGATAGTCTGCAGATTTCACAGAAAATTGTGTATGATGAGCACATACTACAATTTCTTTATTAACAGATTCTGATTCTACTAGTTAAGAGAATAAGAAACATTGATATTTAGAACACACATATTGTTTAAATTTGTGTCTCATTGCAATGAGGTGCAGTTTCTGAGTGAGTGTGTTTTGTTCGGAAAGACTTAAAAGCAGGGTTGCCAGGTCTGCGAAAACAAAACTAGACCAGTGACTAATAAAAAATGGCCCAAAACTAGCCCAATAACCCTATTTCAAATATAAAAATATCCCTAAAATACATATTTTACAGTCACTGTTCTGTTATGCACAATTTCAACTTAAAAGTCACAATAAACAGTTTGTTTTCATAATAGAACTCAAAGGTTCCCTACTAGTTCCCCCTTCTTCAGAAAACTTAACATCTAGCACAGGTTATAAAATATTTCAATATAAGCATTGCAAATGTCATTATTTGCTCACCCTCAAGTTGTTCCCACAAAGGAAGATATTTTGAAGAATGTGGGTAGCCAAAGAGTTTCTTGTCCCCACTGAATTCCATATATATAGAATTTAGTTAGCCACATTATTCAAAAAGTCTTCTTTTATTTTCAGCAGAAGAAGGAAATTCATACATGTTTTGCAGCAAATTGATTTTCATTTTTGGGTGAACTATTCCCACAGCAACAGCAATTCTGCTGTAAAACGGTGGACATGGCAACCCTATGTGATCCTCAGTCTTTTATTACATGCTGTTTATTATATGAAGCCTAGTGTTTTAAAATCTGTTTTGTTTTTAAAAGTCATTTAGTGTAATCCAGCCTTTAACATACGTTCAGTACTGTCTGTGGTCGTCTGCTTGTCTCCCTACTTTCTTCTTCTTCCAGTTTGGCTTCCGATTCCAGCACCCAGAGTGGGTTTGAAAGCTTAATGTGTGATTGATTGCAATATAGGTGCTTTGGATGTGAAAGATCCACTCTGCTTTTGTATTTCCTGACATGGACATCTCACGTCCTGGTTCTGAATAGCTAAACACTTTTTAGGGTGGATCTAAACATGCTACTGGGAAAAAAAAAGACTTTGAAACTGGCAAGAAACTTGTCCTGCTGAAACTTGAAAGTACATTTTCTTGGAGTGTATGTTTGAAAATAAACTGCTTGACTTTTTGACTCTGCTGAAGAATCTCGAGAAAGCAATTTGCATTTGTTGGTGGGTGTTTTCTTAAGAGGGTGTGACTAGCACTACTCTGTTCTTGTTTCATTTTGCAGTAGTTTAGAGTTGCCTTCATATGAGCCAGCAATGCAAGAAATCTGTAGGGATTGTTGTTTTGTTCTTTCGCTAATTTATTTGTACAGATTAGACAAAATGTGAAATTGTATTTTAGAATAGTTTGACATTTTCAATCCAGAGTCATTGAGTGCACGATATTTTGATTTCTCTGTTGCAATAGTATTAGATTACAATCTCAAGTCTTGGATTTGTCATCTATTGTTCCATGTACTTCTCCTGTACTTGTTATCTCTTTGCTCAACATGGCACTGATTTCCCGAAACTGTCAGCCAGCAGTGAATGATGGAGCTTGTTAATTAAGGCATATGACATGATGCACTTCTTTTTTGACATGCGTTGGAGGTTTTGAGATATATGACAATATTCAGTTTTATTTCTGGAAGGCTAGATTTCATGTTTAATAGATGTCATTTTCTATTAGTGTTCTTTATCATCACATAATCAAAGTAATGCAATAAAATTATCTTGCTGTTGTTTACCCTTGTCTTGTCCTTATTATGGTATATGATCACAGAAAACCATCCAAAGTTCAGTTTGGATTTCTGTAGTCTAGCGACAAAACGGCAGCAATGCAACATCGCCATCTGCGGGTTGAAGGGCGACACAACATCGAATCAAGAGATTCAAAGTTTCAAACTGCAACAATTTTATTTATTTATTTTCTTTCATGTGTGGTCTTTACTAGTTATGATCTTATTTGTTTGTATTTTTTCACATTATGAGTCAAAATATTTTAATTACATTGATTAAGATAGTACCTCTTGCTAAAAAAGTAACTTTTTTTCTCTCTTAGAAATGGCAACAAAAAGTACAACTATAACAGCACTTTTAAAACATCAGTAATACTGCAAGAAATTGTATTGCATAATAATGAATTTGTTGCAAGAGATATCAAGTGGGCCCATATTGACAATTGCCCACCCGTTTATTCAATTTTATTTATTTATTTTATTTATTTGTTTTATGTATTTATTGATTGATTTACTTTTATTGTATTTTTTTTTTTTTTTTTGGTACAAACTTTTTAACTTTAGTGATGGCCCTGCAGCTCTTAAACTGTAATCGTTTATAGCTACATATAGCCGTTATGTGTCCGGATATTATGAAAAGGCCAAAAGTGAATAATATTAATCACAACATTTGTCAGATTTTTAATTTCATTAATATTTAATATATTTTCTAACACTGTTATCGTAGAATAGAATAGAATAGAATAGAATAGAATAGAATAGAATAGAATAGAATAGAATCCATCAAATAAAAAGGATAACATTCGGGGCCTTTAGACCCGTTACACTTCAATGAAGAATTCATCACATTTTAATCGTTTTTTTTCAGGATGGGTGACATTTGACTCGCGGATCACAGGTGAGGGCAGCAGATTCAGTGAAACAGCTGTAGCAGACACCACATTGATTAAAACATTTCATATGGAATACGGGATTCTGATTAGAATGAGCTATCAAATATTTAGTACAATAATGATCTCTAAACTGGATATTTCGCCTGCTATTTTACTTAATAGCAAGTTAGAATAGCTAATCATCGCCACCCAATGATTAAAATGATTACTGCGATTGACTGCTGTAATAAAAACATGTCTTCGGAGAGCTACGGCAAAGAAAACAACAACCATTGACCCCCCCCCAAAAAAAACACACCTGTAAGAGATTCAAAAAGTATCATGAGAGAGATAGCATAGAGCAAGACACCAGAATAAATAGAATAACAAAAAAGCAAGAGCTTCATTCATTTATGCTCGCATACAGAAATTATTATATAGAATTATTATAGAATTGGATTGTTTTTAACAATCTTCCATCACCACAGGCACAACTTATATCCAGTGGTGGAAATGGCCGAAATTCACTGTGTGTGGGGGGGGGTGTTGACAATGGTAATTTTAGATTACCTTTCGGATGTATTTAATCATAAAACCATTGATAATCTATGAAGACATTTATTAACAACTTATGTCATATTTTCTCTAAACCTTCATGTACATTAAGACTGTATTTCTGCCCAAATTAAAGATAGTGTGTTTGAATTTGTACATCTTATAATTATTATTAATGACCTCCTGCACGTGTTTAATAATAAAACAATATTTAAAAAAACATTGATTAGTGAAATGAACGAATGATTTCATAAAATATTAGAATGATTGTCTCTCATTGGCCTGATTAGCTAAGCCCTCAAAACACGTCTTATTTAGCGGTACAGTATTGCATGATTTGTAGATTATATTTAATAGTTTACACTTTGCAAAAACGTTTTCAATTAGTTTTAAAAGGTAACATAACATTACATTCTTAAGGACTCTACACTTACGTTTCTTTTCAGGAGCACTAGTGCTTCTACTTAAAAAAATAAATAAAATAAAAATAAATTTAACACCTTCTGATCAATGACAGAAACTAAACTTACTATTATGAGGTGATTTTTGACTCCTTAAAGTATTTTTTAAACCTTTGTTTAAAAAGGCAATTTTTAACTTTATTAAATGTATGCCATATGTTGTGCCAAAAATAGATTTATTAACTTTTTGTAAAAATAATAATAATGATAATAATTAAACAATAAATTCATTTAAAATAATAAGATACAGTCAGGAAGCCCTGAAATCAGCATCAAAAATTAATCTTTGCACGGAACAGAAGAGCACAAATGTGGAATATTTACAGACTTTTTAACAAGATGTGGCATTAATACATTTAATAAAAACAATGTTATGAGATTGAACATAGAAAAATTAAACAATTAAAATGAATACTTTAAAAATGAAACTCCCAGTAGGTGGCAGCAAGTCACTGTCTGTCACTGAATCATTCATCTAATCGATTCGTTCAAACGGCTGATTCATTAAGGAATGGTCTTTATGAATGGGTCATTGAATCATTGACTCACTAGATTTGTTCAAAAACAAAGATTCATTCATAATCGAAACAGCGCTGTTTGCTTGGAGATGCGCAGCGGCTCAGCTGTGACTTTATTTAATCAACAAAATAGTTCTGAACAGATCAGACAAGTGTTTCTAAAATGCAAGTCGCTTTATATTAACTTTTGAATAAACTCAATAATGTATAAATCTGTTGTATAAACTCAATTTCCCATAAGTCCAAGCGCATCATACGCTATTGCGTCATGGCGTAAACGCCATTGGCCAATTCCTGTTGAGTCGGCCATATTGGAATTTGAAGTCTGCTACACTGTGAGCAAGTCGGCAGGCTCTAGATTATATCTCTCAAATACAGTTCAATTTTACCCGTATTCGCAGCGCCAGAGCCAGGCATTGCACCCAAGACCCCGCTATTTGTAGACGGAACGCTGTCTGTGTATTTCGTGGGGTAGAAATGAGTCCTACAGACGCTAAACGCGGAGCGAAGCGCAGGAAGAATAAGCGGGGCGGCGGCGCAGGGAAGGCCGGAGCTCCGCCAACACCCTCCAGCAGCAGCGCACACGGAGACCCGAGCAGCATCCCTAACCTCAACGGAGAGGTGAGCGGCCCCTGGGGCATGCGAGGCGGTTGATGCGGTATCAGAGCTGAATGTGATGTAGTTTAGTCCAGACTCCATGATACTGCGGGCCTGGGAGAGCTCCTGTAGCTGATCTCACGTTTACAAATGCCTGGACTGATCTAGAGCTTTAATCTTAAACAGTACAGGTCTGGTCACAGAAACATGGCAGGGAAATAGTAAAGACGTGTGTAAAGCATATTTAAAGCGGTTTTATGCGGTAGATAAGTAAGTTTCAGTGATTTGTGTTGCTCGGAGTGATGTGAAGCTAACTTGTCTGCGTTAGCTGATGTGTTTACATGTGTATTTCAATACATATTTTACTTTGTTAACATTCCAACTTAAGTGGAGGAATAGATGCGGTCTTTATGCTGAAAATGCCAGTGTTTATCAACCTCGATCCGGTAATATTACCACGTATATCGACAGACCTAATGCTAAAGCCCACAGTGTGTTCAAATTATTCTCTTTACACATTTTTTAATTTACATTTTTAACAGTGTTCGACTTATTCATATTTAAACGTGTATTTACTTTGTTATTCAATAAAATTGACGGAATAATTGGCCTTTTGAACTCAATATTGTCAAGTTGGAACATACCGGAAGTGCTTAAAAATGTTCAACGTTATATGTCAACAAACCCTTTAATACGTCTGTCAGTGGTTTTGAATTGAGTCTTGTGCAAAGTTTGTGCTTTGGACATAGATGTAGTATGTTGTAATGTAATTTAGCCCAATTAGTTCTTAATGTATACTATATTAATAGACCTCAGTTTATCAGCTGCTTTGCTATTGTTCCAGTTGTGTATTCATGGTGTCCAGCTGTAAGAAGTGTCAGGGAATGAATAGGCCACTCACAGCACAGGGTCCAGCGTTCAGGGCTTTGTCAGAGACTTGTTCTTTCTGGTGGTACGCCTCTGTTTCCAAGGAAACCACATCTGTAGCTTAACAAGAGTATCAGTCTGTGTTGACATAAGCGAAAGAGAGCATTTCACCACTGGACTGAATTACAGCTCTCTTGTTTGCATGGGTTTTGTTTGGTTAATGCGATTTCAGCGACTTGAGGGCAAAATGTTGTGAAGATGACATTTGTTAGAAATCATAGACAGTTAGACATGTTCATAAGTCTTATATGTGTTAATGTTCTTTTCTCTCAGACTGAATATAGAAGCAAATTTTGATGCAAGGTTGTTGCGAATTGACAGCCAAATTGAACTCTTGTTAACTCAGGAGAAGCTGTGTGTAATCTACTGTACAGAGCTTGGAATTGTGACATTTTTGTGTTTAACAAAGCAGGTGCACAAGAAATCACATTCACCTTTTCTCGATAAAACTATCAATTATGATTAAAGCTGAAATGTGTTATTTTTGTTGTCATTTCCCAAACCTTTGTCCTCTGCCCTTAGTTGGATGCATAGTCAGTGTATCTGTTGGTCTGCTCAGGACAACCTAGCAGTGTTTGAATAATCTAACAACAATTGGCTTAAATGACTCTGCATGTTAACCTGAGATAGAGAGAAGCATTTTAACATATTAAAAAATGCACACATCAGCTATAAAGCAATTCAACGTTTTGATATTGTGGTCGTAACTGTCTTTATTCTCACAAACATTGATTTATTAAATAGCTGATAACCTGCTGGCTATTCAGACCTGTGTTAATAACCTGTATCAATTTTACGCAGTCTAAATAAAAATCTGAATTCTTCTATAGTTCAGTCACATATAACAGCTGTCACTTTTTTAAGCTTCTACAAATTATTTAATTCATTTTTTAAAGATTTATTAACAAATTTAGGATTGTCTTAATAGCTGCTTTGTCTTGACTACTAAATTACATAATTGTCATAGTAATTGTGGCTGGAACACAGGAAAGGAAATACACTGTGGTTTCCTAGCTTTTTCCTCAGGACCCAGATTTTAGAATGAAGATCAAGTAGCAACTCAACACTGTAAATAGCAAAAAACATGTTATTCCTTGTTATTGTGCAAAAGTAAAAATGAAAGACCTTTTACAAAACAAAAACAAATCAATAACAAACATCTAAGATACATTTTTATCTTATTTTGATGTTTTTATGACAGTAATTCACTACACGGAACAAATTTTGGTCTGTATTATTTGGTTGCTAACCTGTCCATGTTGGCACCTGCGTAATTTTTCTACCAAGTGACTGAGGAATTTGTGCCAAAATATTGTAAAGTTTGACACATTGCCTTTTAACAATAACATCAGCAACAAAAGATAAAGAGAGCATTTTTTTTTTATTTTGCATGATTATTTAACTTCTCTGTCATTAGAGATCCATTTTGGGTTGTGACCCATCAGTTAAAAATCTCTGCTAACAGGACACTGGAAAGGTGAAGTACGTTTGGACGGAATACTTTCTTCATATGTTGTCTTCACAGAATTATTATATTAAAAATAGGTGTTCTACTACTATCAGGAGTTCATTCAGGGACAGCTTTTATCCAGTGAACTGATTGCTGCATGGTGTTGCATTTAAGGTTTTTTCCTTGTGAGTATTGCTTTTAGGTGGCACTTTTAGCTTCGTGCTAAAGTCATAAACAACAGTGTGTATGTAATTACATTATTGTAATAAGTTTATAACCTTGAGACTTTGTAGAGTTGATTTATGGCCATCTTTCTCTTAAGGTTCCAGTCAATGGTGCTCCACAGTTTTCAGAAGGGCCAGTAAACGCTGACTTCTCAGGAGTCCTTCAGGTAACAAGGCAAATCTCTCACTTTGCAACACTTCTACAGTGCTCTGCCGTATTTGCATTTCCTCTGTGTGGTAGCACAGCTGTGATTTCCTGAAAGTCTGCTCCGCCTTAAGTTTAAGGTTACGTTTTTGAAGCGTATTCAAGCACTATGTGTCTTCTAGAGTGTTGTCTTCCATTGATCTCCTGTAGCGGATGGCCATTAGTGCAATTTGAGAATATTCGGTGTGGGCATTTTACGGTTCTAGCTGAAGTGAATGCAGCTTTCTCACAGTTTTTGTTTCGCTGTCTTTTGCTCAGACACCATTCACATTCGGGGTGAACCAGAGGGCCCCCTACACCACAGGTGACCGTTGCCTGCTGTGTCGCAGTGAGCGCAAGGACAGCATCTCCCAGGACATGGGAGGATCCAGTCAGAATGGCACAGCCCAGTCGCCCAAATCTTCCAACGCCCTTCAGTTGCCTCTGTACGTCTGCTCTGACTGCAAACGCACAGTGGAGAAGGATGATCGTCAGCCCCCTCTAGACCAGTCTCTGTTTGTATGTTTTCTGTTTTCCTTCAACACTTGCATGTTTTTCCTCTGCCTGTAGTCTTAAAAAACATAATTGGACAAATAATGAGTCTGGATTCCTGTAATTAACATGTTCATTTTCAGCTGAGTCAGAAGAGTGTTGACTGTTTAAAGGAATTGTTGGTGCTCTCAGTATTGTTTTCCTTAAAATGGTTTATCCCTAAAGCAACAAATTGCATGTCTCCAGTCATATCATTAGCCAAATAAAAGCTGTTTTATTTTACATGGATGAGGTTGCCTCATGGGGGCTGCCATGTTGAGCTCACACTAGTAAACCCCATTTTGTTTGACATTTGAGCTTGTGATATAAATGAATTTAGAGCCATTTGGAGTCAGTATACGTCTAAAGCCTGAGACACACTGCACAATTTTCGGCTGTCCCAGACGAAAGATTGGCATCGTGAAACAAGCGTGGCATTTTCTGTGATTGTGGCTCCTAATCGGTGGTTCTGTTTCGTGTAGTGAGAGATGTTCAAAAGACGGCCGTTGTCACGGTCTTGCGACCAAAGATAGCCAATGATACAATAGGGCTGTGTATTGGCAAGAATCTAGCGATACAAATAGTATCACGATACAGGGGTTGCGATACAATATATTGCGATAGGCGATATATTGGGATATTTCTTATTTTAGAAATAGGATATATATATTTTTTAGGAAAGCTGTCATTAAGAACACACCACCATATGCAAACCTTAGCAAAAAAATCAAAAATAAATAAAAATAGATTAACCAACACACTGCAGAATACACTGGGATCTGCATTTGCAATAATCAGTCCCTATAACATTCAGCATTATTGAACCACTTTTTGTGCAGTACGAGTAAAGCGGAAAATATTCAAGTGCTTGCATGATTCTTCAGTTAAATGTATGTATAGAATGTATTTTATAAAAAAACAAAAATATATATTTATAGACTCTACTTTAAAGGTTCACAGTTTGTTTACAATTGTGACATACAATGTCATAAGATTTGATCTGAAAAAAAAAATGACATCTGCTTAATATCAATGAAAAATAAAGTGTTTGCAGGATTCCTAAAGAAAACAAAACAATTGTAAAACAATCAAATAAATGCAGATGTTAAACATTCTCAGAACTTTTTAACTTGGATTTCACAGGTTTTTCAGTTTGTATTTATGTTCCGCGTGGAATCGCCGAGACCGCGATGCGAGCACCGCCCCAACTGCACAAAACACCCCCCAATTACGAGAGAAAGCTGCAGCCGCGTGGCGACTCTACCGCCTGCCGCACCCCGCGCAAAGTCTCTTCAACACGGGACGCGGCCATTAAGTACAATTATTTTTGCGGATGTTACCACAAAAGCCCAAATGGTGCCACACTTCAGCTTGGTACACCGAAATGAGAACTGGAACAATTCTTTCATCCGAACTTCTTTGCAGCGAACTAACACTAACATTAGTGGAGTGCCCTGATGCTAGTATTTCCTGTCACTGTTTAAGTTCAGAATATGAACTCAAAACTGCCATGAATCTTATGATATTTTTTTCTTTTTTTTTTAAAAATATCGATATTCCGTTTTGGAGAATCGATACAGTATCGCGATACTCACGTGTATCGATATTTTCTTATACCCCTACGATACAACATGATCATCGCAATGTGTTTGCTGTTACGATCCATGTTTACTGACCAACCAATAAAAATGTGACATGAAATCAACACGACATGGTGCTAAAACATAAAACTGCTTACCTCAAGCTCTTAACCCTTCCTCTTTCGCCGTTTCCACTTTTTTCTGCACACATAAAAACTACAACTGCTAAAGTGTGATTTATCATGCTCTTTTTGTTTACCACTAGCTCATGCTGATGACGTTTTATTCTTCTATAGAAACGTGTCAGTAGATGTCATCGTCGTAGAGTCTACACACATGTCGTAGCCAAGATTATTAGATTGTCGTAAAGTGTGACATGCAATGATTTTATAGGATTTCTAAAATCGTGCAGTGTGTCTCCGGCTTAAGATGACTGCCAGGGCAAGACGTTTACATTTATACATTTAGCAGACGCTTTTATCCAAAGCGACTTACATTGCATTCAAGTTACAGTTTCTACATTTTACCAGCTCTTGCTTTCCCTGGGAATCGAACCCATGACTTTGGCGTTGCTAGCACCATGCTCTACTATTTCATTTTCATTTAATTTTCATTTTAACTGGACAGTGGACATTGATTTCACAGGCAGATTGATGTGCTGTTTTCCTGTTGACATGTTTTTGATAAGTATGTTTTAGAGCAGAGCTTTCCAAAATTCAGAGGCATAAGGCCCCCCAAAAACTCACCTAAAGCTTCATGGCCTCTGATTTTTATCTTTGCACAATGACGTCATTTCACAGTGGTTCCATCAGTATTATGCACACGTCCACAAAAATATTTAAACCACAATATTGTTGTGAAGGTAAAATGATTAGCTATATTCTTTTCACAACTTAATTGCACCTAAATTCAAATTATTGTGTGTTATATTAAATCAAAATCTGTAACAATAGCTACATATACATTCAGGTCACAAATTGATTGCATTTAAATCCATACCTGTGTTGAACAACATTTAAATGACCTTACGACAGGTACATTCAAATTGAAGAGTGATGCGAAGGGTTTTTTCCCCTCTCTAAAGTTGAACTACTACTTGCATGGTATTCTAAAAATTCATGCGCGAGACACTGCAAAAGATGTGAATGCAATAGTCAAAGATTTCATTCTTAAGGTCATTGCACACCGAGTCCGAAATCACATTTACACACTGCCTCCGAAACGTTTGACCCTCATAAAAAAATTTGGATCAGGTTCGATTTTCTGCGTTTTCGCATCCGTAGCATGCATTTTGATAGGAAAGGATGATGAAAACGGAAAAACGCACCAGAAAATTTCGGACTCAGTGTGCAATGACCTTTAATCTTTCTTTACATAAAAAAAAAAAACCAATGGAAAAGCAGTGCAGTTGACTGCAATAACACATTCTGTGTGAATGACCAATGAAGGATTTGATGTCTGGCTGTAAAGATGCCAATTTAAGGTGGAGATCGGATTAGCAGAGAAACATTATTACCTTGTTAGAGAGCTCAGGGTCTTCAGAGGACAGGTGCAACCTGAACAGAAATGTATCTATTTGTTATGCAGTCAGATCCACTTGATGAGCTTGATGCATTGTCATACTCCACCCCACCTGGCATTGAAAATATGCATCCATCAGTGCATTTTGGAATAGGCAGGTGTTTGTGGACTTTGTCTGTAATCGTTTTTTATATAATGAACTGAAAACAGTTAGAAATAAGCAGTGTATCTCACCTTGTTACAATAATAATAATAAAAATAAGTTTTGATATGTACCATGGAAAAAATACGTTTTATGTTTTATTTGATTCAGCTTTGGCTATGGCACCCCCGCAGTACCTCTGTGGCCCACCGGGGACTGCAGCTCACAGTTTGGAAAGCTCTGCTTTAGAGCATGTGCTGGTGGATGCTTGCCTCGTTTCATGTGACTTGTTTTGAGTTTTGGAACTGTTATTCTGTTCCTAATCCAAACATGTGAACGTAAACAAAAAATAAATACATAAATGTATTAGCTTCTAAAAGATACATGGGCAATTTTAAACATGAATTTATTTGTTTGTTAATTTAAATATTTTTATTTATTTTTTGCTAGAATCAGAAATTTGACATTTACATAATATTTCAGTGCATCGCATTTCAGTGTGGTCTCATATTTGTGTTTCCATCTGATAACATTTACTTTTCAAGTTTAGGTAGAAATTGTCCTATGTGGTTGACACGTACTCTAAACTGGTTTTATCATTTAATAATGTTCTTTTCACCACAGGGCTCTTTCTTCCAAAAGCAATTTGTAGATTTTAGTTAGGAGAACACTCAAGTTGGAAAAGTCATTTGATCAAAAAAAGTTTTTTGTTTTGTTTTTTTCTTTCACATTTCAACCATAATATCCAACCTAAAAGTGTAGAATAAGTAGCAGCAGTGGGTCAGAGAGTTTTTGGGAATACCCTAAAAAAACGTATTGGTGGTACATAATTATTTTCTTGTTCATCAGAATCAGGACTTCTTATTGCACATGCCATTGGGTAATGGCGGTTTGTCCCAGGATCCCTTGGGGGCCGGAGGGAGACTGACAGTTGGTGCTCCTACGCTGCCTGCTCCAGATCTCAGCGCTTCCCTCACTGCAGACACAGTGTGTAGCTGTGAAGCCTGTTATGAGCGGAGGTGAGTGCTGCATCAGTCTCAATAAGCTTTTTTTAATGTATGTTGTGGGATCAGCTTGCATGAGTCTTATAATCATGTCTGATGTTGGACTTATTTTTATTTCTTCATCTGCAATGCTTTGATTGTGGTGTCTTTGGTTAGGGAGATCACTGCTGAGTCAGAGCGGGAGTCACAACAACTGCAGAATCACTGGTCTGAGGTCAGATACCTGGTCCGGTGCATTTACCGGCAGACTGGGACTCCACTGGCTGATGATCAGGATCAGCCTCTCGACCGGGACAAGGAGAGCATGAAGGAACTCGTTGACAGGTGCTGATTGGTTCTGACCACATTTGACATAACTTCATTCAATTAAATACAATTCTGTTCAAAATCTTTTTTTTTTCTTTTTTTTTCTTTTTTTTAGAGAAAACACAAACTTTTATTGAAACAGTAAATTGATCAAAATTGGCAGGAAATACATTAATAATGTAATCCTGAAAAAATGTATCTCGGTTTCCACAATAATAATAATAATAACAATAATAAGTGTTTTCAACACTAATAATGGAGACATGTTTATTAAATTGGAGTGATTTCTGAAAGATCACGTGACACTGAAGATTGGAGCATTGACTGCTGTAAATCCAGTTTTGCCTTCGCAGAAATAAATTATATTTTAAAACTTAATAAACTAGAAAATATAAAATTTAAACATATGTAATTTTTCACAATATACAGTTTTTACTGTATGTTTGATCAAATAAAGGCAGCCTTGGTGAGAATGAGAGACTTGTTTCTAGAATATTTAAAAAATCTTACTGACTCCAAACTTTTGAACAGTAGTAGAAGTAATTTATAACAAATATTATATGTGAAAAGGGGTTTGTTACAAATAGTATTATCCATCACTTTGACAGACTAGGTTGTACATTTTCCAGTGTTTGTTTTTAAGTTTAAGTGCTGTATTTGTAGGCTCTTATTGAAAATGACAATAAGCACTGCATTCTTGTGGATCTGCTAACCTTGTGTAATAAACTTTCACATTAATAATTCCACTGGACAACGTTTGGATTCTCTCATTTCTCTCCTTAAAGGCTCACGTCACTTTCTTTTTATTCAGGCTTTGTGAGAAAGACCCCTACCAGTTGTACCAGCGTCTGGAACAGCAGGCAAGGGAGTACGTCTTAGAGATGAAAGTGCGGCTACTCAAGCACCTGTCCACAGGCTCAAAGGCACCCGGTGCAGCGTTTCAGGGGCCTCCACAGGCCCACCAGTTCATCTCACTGCTGCTAGAGGAGTACAATGCGCTCTGCCAGGCGGCCCGCACCATCAGCACCTTCCTGCTCACCCTGGTGGGTTTTTGCAACCCAACCATATTGCATGCATACAAACTTAAATTTAAAAATGTAACAATACCAGTCTTTCTGCAGTACCATTAATACGAGTGCTTGGTCGATCCTGCTTTGAAACACTTGTGTGCATGAATATGAATAATGAAATGAATAATAAATGTTTAAGCACAACCATAATATGGACTACTACTAGCCCTGTTCTTCCTCTTCAGGAGAATGAACATTTGCAAAAGTTTCAAGTGACATGGGAGCTTCACAATAAGCACCTTTTTGAGAACTTGGTTTTCTCTGAACCCATCCTGCACAACAGTCTACCTGCCTTAGTGGCCCAGCTCAGGTATGGTCTTTGTTGAATCAGTTAGAACTTCTTATAGTACTCCTCTGCATGTATAGATGCCATTATTTTGTTTTGATAAATAGGCAGGGCACAACATCCCATGATTCATACAGTGAGGATATGTACCGTACACTGCTGGAGAGATACCACCAGCTGGATCAGGAGATGAGTGCAGTGGCTCTTGAATGGCTGGAGTGTGAGAAGAGGATTGATGACTATGTTGATGAGCAGGTATATGTTTTTTGGCCGGTAATGTGAATGTAGCCTTACTGAACCAATTTCGTTAGTGGCTTTCTTGCATGGTCTCGCATCTGATACCAGTTTTGCCTATTTCCAGTTGCTTTTCAAGGTTGAAGGTCAGAATCTCACAAATCAAAGGACAGAACCACATAAGTCGTTAATTAATAGAAATGTAAGTTGCAGCACAAGTAATTTATTATTCATTATTAATCTTCATACATGATTTTGCCCTTTACAAAGCCGTTTGAGTGGAGCTAAATGAGTTTCCCCCTTTTTTTTTTTTTTTTTTTTTTTTATAAGATGTCTTTAAGAACCAAGCAGCGGATGTTCAAAGAAGATGCAGAGATCTTCAAACAGAAAAGATTTTTTGAAGAGCAGGTAATATTTTCTTTTGAGATAAAAAAAAGAAAACAAAAAGTTGTTGAGGCAAGTGTTACTGTAATCTTGATTAAAATGAGTTTGTGTGTGTGTGATTGCAGTTCCTACCGAACAGTAAAAAGTCTCTGGGTGGTGACAGTAAGTTTACAGACACAGTGAAACAAATGCTTTCGTCCAGACTGAGTATCCCTGACTGTCCCAACTGCAACTACAGACGGAGGTGCTTATCAGTTTCATTTAGTAATAATTTGTGTATATGTAATTAGTTTAATTGATGGGTTTTCCTTTAAAGCGATGCATTTTGGGGGACACTTTTAGAAAATACAAGTGGAAAAAAATTCCAACCTTTTAGTGTTCTTTGAGTATTCTTACCCTACACCAGGCTACCTATATTAGTAGCCTGTTTACTCATTGAGTTAATGCATTTACCTCCAGATGCACCTGTGATGACTGCAGCCTGTCTCACATCCTGACCTGTGGCATCATGGATGCTCCTATGGCAGAGGATCTGCATCTGAAGCTGCCCCTGCAAGTGGAACCTCCCCGGGACTACCTGTCAGAGGTCCATCCCCCCAGCATGTCATCGGGCAGCTCAGGGTCCGGCTCGGCCCCAGGCTCCCCCATCACCATCCGGCAGCACCCACGCCTCATCCTGCCACAGCATGGCACCACCACATTGTGAGTTAAAACTGTTTTGTGCTTTCTCCTTAATATGGAGGTCCCATAAATGTCATCTTTTATGAAAATAACATTTATTACATAAATGATTTTGCAAATGTGTATCTTTAACTACACGTAGCTATATTAGCAATCAGTCAGTAATGATGCAGAAAATGCGTGATCCTTAAGTACACGTCACTGACGGTAATGCCAACTTGAAGTTTTGTAAGTGAGTCAAATGTTGATACCGTTAACGTAACACTTTACAATAAGGTGTCATTTATTAACATTAGTTAATGTATTAACTAACATGAACAAACAATGACCAATGCATTTATTACACTTTTTATTAATCTTTGTTAATGTTAGTTAATGAAAATACATTGTTTATTCGTGGTAGTTCACAATGCATTAGGGTTGGGCCGATAGACAATGCCATCGTCCATCGCCGATGGCTGATAGACATCACGATGTTGAGCCAGCATCTTGATTGCACGCCCCCATCTCCCCGCAATCCGCCGCATCCCAGTACCGTGTTCAGAAAGAAAATGCCGTGTAGCCTACTACGGGACCCCAAAAGGGAATAAATACATGATGGAAGGAAAATATATATTTCAGTAGCCTAATTTCTCTCGCAGTTATATCATTGGGTAATTATAGTCTACATTATGGGCATCAGGGAGCCGCTATTATGCCTGGCACTGAAACTGCTTTTTGCGTGATCACTTTTTAGTTTCACTTTCACTTTTGAGATTCATGATCGCACGTACTCTGTTTATACTATGGAGCGGCAGTACTTACCACACATTTAACAAGATCAGATGTTTTGTCAGTTGTGCTCTGGATCTGCAAATCATTTACCATCGTCTCAAGCTGGTCGCACATTGGATGAGAAGCTCACCGTCGTGTCATGCCACGTCTTTACATTGTTTTGAATAGTTACTGGCCTGTTAACAGACGCCGAATGGCGCCGCCGGTGTACGTACGCTCATAGAAAATGTGTTTGAATTTTAAAGATATATGACAGTTATAGGTAATGACACTGTCTGCAAATGCTTTAAAGGTGCCATAGAATGCATTGATACAGTATTTTAAATTGTTCTCTGATATCTACACAGAAGGTATGTGGCTTAGGTAAGGGCAAAAAATCTCCAGAAACGATTTTACATGTCCATTTACAACCCTAGGATTTCTCCCTAGAATGAAACGGTCTGTTATTGGCTTATTTGGCAGGGTCATGAATTATAATGAGCTCTGCTCTGATTGGCTGTTTCACAGTACGGCTCATCAGCAAGAAGGAAGCACAGGGAGGAAAATATATATTTAAATACTTTCTCTCGCAGTTATATCGTCGGGTAATTATACTGTATATAAAACGCGGGCATCAGGGAGCCGTTATTAATATGCGAGGCATTGAAACTGCTTTTGAACGATCCATCGATCGCGTTATAGTTTCACTTTCAAGAGACGCGATCACACAAACTATGTTTACATTATGGAGCAACAGTACTTACCACACATTTCACGAGATCAGATGCTTGTCAGTGGTGCTCAGGATCTGTAAGTCATTCGCCATCATCCTCATCTCTCCTTACTGAGAGTGAAATCTTATGTACTGTAACAGGCTACCGCTAGCAAGGAGCTAACCATGTCCCTTTAGTGGCTCGCGTTATTTGCTTTCTGTGCCTTTCTGAATACAGATACCAACCCATCCCTGCACTTCACACCCCCTGCACGGCCTGGAACATAACATTTATTTTGTTATTTTCGCTGTTGTCCGCGCTTGTTTATTTACAATACCTGCAGAGCTTCTGATGGTTCGGCCGGCTTAGAAGATCAAGGGCGGGTTTATGCAAATGTTGGGGGCGTAGTGATCCCGACTGTTACGTCACAGTCGGTGTTATGTTCTGATTCGCCTGTTTTTCAGTGGTCTTTTTTAATCACGAGATTTACATATGGAGGAAACTATGGTGTTTGAGGCTCACTGTATGTCATTTCCATGTACAGAACTGTTATTATTTAAATATGCCAGGGTAAAGACAGTTTTTCATTCTATGGCACCTTTAAACACATAGAATATAATGTAGTGGTTATCACAAATATGATAAATTCATTATAGTGTTATATTTGGTCTCCACATCTTAAGTAGGCTATTTAGGGAATAGTGCATCTGACCCTAGTTCTGACTTAAATCAGAAGATATATATATTTATTTCAACTAGGGCTGAGTGATTAATTGCATTGAGATGGTCCTCACTGCAGAACACAAGATCCAGGGGCGTGGTTGGATCTAGATCCAACTCCTCCCACCTTAAGCCAGGCTCACACTGTGCGATTTTTAATAATCTTTTGCGATTGTTGCTTGTCACACTGTACGAACATGATCCCCATGTCAGACTGTAGGATCTCAGTTGTCTTAATGTCAGACTGTACGACAGTCAAGACGCGACAAAAACGGACGCACTCAAGAAGACTTGTCCGGAGTTTTACGTCATCAATACGTGACCCGCGTTCTCTCGCTATAATGGTAGCTAGCAAACAACAGCAACGTGTAGCGTTAGTTTTATTAATTACATACCTTGATGTTAAAAAAAAAAAAAGACGACGTGTGTGGAGCAAGTCATGGCTGGGCAAAATAGGACTTTATGGACTTCCAGTTCTACAGAGCGAACTTGAGGTAATTTTGTTATTCGAGTTTAAACATCCTGCCCCTTAATAAATAAACTTTAAGTAAACTTTACTTTGTACATATATTGTTTTTACAAATAAACGAAGTTGAAGTTTGAAGTTGTCGCGCTAATTGCGTCGTCAAGTTCAGTGCTCCTATTGGTTCTTGGTTTGATGGTCGTTGTAGGAGATGTCACACTGCAGGAAAGTGTCTGAAATCTTCTGACACTGCCAGAATTTAATCGGAGGAAAAAATTTCTCGCAACGGCCATTAATCGGCTGTCGGTGAACATGTCAAACCAGCGATCTAGACAACCGATTTTAGCCTAGGATTATAGGAATCTTTTAGGATTTTAGGATTTTCTAAATTTGTCTCAGACGAACAAATCGTGGCCAAAATCGCACAGTGTGAGCCGGGCTTTACATTTACCTAAACCTACCCGTCTCCACCCCCCCCCGATCCCTAAACCCACCCATCTCCACCCCTAAACCTCGAGGCTTGAACACATCTAAGCTGTCTTCAGAGGAAGAATCAAGTTGGCATGCTATGTTGCCAAGTCCACAGTTTGCGGTCTTACATTTCATGCAGAATTGACGCGCTACATGTAAATGATATCCTTTGTTGTATTTTCCTGTCAAAATAACGGAGTTCCTTTTGGAATTCTTCAGCTTTTAAAGGGTAACTAAACCCTAAAACAACTTTTTTGATTTAATGATCTGTAAGACTGTGCCTTTATTGGTGCTGTGCATTGATTCGAGTAAATGTTTTGACATTTGGTTATAAAGTGTTTTAATTCTACAATATATGGTGTAAAAACGTCTGAGTGCTGCCCTCTTCAGGTTGAATGGTGGCTACTGCAGTTGAATTTTCCTATTGGACGTTGCATACCCGTGTGAAGTATGATGGCACCTACTAACCACGCCCCTACACAAGCCCACCACGTCCCCTCTGTCTCCGCTGGGCTCTGCCCACTTTTCCAGCATTTTTCAAATATCGCCAGTGGGTGGAGTTAGGCTCTGACCAGGGCCTGTATTCATGAAGAATCTTAGTGCTAAGAGTTGCTCCTAGTAACAAAATTCTAAGAAAATTCTTAGAAATGTGGGTGTTCCCTCTTAAAATTAAAGAAAAGATCCTAGTAAAGAAAAAAAGTAATTCAGAAAGCATCTTAACCCTTAAAAGAGGTCTTAAGGTCCAAAATTGTTAGGAGTACGGACGAGGACTTTTAAGGGGCTTAAGTGTTTCTTTAGCAGTGGAGAAAATGGACGAAACATGAGGCAGAATAAATGTTGCACACAATGTATGACAGTGAGTTAATAAGACGCTACACATAAGATCGTGCAGGGATCATGTTTGTGACCGATCTTATTAGAGACGCGCTAACATCTCCGACACCGCGCAGAAATGCCATAGTGCCAGAAATGGATGTTATCACTACATTAACATATTTGGCAACTGGAAAAATGCAACTATGCAGCAGTGATGATTTGGGTCTGTTACAGCACTGTCGCTGTTCATTTTCTGTTAAATACGTTAAGTACGACAGCATGGTAAATAAAAAATAAAGAATATATATACATATACAATGTGTGTGTGTGAGAGAGAGAGAATACAGAAAAATTACGCCTGTAATTTCAAAGTGAAGGCTTATAATAAACACTACTCTTAAAAGCGCTATTTTATTTCCTTCTTGACAACCAACCAATCACAGTCTTCAAAAGAATGTGTCATAGCTAGCAACGGGGTCAACCCCACCTTCTCACTAAGATAAAAGTTTTTGTCTTTTCCTTCCTCAGAGTTGCTCTCAGATTGGTCCTGAATCACTTTTAAGCTAAGACTCCTAGTTAGAAATTTTTAAGCTAAATTAGGAGCTCTCTAAAAGGATTCTTAGAAGCTTTAAGAATACGGGCCCAGGGCCCGTATTCATGAAGAATTTTAATGCAAAAAGTAGCTCCTAGTGACAAAATTCTAAGAAAATTCTTAGAAATGTGGGCGTTTACTCTTAAAATTAAAGAAAAAAACCTAGTAAAGAAAAAAGTAATTCAGAAAGCATCTTAACCCTTAAAAGAGGTCTTAAGGTCAAACTTGTTAGGAGTACGGACGAGGACTTTTAAGGGGCTTAAGAGTTTCTTTAACAGCGGAGAAAATGGACGAAAATGAAGAGGGAGAAGAAATGTGTTGCACACAATGCATGACAGTGAGCTAATAAGACACTACACATTAGTTTGTGCAGGGATCATGTTTGTGACTGATCTTATTAAAGACATGCTAACATCTCAGACACCGCACAGAATTGCCATAGCTCCAGAAATCACTACATTAACATATTTGGCAACTGGAAAAATGCAACTATGCAGCAGTGATGATTTGGGTCTGTTACAGCACTTATAAAACACAGTAAATATGCAGGGCCGGCACCAAGGGGCGTCGCGGGCCGTGCCCCCCCCCCCCCCCCCCCCCCAAACGAGTTACTGTGCCCCCCCACTTTCCATCCTCTCTCCTCCTTGCTGAACGCGATTGATTTTGATAGCGAAAGTACCGATAAAACAGAGCACATAATGCGATTGCACGCTTTAGCGAGCGTCAGCAATTGCACGAGATCACAGATTGCAGCCCCCCCATCCCCCCCGACACACACACACACAACGTGATTTGTGCCCCCCCTAGAAATTTAAATGCCCCCCGATGGAGGTGCCCTGGCGCCGGCCGGCTCTGTAAGTATGACAGCATGGTAAATAAAAAATTAAGAATATATATATATATATATATATATATATATATATATATATATATATATATATATATATATATATATATATATATATATATATATATATATATATACATACATATACATATATAATGTGTGTGTGTGTGTGTGTGTGTGTGTGTGTGTGTGTGTGTGTGTGTGAGAAAGAGCGAGAGGAAAAATTCCGCCTGTAATTTCAAAGTGAAGGCTTATAATATACCCTACTCTTAAAAGCACTCTTTTATTTCCTTCTTGACAACCAACCAATCACAGTCTTCAAAAGATTGTGTCATACATAGCAACGGGGTCAACCCCGCCTCCTCACTAAGATGAAAGTTTTTGTCTATTCCTTACTCAGAGTTGCTCTCAGATTGGTCCCGAATCGCTCTTAAGCTAAGACTCCTACGTAAACGTTTTTAAGCTAAATTAAGAGTTTTCTGAGAGGATTCTTAGAATGTTTATGAATACGGGCCCAGGAGTTTAGTTACCCTTTTAAGAACTGCTGGGTTTTCCGGTAGTGGGCGGGACTAATGCGCAAACGGCAATCTCATTGGCTGGCGCTCCTCCCTGTTTTGATTTCAGCGAATCAGTTCGAGCGAACGCAGACAACCTGATTAATATTCATGAACCCAGCAGCTCAATAATCCTTAGTGCGTTTTATATTGTTCTTATTAGTAGTAGAATTTGTAGAAGTATTATCTTATCAGTATTATTTGTAGTTCCCCCCCCCCCCCCTTTTTTTTATAGAAACACTAAATGACAAACAATATCTTAAGCACCACCACCAGACCTAAGTTCAGTCAACATGACAAATATGCATTATGCATACATGGTTATTCTAATTACTAAAGTTCTATCTTCATTTAATGCTAAATTATCATATCATGTAATGTTTGACTGACTGATGCTAAGTGAGATATTTAAAAAAAAAACTTGCTATTTTACAAACATTTATTATTATTATACCAGATAATTAATATTAGTCTGGTGAGTAAACAAAAACATTACAAGCCAATGGAGATTCTATTGCCAAGTGTAGAGGGTTGATA
This sequence comes from Barbus barbus, assembly GCF_936440315.1. Lineage (NCBI taxonomy): Eukaryota > Metazoa > Chordata > Actinopteri > Cypriniformes > Cyprinidae > Barbus > Barbus barbus. Next base: position 12,044,620 of record NC_136736.1, on the reverse strand, counting down.
ATATTTACAATAATCAATTGAATTTGATAGGTGTCTCTCACATTTCCCACAGAAACATTAAAATAGTGTAGATTAGTGTACAATGTTTTATAATAATAATTTATTCTATTTAGTGACCATTTCATTCATTTAACATATTTAAAATTGGGGGCATCCAAGTTATTTGACACATTTGAACATTTAAAAAAGAATGAACAAAAGTTACTTTCCCTGGTAATTAGTTTATTTTATAATGATGTAACTCAGTTACTGTTTGTGAGAAGCAACTAGTAATATAACTAATTACTTTTTTAAAGTAACGTGCCCAACACTGCATACTATACAATGATTTATTGTCTTTGTTTTATAATACAGAATATAAAAAGCTTTAAAAAATAATCGTATATTAAATTGTAATCACAATATTGGTAAAAAAAAATTGCAATTAGATTATTTTCCAAAATCATTCAGCCCTAATTTCAACCCAAGTACACAATACATGTATGGCCACATGAACTTTAAGAATCATATCCATTTTTTGTTTGTTTGTGTAGATAAATCGCTCAGAGGGGTTTGACCAAACGATTAGACAAACTAGTTTTTGTTTTTATATATATATATATAAATCATCCAAACACTCGATTCCTAGCCATTTCTAATATACATTTGATATGACTAAATATTATTAAATTGTAGAGAAATTCCAGGAACAGTTCCCTCTTCACATAGGCCTAGTATTTTCATCGGGTCAGTCGTAGAAAAATCTGATTGGTTGATAACTTTTGATGTTTAATCCAGGTGTGAAAAGGATTAATATCTAGCGCAAGAGCACGGAGAGATGTGCGAGTACACAGGACAAAGTTTGAGCGCGCACACTTGAGCGAGAGGATAGACACGTTTTAAGTGCACGCACTCTCTTTGCGCGAGAGCAGCGTATATCCGATAGTGCGTGTCCGGTTTTGTGCGAGAGCAAAAGGAAGTCCGCGTGAGAGCGGGGAGATTCGCGCTCGCGCATTATATTAATCTACTTTCGCGCTACAAAAATGCGCTCTCGACATTTGGCAGTAAAATAACGCCATAATTTTGTAGACATCGCCCAACCCTACAGCGCATTAACTAATGTTAACAAACACAACTTGTGATTTTAATAATCCATTAGTAAATGCTGAAATGAACATTAAGGTTAATAAATGCTGTAGAAGTATTGTCCATTCTTAGTTCATGTTTACTAATGTTGTTAACTAATGAACCTTATTGTAAAGTGTTACCGTAACTCCTTTGACAGATTTGGTGAGCTCATTCAGTGAAGGACTGATTTAAACCAGTAACTCTTGATGTGAAGTCTTTTTGAATGATTCATTAAAGGAACCAGCAGATGAGTCACTTTTTGTGAGTCAGACTACATTGTTCACACTGTTTGTATTTGTGTGCAGTTCTGTGAGGAAATATTTTTTCTCAACACATTCAAGGAAAATAATGCTTTATATTAGGGCTGGACTATAATTCAATATTAATATGCATCACGATATAATTTTTTTCAGTAACGGTGATATGATTTTTACACATTTACGATATTTAGATTTACATTACCAGTGTTTCTCATACATTGATTTATTTGTGGCGTTTGACGTCGTTGAATAAACATGAGCACTGCACGTTTCAAAATCAAAACGCGGCGCGGGTGATTTATATGAATGTATCTCTGAAGGGAACCGACTGTCTTTGATGTAATAGATTTGATGGCATTTTCATATTATCTGATAAAGTAGCGTACAGTCATTACTGAGGAAACCGCTAGTTCTACCGCTCTCAAAGCGCCTCCTACTGGCAGAGAATCAGATTGCACTTTCAATAATAAGCCCGTCTCCAGCAACATGTTTTTGTTGTTGCCCAATTTGTTTTTTGTTTTCTGCAGAAACTCACTTGGAGTCAGAATAATTTTTTTTTTTCTTTTTCTTTTTTTGTGGGAGGTGGGGATTATAGAAATAAATTTTTCAAATTAATTTGATTATTAATTTATTAATTAATCCTATTTTCAAAAAAGTGGAGTGTTCCTGTAATATATGCTAATTTTAATGTTTATGAAAAATACCAACCCTAAACCTTTGCACTGTAATGTATATAAAAGCTAAATGCAGTCATTTGTAGGTATGGCAAAATGTTTGTTGTTCCCTGTCTGCTTGCTTTATGGCTGCGTTTTATAATCATTTTATGAGCTGTCAAGGGTTTTTACGTGGATAGTGCTGAAATGTAGGCTTGGAATTTTTTTTTTTTTGTATTGTGTAGTACTGGTAATAGGTCTCCTGTGGACAGTATTGCAAAATCAGATAAGGGTCAGATCAGGCAAGTTCCAATTATTATAGTCATTACTGTATTCATGACTTCATAATGTACTTTCCTGCTGAGTTCACTCAGTTTCTGTTTTTCAATAATACAGTGTCATCAGTTTTTATTACATCACAACTCCAACGCCTGAGTCATTAGGTTTCTTTTACTTTCCTTTCTCTGCCCCAGCGATGATGAAGTGCCTCCATTTTCGGCCATCTACCCTCTGAGTGGGTACGAAGACCCCGCTTTGGTGGCCAGCATTAATGGCATTCACACTCAGCTCAGTGGAGGAGAAGAGAGCTTGACCCTTAAAGATAAAGTAGGTGGCAGCTGATCATCTGACAGTGTTGTTGCCGCCTACAGTATACAATAAATATTTGTCAACTGGAAAAATGTGACATTTGAATTTAAAAAGAAAGTTGGTAATAATCTCTCCTCTCTCATTCTCCTAGTCTTCACGGGGGAGCAGCAGCAGTAGCAGTTCCTCTGAAGGTGATGAGGAGGAGAGGGAGAGTGGTGGGGAGCCTCCAGGCCAGGAGGAGTCACTCTCTGGAGGGAAAAATGATTGTCTGCCTCCATCATACCCTCATACACAGGTAGAGCTGAAGAAAAGTTACCGAGACTTTTATATAAGAGCTTAAGAATATATATTGAACGATGACTACAGTATAGATTAAATAGATGACTTAAGGGTTTAGGCTTTTACAGTCTAATACAAATATAGAATGTATTTTTAAGGGTTGCAAAATTAAGGTGTGCTTTCAAAATATTAATTATGTTCAGTGTAATCATTTTTCAGTTTTTACATTCTGCTTTCTAAAGGCTAGTATTAAGTGTTAATCTCTCTATCTGGTTAATAAAAAGTAAATATTTCCAGATAATTTTTAAATATAAATTTAAAATGTATTTAAAAGTAGAGTCAAACAATTAAACATTCTACTCGATTTTAAATTTATATTAAAATATTGTGTGTATAGATAGATAGATACCCGCAGAGACTGTAATGATTTAGGTTTTTCCGAATCAATTACAGTTTTGTGGCATATTAAAAGTAATAATGTAAATATATAATGTAATATTTTTGAGTTGTAGGATTTTTTTCGAATACACCTATATCATAATTATTCAACTTCTATTCAGCAGTGCTGTTCTTAAGTAGCTTATTTTTATGCTAGGGTAAAAAAAGGTGTCAAAATGCAATTAAGCCTTTTAAAACGATAACTCTTAAGCCAGAGTAGTAAAGTAGCAAATATGGCCTCTGGCAAAATAAATATTTGTTTCCTTTTTAGGTGGATCAGGTACAACATCCGTGCGAGTGTCATGTGTGCAATCAGGGCAATGGGGACGGTAGCACCTCTGGCCTGAACTCCACCTGTCTGCCTACCAGCAGGCTGCATGCAGGGGGTCACCAGTTCTTCTCAGAGAAGACGGCAGCCCACCCCGCCCTCCACCTCTACCCCCACATCCACGGCCATCTACCCTTACACAACCTCTCCCACCTGCCCAGACCACTGCTGCCCACCCTCTACTCCACCCCTCCGCTCACACACAGCAAGGTTAGAAGCACTCACGTGCACAAAAATGCACAGGAAATTCCCAGCCTTCCCTTTGAAAGTTGCCTGGGTGAATTTGCTGTTATATTTCCAGCCACAAGGGGGGTGACTTGTACCAAAAATCATAAAAAGCATCTTAATAAAGGCACAGGTGCAAAATTTCACTTCTTACTGGGTATGTCCCTTTCCACGTCATTGGCTGTTGCTTATCAAGCAATGATGCAGTGTCACCATACGTTTCCCATTAGATTTTTGGTAGCCTTATTGTAAATCATTTTAAAATGACATTTCTAAATGAATTTTTCATATAATGATCCCTACTCTCTTCATCTTCTCTAGACTCTCCCTCCCACCCCCACGTCCAGTCACACAGGCGGAAAGCAGCAAGTGTTCAACCCAACCCTACCGGAGCACGTCTATCAGAGCTGCTTCAGCACGGCAGGGGACTGGAACGGCTCTTTGCCATGTCCCTCGCTCAAACTAGAGAACCTCTGGGACACGCACATGATAAAGAACTGGAACCCCTCTGTGCTGCTCCAGGAGCCCCTACCTGGTCAGTTGCCCAAGTCATTTTAAAGATGTTTTGCACATTTCAAAGTGGATAAAACTGAACTTCTATTTCGACTAAAATGCATTTTGAAGTTTTAATGTGGAGAGTTGTAACCTCTAAGAGTTATTCAGGTGTTTTTTTTTTAAATTGCCCTTTTAATCCTTAATCAAAATCATTTAGGTACCATCACCCTCCAACAACATCTTTTCTTTAATGAGTAGCCAATAATCCTTCCCTCCCTTCACATGGCACTCAAATGAGATCACAGCAGTTAGCAAACAATAACAATTTAATCAATCATGTCTCATCCTACAATTTTTTTTTTCTTATTCAGGAATCTATTTCATTTGGATGCATGTCACAATAGAACATTTTCTTTGTACATCCAACTGAAAAATTGGACATCCAGTCGGAAGAACTACCTACTCGCCTGTTAGCAGTGGGGATTTCTTTAAGACTGCAAGGGAAGCTCGGCTTCCCCTATAATGTCAAAAAATTAATGGTCAAATATGTACTATTGTGTTAACATTTTATTGATTTTAAAAATGCGTTAGAACACGTTCATCTCGAAGATGAGTTTGATCAGAATCAGCTACATATAGCAGGTGACTCGATTTCCTTCTCATACATTCCCGTAGCGTCACAGTGTACTTCCCTGTTGAAGCCTAGCGTCCATTGACTTCAATGGGGCTGCTTTGAACAGTTTTTTTTCAGTGCTTCGAAACTAGATGGTCATTGGATAAATGCTGCGATTATGTCCCGCCCCTGGACGCTCAGCGTCTCTGGGGGTGAATGGAGGAGTGGGCGGGGCTGGACTCCAGGCTTCTGCGTGATGATTGGAGGGTCTGTCGAAAGACTGCATCTCCTTTTGATTGACAGCGATTGTGTCCTATAAGAAGTCGCTGATGCTGAAGCTGTTTGAGCTCAGTCCCATAGCGGATTGACAAACTGCTGCAACCTATTTCGTGGTATTTGCTTGGCGAAATTGCTGGCCAATTTTCATCATAACAGGAGAAAGCTGTGTGATTACTTGGTGTTCCTTAACCCACCGGTGCGGGCTGTCTCGTTTTTCTTTATGAAGCGAAACAAACTAAAAATACTCCTCGAGTTTTGATCGTATAGATAAGAGCAAGGTATAATTTGAAACTGCAAAGGGTCTTTTTTTAGCAGCAAATCACAATATTAGAATGATTTCTGAAGAATCATGTGACTGGAGTAATGATGCTAAAAGTCAGCTTTGAAAGACAGCTTTGATTGTTCCTAATAAAATGTTTAACAGCACTCACAAGTGAATCTCAAGTTTTGTGTGATAGCTAAATATATACTTAAACTACAAAAAAAAAAAAATTCAATTGATTTTGTCCTCATATTCTTTCTTGTAACTCTTCCTCTCAGTCACATACTTGACTAAATGGCTCATTATGAAGCTCATTATGCAGGCCTGTCTTCTCAGGTGTGAATGAGAAGGTTGACGCCTTCTCGCATAGACCCTTTTTACTCAAAAAATTAATATATTGTTTTTTGTGAGCAAATAAACAAGATGATTTTCACATTATTTTGAAGCAAAAAGGCTACAAGATCCAGTTCTCAGAAGTCTTGTGAACAAATGTTCTGTATGTTTTTTTTATGGCCTTATTTCAGTGACTTCAAAATGTTAGTTTTTCACTAACCACGCATAAACGTTGTTTTCTCAAAAACAAAATCATGTACATAAGTGCTGCTAACATATTACTGTAGCCCTGTTTTTGCTGTTTACAGTGTTTAGACTTTAGCCATTTATATATTTATAAGCAACTGAAAATAACACAAATGTCAGGGCATGTCAAAACTTCTCCAGGCCCCCAAAACACCCTCAGACCCAGAGGGTTAAAGACATGGAGTTGGACAGTGCAATGCCTCAGCTTTACAAACTGATCTCATTAGTGGCAACAATTGGAGCTACATCTGCAGGTGTAGAAAGGAGCTTCTCCTGTTTAAAGCGGCTCAAGTCCTACACCCGTAACACAATGGGCCAAGGCCGTTTAAGCAGCCTAGCTCTGCTGGCCATTGAGAAGACACTGGTCAATTCACTGGAAAAGACTCCTAGTTGGTACGACAGTGTGCTACAATAAGGGCTTCGGACCCGGCCAGTTATGCGTGTCTTTAAAGGAAATTAAGTGTCAGATCAAATAATTTGGAAAAGCACAATGTGCCTATAGGATCAGGATTTGGGTTTAGATGCTTCAGATATTTTATACATTGTTTGTATTGTATGTAGTCACAAATTCAGAGTCCATCCTCTCAATTTATTTCATATCAGGATGGCCACGTACACACTGAAAAGTTTTGGGAGTGACAACAATTGCCTTAAAATGCCTGAGTGAATCTCTGAAATTTCTAATTATTTTTATTTTCTGAGGTCTTATACCCTAAATATATATGGGATACAGGGTTCACTTACAAGAATTGACATAGTGATAACCATAGTAAAAGTTTGACTTATTGAAGCCATAAATTAAAAACTACAAACAGTTTGGCTGTCCGGCTGTGCTATTTTTGACCAAAGTATTATTAACAACCACAGACGTTTAGTCACCTAGCCATCATTAGCAAAATGCCATCCACAGAAGAGGCGTGTTATGTTTATACTCATTAAGCTATTGCTCGCGCTCTCTCTGGACCATAATTGATGGGTTTCCCCCGAGACCGCAGGGACTGGTGGTGAGAAACTGTTGGAAAGAGATCAAAATTTGTGAATGAGTCAAAATGCAATTTTCTAGCACCACACCTCAGACGAGCTGTCTCTGTCCAAACGTAGATGACGTCACTGCAGAAACTACTTGTTCAGTTCGGCTCTATACACACATGCGTGTTTTATACACTTTTAAATAGTCACTAAAGGACCAAAAATAATGTTTTTTTTATTGTTTTCAGTATCTCTCTGACCCTGAAACTCTTCTCCTCATCAAAGGTGACATGCTGGGCCCTCCCCTTCCCGACATTCCCCTTCTCTCCAGTTTGGACCCCAATGTCAATCCCCACCCTGCCCCGGATGGCAAAGAGAAGAAGAACGGCGCCAAGAAAAAGTGTCTCTTCAACTACCAAGATGCCTTCATGGAGGCGAGTGAAGTGGTGATGGCCACTTCCTCTGCCACCTCCTCTGTCTCCAGTACCGCCACCACTGTCCAGTCGAGTAATAATCACTTCCACATTTCTAAATGACCCATTTTGAGTGTTTAGATTGAATTCTCTCTTTCCTGTGCTCATTTTCCTCCTTTTTTCCCTTTGTTTTTAGATGAAGTTTTCCATAATTTAGGTAAAGAGTACCATAGACATCCCACTCCTGTTGCTCCTAGGAATAGTCCTACTAGTCTCACGTCTCTCCCCCCTCTCAATGGAACCTCACATCCTTCTTCCCCCAACACACACCTACCCAGTATAGGCACCCAGTCCTTCCCAAAGACTGTAAATCAGACTCCAGGCTTCATGGATGTCCATCAGGGTATGTGCTTGTCATCTGGTGAGCAGCAAGCAACCCCGGTTGATGGTTTAGTCAGTGGTCCAAATAGCGTGTGCAGGTCAGTCCCTCATGTATATCATTTGTACATTTTCTTTGTCATATTCCTGCTGTGCCAGCATCTAAAACACATAGACAAGCTGCAGTATTCAATACCACGTCAAGCTTAAAGTCTGTAATAAAATCACAAGAATATGTTCTGGAATTGAGTTCATATACTCAAAGTCAGGATGTTTTTGTCAGTGATCCAGACTGTGAGGGTCATCGCTGTGAAGGGAACGGTGGCTATGAGCACCAGCCATATGAAGGAGAGGAGAGCCAAGATGAGGACAGCAGCTCGGAGCACAGCTCCTCTACCTCCACCTCCACCAATCAGAAAGAAGGAAAGTACTGTGACTGCTGCTACTGTGAATTCTTCGGTCATGGAGGGGTATGGAAACACTCTCACTTGGCTTTCACCTAACTGCTCAATTAAATGTCTTACTGTTTTAGGATAGGGCAGTGTGACTAAAGTTTTATATCTCGGTATAAATTAATAAATATATTATATGACTCACATTAAAGGAATTGAACTAGGGGTGTAACGGTTCACAAAATTCACGGTTCGATACGACAGTGGCGTCACGGTTCGGTACGTTTTCGATATGGGGGGGCAGGGCAATTGGTTACGTTTTTGAAATATTTCTGTTTTAAACCATGAAGGCGAGCCGGTGGATATCACACAAGCACGCATTTGCACCAGGGTTTGCACACGTGCAAGATGTATGCCGGTGAACGTCTTAATCTTAGTCAATTCACTATAAGCAGAAAGTAAAAGTAAAAACGGAATGACAGAGTTTTCGGCATCTGACGCCGCATATTCTCTCAGAGACAAAGAGAGACGAATCTACTTCAACATATACTAATAATGGTATAGCCTATAGCTGTTTTCATTTATTTCCTTTATATTTCTCTTGTGGCCCATACATAGTGACAAAAAAGAAACGTATTTCGTGTTAAACAGGTTGTTTTTGAAAGTCGGTGCTTGAAATTTTTTTTGTTGATGACTGCAGTGTTAATATTTTAATTATAGGACTATAATTCATTGTATGTAGCCTATAGCCTAACAGACCTGTTTTAAAAGACCTTTTTAAAAACATTTTAATTGAGGAGTAAATAGCCTAATCTTATCCTCGCAGCGCGTCAGTTGTGCGTTAATTTATGCTGGGCAAATGAATTGTACTTTTAATTTAATAATAAAAGTAACTTCTTAATAATAATTATAGGCCTAATAAAAATAAGAATGTAACAGGCCTACATTCATTGGAAATGCCAATATCTCTGGCTATCGTCGATACAAGATCATCGTCTTTTGACGCACCCCAGCAAGGGGAGGTTATCGCGGGGCAGATCAATTTAACACAATGTGATAGACACAAAAAATTTTGTGTATATTAAATTATCAAGAGGTCATGGCTATTTGGAAAATCACATACTTTAAATAAGAATAATAATATATTTGAAATTACGAAAAAGGTAAATCTCAGTTGATTATATAACTTATTCCAGTCTGGAATAAGTTATAAAATTTTGGTTGGCAGCTGATTTTAGAGTGTTTTTTTTTTTTTTTATCTTTCAGTATTTGTTGATATTGCATATGTCAAATTAAATTTACATGTGCAATCATTTAACACTCACTTCAAGTTATCATTTAATTTAATTTAAAACTACACAATTAGTTTTTTTGATTTTTATAGTTTTAAGTTTTTATTTACTAGTATTTATTTAGAGAAATTTTTAAAGAATATTGACTAGTCATTTATTGGTTATCATCCATAACATTACTGACAGGCTTATTGGTATTTGTGAGAATTGGTAATGATGGAAAATACATTTTCCTGTCACTTCACCATTAACGCAAAACAGTCTTGCCCATAGATGTAACCCATGTAAATGTATATGTACCGGTATAGTAAAATCTCTACAAGCTGACACTTTCCTTCCCTCACTTTCAATTATAGTCAGGCACTTTGAAGTATCAAAGCTTCTAATCAGTGTGTGCTGTTCACACAGTGTCATTGATGGATCAGTGCATGTGCTTATTTCCTGCACCATATCAGTTTTGCATGCTCCACTGCTTATGTAAATCAAACCATTAAAGGAATATTTGTGGAAGCAGTTCATGTTAACCGTTTATTGTTGAAGGTGTCATGAATAAATAAGCTAATCAAGCTTATGTTGTTTGCGCTGCGTAGCCCCCTGCCGCACCCACCAGTAGGAACTATGCAGAGATGCGGGAGAAGCTGCGACTCAGGCTGACCAAGCGGAAGGAGGAACAGCCTAAAAAAGAAGATTTGCTGCTGGAGCGGGATGGGGTGGAGGACCAACGCAAGGTAGAGGACCTATTACAGTTCATCAACAGCGCAGACAACAAACCAGCCAGTAGCTCCAAAGCAGCCAAACGTGCCCGTCACAAACAGAAGAAGGTAAACTCCTTTTGTAATCAGGAATTATGCTCTTTTGTCTAAATCTAATCATAATAAAACTATATTAAAATGCAATACAACTCTTTTTATTTAAATTTTTTTACTTCATTATAAGAGACTTAGAAAAGGAAACCTTAAGTAGTTTTGCGTAACCTTTTATTTTTATTTCTTAATTTTTTTTATTTATTTTTTTTACAAAAATCTGCTTAGTAATATATGGAAAAACGTTGGAAACAAATAATAGGTCAAATAATTTGACCTTTATAGGACAAAGCAAGATTTGTTCAGTTTGTAAAATGTCATGCTGACCCAAAAAGCTTAATGATATTTATGAATGAGACAATGCATGATATTTGTTATTTAAAAAAAAAAAAAACTAGTCATGGAATCAAACTGTCTCTGGTTTTGTTTTGGTACAGCTGGAGGAGAAAGCCCGTCTAGAGGCAGAGGCTCGAGAATTGGAAGTACAACAGCAACTTCTGAAGGAACAGAGGATGCGGCAGCAGGAGGAGGAGGCGGCACTGAAGCAGGAGCTGCTCCGTCTGCAGGAAATGCAGCAGTTGCGAGCATCTAAGAAGAAAAAGAAAGACAATAAAATCAAGGCGTTAACCAAGTCTGAAAATCATTCTCTCGTTCCAACAACCAACAACCCTCAGCCTCTTCAGCAGACAGCACAGAGCGTTTTAGAAAAGAACATGCAGAATGGCAAAACTCAGCTACTGCACAATCTCATCCGTCTCAGTCCTAAGGAGCCTCGTCTAGAACCTGAATCCCCCACCGGTGGGAAGAATGGCCCATTGCAACAGCCAAGCCCAAAGACTTGCAAAGAGAGACCTTCAGAGTCTCCTGCTCTCCAGAATGGCACGTCCTCCCACCCAGAGTCCTTCCATACCAAGGTCAAACCCAAACAGCAAGCAAATGGCTCCAAACCCAACGGTGAGGCCACAAAGAGGTCCGCTGAGACCTCCAAAGCTCCAGAGCCTCCCAAAGCCGGGAATGCAGCCAGCCCTCAAACTGACGCCAAAGCCAAGCAGAAAGCTTCAGACGAGTCAGTGACCGAGATCAAGAGGGATGAGAGGACTAATGAGAAAAAGCCACAGAATGGAGGGAAAGATGAGAGGAACTCTCCTGTTATTGAATCTTCAGCTTTAGACTCTCCTCAGCAGAACGGCAAAGTCCCAAACAACGAGTCCCCGCAGCCCAAAAGCAAAGCCAAGAAGAATAAGAAGAAAAAAGCAGACAAGATGAATAACTCAATAGGTGAGTGTTGTGAATTGCCAAATTGTCTGAAGATAAAGGATAAAAAGATTTGTCCACTTTTGAATGGAAAATCAAGTCAGAACTCTCTTGTTGTCCAACAGATGATGTATTTCTGCCCAAAGACATTGATTTGGACAGCGTAGACATGGATGAGACCGAACGCGAGGTGGAATATTTCAAAAGGTACCGTTTGGTATTGGTAATGTTTTTCTCTGGCATTCATGACCTTTTGTTCCCCAACAAATACATTTTTCACCCTTTTTGCAGGTTCTGCTTGGACTCGGCGCGTCAGACAAGGCAGAGGTTGTCCATCAACTGGTCCAATTTTAGCTTGAAGAAGGCCATGTTTGCTGCCCACTAATGGGTCTTCCTTTCAAAAGACAATGGCAGGAATCGATAAGCGTTCCTCCGGTTTCTTCTCTCTCTCCCATGTTTCTACAGACTGACTGCTGACCCCAGTGCTGCTATGCTTCAACTGCTCCTCCGGTCTACATTATCCATGCCGCCTTGCCTTGTCCTTGTTGCTGTGGGTTCCTCAAAGAACCCAAAACGGGCTTGTATTCCTGCAGTACTTCTGGAGAGGAAAAAAAAGAGCAAATTAAAAAAAACAACCACAAAATGCTACTCTATAAGTTTATCCCTATTATTTTGGTTTCCCTTTCTTCTTTTAAAAAGCGTGTGTGCTTTTTGTCAGTGAGTGGGCCGTTTCCTTTAGGTCTGTGCCATGTTCTGGGTTTTCTCTGGCTTTATGTATATTAGGATGAAGGCACTGCAAAAGACATGCTTCAAGAAAAAAGACGAATATGAAAAAAAGATCCTTTTATTCTGATCAACTGTGGCTTTGCTCACCTTTGCACCTAGCACTGCACTTCCTTACGACTCGTTGTCAAGAGAATCAGACTGGTCAGCTTCACGTCATTGCCCCGAATCTCTCCCTTTATTGGGAGAATGGCTAATACTTGACAATGTTCATGTCGGTTTTTCATTTAAAATTGCTCAGTGTAACAACTGTGTTCGTTACCATTTTATTTTTGTTTTGTTTTTTTGTTTTTCCAACTTGTACCAAGCTTGTATCAGAATACTTTCAGAATTGAATCGAAAAGAACAATACTCACACTATCAATCTGTTATAGAGTGTATATTGTATTAACACTGAAGCCGGACTGGCTACTTTTTAACATATTGTTAAGTAATATTAAAATCTTGTCTTTCTTTTTGAAAGATGGAATACAGTAGAGTGGCAGGACATTTCTGTGTCAGTTGGTTTTTTTAGTTTTTTCCATTTGGCTCCATCTCATAACGCTTATAAAATTCCTAACCTTATCCAATCAAGGGGAAATACAACACCGACTGCAGATCAACATGAAAGGAGCAACCTAACACCCCTAATTTGCATGACTTGGCACCTTGCAACGGGTCCGTCCCCATCGTTCTGGTAAGAACGGATGCGTGTGAAACACCACAACCTTTTTCACTCAGTGTTTACAGATTTACACTGACAGCAATCATAGCAGTGATAATAGTAATAATAGTTATGCAAACATTCTGGAAAAATAGCTCAATGTGAGGTGAAGTCATGTTTATTTTGCTTGGGTTTCTTTCCTGTGACTTTATTACCAGGGTGTGGCAGGTACAAGTCAGTGAAACTATTCTTTCCAATCCAAACAGTGAGCATCATTGGAAGCAGGTTATGCAGTATTATTGTTGCTGCTGAGAGGTGAGTGCATGTTAAAAGTAGAAACCTTAAAATAAAAGTATTTAAGATTGTATCATTTAACGCTACTTGTTTCAAGTAAGCGTGCCCAAATGAATGCATAATGAGATAAAGGTGATATTTAGGTTCATATTTTTTAAATAATTTCAGCTTGTCAAATTGATAAAAAAAAAATAGACTTAGAATAGACTTTCTAAGTGTTCCTTTTGTTTTTGTGCATATTTCTCCGGTTCACATTATTTCGAAGGGAAAAATAGTGCTTGTGATATTTCCTCAAGCTAATAATTCTCTTTTTATATCCCTGGTTTCATTATAGACTATTTTATAGACTATTATTAAGCTGCCCTCCAGAGTTTATATTTATTCATTTTTGTCTCCTCCTCAATAATTTTAAGATAATAATAACTTTGTCTGATGCATTTTACATAATCCTATTGAGACATTTAAAATTTTTAATATCAGTCATTTTTAAAATAATAAAACTATTTTTTTCTTTTTGACATTACAGAGATGGGTCAGATTTGTCTTTGTGTATAAGGTTAAAAGAAAAAGAGATGTACGTGATTTAGGCTTTTTCACTTCCTAATTGCAACAAAAAGTGAGATTACCTCATTCTTCAAAAACTGTATTGGAATCCTGTTTTAAAATAGGGCATATTTTTAATCTTTGAAACCATTTGACAGACTATTTCTAAACTTACTCCCACTGAACGGGAACTTTTGTCACTATCCGTCATCATCAAACTTTGTTTTATGTAGGGCTTTTTTTTCTTTACTTCCTGCCAAAAAAACAAAACTTTGCTGTGGTGGAACGCCTACCTCATTTTAGCGTGTAACAAAGAAACCGCTATAACAGGTTAGATGAACTGTTGCTTGTCTTGTTCTGGAAGAGACGATCTCATTTCAATAATTGAAGAATTTTTACACTGTCATGTAATTCTAAATGGCAAGCATAAAGTATCACAGTTTCCAGAAAAATATGTAGCTAAACAGTGATGATAAAAAATATTTCTTGAGCAACAAATCAGCATATTGGAATGATTTCTGAAGCATCATGTGAGACTAATGATGCTGAAATCTAGCTTTGCCATCACAGAAATAAATGCAATTTTAGAATATATTCATATAGAAAACGGTTGTTTTAAACCGTAATGATATTTTACAGTATTGCTGATTTATTGTACTTTTGATCAGATACATGAGAATTTTCTTTAAAAACAAAGTAGTGTAAGATAAACTACATTTTAGTGCAGTAATTTTATAAAATAAAATACAAATAAATCAATTAATATATGTATTTATATAATTGAAAACTGACCACGTGTTTGCCTGGAAAATCGGAGAATGAACAATGGGAGATTTTGTGAATCTCCCGGTAATGCTTTTGTAAGTCTGCCCAGTTTTAGTCAACTATGATGCAATGCTGGAGTTACCTCATTTGTGTAAAATCTTTTTTTAGTAAGACATTTCTGGTTGAGGCCAGATTCACTTTGTACGTTCAACATGAAGTTTAAGTTGTTTTGACTGAATGAGAACAACTACACAAGATGATATATCAACACTAAATAGTAATAATAATAATTATATATATTGTCTCCCATGCTAAAAATCTTCCATGACATTTTTTTTTTTTTTAATTTTCAACTGTAGAATACGTGTGGAGCCTATAGTCTTCAACAGTCAGTCTTCCAAAGCAGGACTTGGACAATAACAGGGTCATAAAGAAAGTAAGAGCTGGGCTTATTAGAGAGAAATCAAAGATCGTAGATGAGATGGTGTAGTTTCTAATCACTGGTGAAGATCTTTTCATTGAGGATGGCCCAGAGCTGGGGAGAGACAGACAGCTCAAGAGGGAAAATCCCCATCGTTCCACGTACTGGAATTGACAATAGCGTTCTGTCTAAGCGCTGATCGCTCTTATCAAAAAAATAACACAACAGGCCATGATAACTCAAACACAGTTGGTAACAACAACAGCCTATGTTAAATAAGGTGCTGCTCTTCCAAATAAGCGCTGAAGTTAGCCAATGCTTGGGAATTCCCTGCTTTAAAAGATTAAAGGCCATATTTATCCGTTTTGGCATGGCGTTTTATGAAGTTTTCCCTCTTGGAGCAACACAGCGGATAAAGTTAAGGATAATAATGCCAAGCTCCACCATGATAGGCTACTTTGGATTTTTTTTTTCTTGTGCTGGTGTTGAATTTTTAAATATCAGTTGTGGAGCTAATTGTGTAAGTGACATTTGGTCTTTCTGCGAATAGTTTTACTGTAAAAGTCATGTGATCATATGACCTAATTATTTCCACTTTCTGAAGGTTGATTGTGGTGTGTGTGTGCTTTTCTGCAGTTCATGTGTGGGTCTCACATTATTGTAGGTGTGTATGTGGGGAATCCCTTCCAGCCTACCTTTCACTTCTCCAAGGAAAACTTTTCTTAAAAGAGTAAAACTACAGTGGGCCCACACATCCATCACTTCAACTCATCTCCAGTTACGTTCTTCACAGCAACACGATCTTCTCTATAACTTCACAACAAATGACTCCTGCAGGTAGAAAAATGACACGCATCTACTGAAGTGTGTGCTTGTGCGACGTCATTTCGAGAGTGGTTACTTGACTGAAGTAGAGAGCATGAAACTCCTGCTGGAGTTTTCCCTCCTACCCCGTGGCAGCTAGATAGGGTCGTGCGTCTGAGCTCATCAAGGGTTTATTGACTCAGGGGACTGTGATGCTCTTTTACATGTCTGACGCGATCTTGTATATAATCAGAATATGGGCCTGTACTTATGACCAGTTTCCCAGATATAACACAAAGGTGGTGATCGAAAAAAAATTACTAGGGAGATAATTAGGAGCCAATTCACAGAATCACTTTTCAGAAGCTACTTTAGTGAGCCTAGTTTTAACGATTAATCTCATTCAAAAGTTTGTTTACATTATGCATGTATGCATGTATGTATGTATGATATTAATGCTGTCAAAATTAGCGTGTTAATACAGCCGATTAATTTTTTCAGTTTAACACGTTAAAATAATTTAACGCTGTTAACGCAGGGGCGGAGCCTATGGTTGGCCACCCCACTCATAGCTGCTGTTTTCGTATGGCGCAGGCCTTCTAGAGGCCTTTGAGTCAATCGCCTGTATGAAAGGCCCACGGTATTGATACAAATACTTCAGCTACAATAATGTTTTTTTTTTTTAAATAATGTCTGTTAATACTTGTTCAAAACTTTAGCAAAGTTTGTACTATTTTCTTATTTTGAGAAAAAATTATTTTTGTTCAATAAATATACTGTCATAAAAATGTTAATATAAAAAAATATATTTTAAAATACAGAAACAAAATAATTTTAATAAGTAAAGATTCTGAACGTATTGAAGGAGATCCAATAATAATTGAATGTAGATTTACAGGAGTAACAACAAATTATTATATTATATAATATTATTAATACCATGTTTTTAAATATGATGGTTTCATTCTAAACATGGTGATTATCTCTAATATGGACACCCAACATAATATATGATATTTACCATTTGAATCTAACCATGTCATGTCAACAAATGGAAAAGTCAGCCATCTATTAATTCTAATGTTAATTACTGTGCGCCTTTAGCCCCAACAGCAGGGGCGCTTTTTACCCAAATGCCATACTTTTACATATTTTCGTTATTTAAAAACTGTTGCTTTAATTATCTTAAACAAAACTAAAAATCGTTGTAAAATAATTGTATTTTTAGAATACCATACCATTTATTATGATTTGCAGTTTGTTGAAACTTAGTAGGCCTAATGATTTATTTTTTACTGATGGATTGAACCTGATTTTTTTTTTAAATGCAAAAGTTACGTGAAACTATTTGAAGGACACATTAAGAAATTCTGTTCAATTGTTCGCAATTCTGACATCACAGCTAGTGTTACGGTATTGTGCTGATGGCGATATTCACTTTACGCACTATCCTAGTGTTCTTGTAAAGACTGCAATATACTTTGTGCTTGGGGGTCATTGTCAACTATTCAGGGATCACAGTTGGCTCTGCAGTATTGCGCTGAAATTTGCTTCATGAGCACTGTATGCATATCCTAGCGTACTCATAAAAAAAAATATATATATTTTAGGGCTATATTTTATCTAAAAGTCAGTTGTTAGTGGTCCAGGCATTGTGCTGCTTGGTGTTACACACATTAAACACTCGCACACTTTAAAGATGTAATAGTGTCCTGCAGTGAGGAGTTATTTTTGTAGGCCAACCTGAAAGTTCGCAGTCACTCTGGTTCGCTCAACAAAAACCCAATAGAGAACGACAGACCTACACTACTAAGTGCCTACTCTTTATAATTTTATAAGAGTTACAATAGTTTTCATAAGCGTGATTATAAACAAAAGCAGCCTGGTGAGTATGTGAGTTTAACTGTTTGTCATGACATTTAATGTCCCCAGCGGCCTCTGTAGTCCCATTTAGACACTTGTTAGCAACCACCTTGTTCAAGAGAGGTAAAAAATAAATCGCAAAGAGGTATTTTAGGTCATAGAATAAATGTAAAACAAGAGAAAAATGCACTTTTGTTAACCTATTCACAAAAATACATCCAATGGTACATCGCGCACTTTTTGACGCGATGTACCATTCGACCCGAGTTCGAGTCTTTCACCAAACTTTTTTTTCTCCCTTTTCAAATCTCATATTGCATCAGAAAGGCATTTATTTTCAATAAAAATGAAGGAAATAATAAGTTGAAAATAAAAGTATCGGGTAGGTGTAGGGAGGGCTTTATTGTCCCAATAAGGTGGCATCCATTTAATAATTTGAATTAATACTACAATTTACACTCAATACATCATTGCGTACGGTTTTATAATGTATTACAATACTGAGGTGCAGATAATTGCCACTATTTGCAATAAGTCGTATAAATAGCAAAAAATCTTGCTATTTTAACATAGTGTAAATAGAATCTAGCTACTTGCACTTAGTGTAAATAGCATATAGTTATTTAAATACTGCTATTTTCACTTGGTGTAAATAGCATCCATCGCTATTTGCAGTTAGTGTAAATAGTATCTATCGCTAAAAAATATATGCTATTTGCACTTAGTGTAAATAGCCGCTGCCTTTAAATTATTGTCACGCGTGTTGTCATAACGGCTTGGATAATGTGTTATTGGCCTCTAAAAATTATAGGAGCTGTTTAGCTTGGTACAAAATGTGTAAATAATGTTTAACATTAGGAATTTAGATTCTTTGATATTAGTGTTTGTACAACACAGAAACATAATGCATCTAGTTTCAATTACAGACACTAGCCTTGTTTGGTCCCATAGCCTCCTCCCCTTTAAATAGCCAGTCCCGCTATATCCCTCTACCCGACAGTCGCCTGCTTCTCTTCTTCTATTCACTTCTAGGCCTCGGGACAGCTGAGAATCTGCCGCAGTTATAGCCTGTCCATTCAGTTGTGTTTGGGAAGGGGCTTTCCACCACTTGTGCACATACACTTTCAAATCCCATGGGACTTGAGTTTAATGCTTTATGACACACTATGCCTCATGATCTTGCCAGCATTATCACAACTCTCTCAGTGTCCGGTTTCCCATATCTTACTAAAAATTACCTTTGACTGTACAAGCACTCACAGACACAAACAAGATTACACAGTTTCAAAAAGGTCCTTAGGCAAATATTTTATTATAAAAATAAATCCTCCTCTAGTTATCACATTTCTCTGTCTTAGTTTGGCATCTTTGTGATATTTTCTTGTCAATTAATATTTTTGCTGTTAGTGCCTTAAAACCCCATTCAAGTGTTCAAATGTGTTCAATAGGAGGCCATTTTGTCATAGGCAGCATCTGAGACGTGAGAATTTCACGTCGCAGTTTACCAGGATGTAGGGAACTTCCTCTCTTACTTAAAACTAGAATGTTTTCAACTGCAGAGGGGGATCGAATGGCAAGTACCTCACAGTCAAAAGGTGCCTTAAATTCTAAGAATGTAATGACATGTTATATGACAGAGCCTTTTAACACTTATGATCGGAATTCGGAAACTAAAGTTTGATTTTATATATATATATATATATATATATATATATATATATATATATATATATATATATATATATATATATATATGAATGAATCAGAAAGGCGATTATCAAAAGATTATTAATAGTGTGCGCTGTGCTGCTCTGTATATTCTGTTACAAATTCCGATTTAAAATGTAAGCCCAAGGCAAATAATAACAATACACTTTACATATAGACGAAAAATGAGATATAAAAATATAACAATCTTTACAAATAGCACCATAATAAAAACAGTATGAATTATATTCAACAGTCTAATAATAAAGAAGCTTATGTATTAAATATAAAAGGTTATGTACTTTTATCATCTGTATTTGGCAATAATTAAAATAGCAAAAAGTGCAAACCAGCTGATAAAGAGAATACATATTGGTGAGGTATATGATACCAATTTTACGATCCATCTGATTTATACACAGATTTGCAATACAGTATTAAGCTAAATTTGATTGAAACTCTTGAAACAAAACCTTAAAACCAAATAAGTGACAAAACCCATCATAACCAAGCCATCTGCATTCAATGACAGCCATGTGCGTAAGCCTTTGAACTGGGAATGACTAACCCAAAGTCATATCTTGAGTCCTATGCCACAAACGACCTTCTAAACATCAACCAAGCCCACAATCGAAAAGCCAAGCCTAAAAACCCCGAAAAAAGCTCTTCCTTCGACTCCATCCTGTTTAAACGTGCCCCTGCCTTCATCAACACCCTGTCACAAGCATCCCATAGTCTGCAAGCTTGTAGTGATTCTGTCCTCAGTGCTTTCTGTGCCCTGTGAAAAGTCAGTGAGGTGAGAGACTCACAGCTTGGCACACTCGTCCCAGTGGTTTAGGTATTCGGTTGCATGCTCGTCGTCATACGTGGTGAGACAGCGAGGGCACTGCAGTTCAGCGGCTCCCTGCGGTGCTGTGTTACTGATAGTCCTTTTTGAGCTTGTTTCTGGGGGAATGTTTCTTCGTGGTTCGGCAGTGTCCGTCTGTCGGTGGGGAACTTTTTTTAGACCCATGTGAAGTCGCCGTGAGGATGAGGCATCTTGGACGCTCTGAGCGATGAAGAAACAAAGCGTGTTATTTAAAGGGAATTGGATTTGGATTTTTAAGTCTCATGCTGGTCAGGTTGCACTGAAAAAAAGTGGTGACCTAAAAATTGTAAATGCACTGGTTTCAAGTCAAAAATCTAATGTAATAAAGCTGAATCTACCTAAATACAATAAATTATACCACCAAGACTACTTTTTATGGGTTAAATCATGTAAAAATGCAGGTTGGCATTTCTTCCAGTGTGATTTAAAAAAGGAAAATCTATTTTTGTAAGTATGTTATTGTGTGTCAAATCATCCATGTATTATTGTTCTTTATTTTCTTTTTTACCCCATTATGTTGTAATCAAAATGTTGTCATGACAGAATTCTCTTAAGTGATATTTTCCAGACTTTCCACGAATAATTTAGTCCACTTAAACCCTGCCCATCCATGTTCGACTGCACGCTCAAATTCATTTTTCAATGCAACGCCCACATCTCAAAATCCAGTAAACAGCTGCATTGCTCTCAGATGTGCATCAAGAAACTGAAGAAAATATCTGTTGCTACTTGAGTTTCATCGTGACTTAAAACAATTCATAATAATTGAAAAATAATTATATAATTTTAAACTATTTATTCTTATTTAATATTAATATATTTTTTAGATACTTTTTCATATATCATGCTGGTCGAGTTATTTTGTAGTTTGTAGGATTTGTTTTAATTATTAAAAAATGTACATAATATATCTTTTTTTATTCCTTGAATTTGTAAATATCATTACGTTTTCGGGGAGTTGCACCACGTGGCATTTTACAACCTAAACTAACCTTGCCTTGCCATTAAAAAGGTATAATTATCTTTTCAAGAAAGTTGACAAAAGGCTTTTATTTTATGAGACTTGCCTGTGTGCGTATTTGCAGTTGAAGTCTCCCAACTTCATCTTGAAGGTCCAGGATTTTACCCTGAGCCCTTTCTCTGTCTGCCCTCTCCGATTTGAAGTCCTCAACATAGGCTAAAACCTACAGGAGAACAAGCAAGGCTTTTGGTTCATGGGCAGCATGCCAAACAAAACTTCTCACTTTTGTTGTGACAAAAATACAGTGACTTCCTGTTTTAGAGGAATTCAAAATAATGATAAAGACCTGCTGCTCAAGCATCTGAATGCACTCCTGGTTTCTTCTTTTACTGTCATCCCTCTCTCTGCTGAGTCTCTCGCACTCCATCATCTTGTCCTGCAGGAGGCCGTTGAGCCGCGTGATCTCCTGCTGGAACAAAGCCACGTTGCCCCCAGCCAGAGTTTGGGTCAGGGTCGGACCTGCGGATGCCAGACCGTTTGATTCTTTCAACTTCTGACACAAACCCCTCACGTACTCCTCTCTACTGGAGTCGTACTTCTGCCACTTTGAGTTTAAACCTTCCACCTGAGATGGAACAAAGGCATGTATTTATGATGTGAACAGACAAAAATTACATGACATTTTCCAAGAATATTTCACATTGTTTTGTCTTTCCATAAAAGGTACTGAGTGACATTTTCTGCAAATGAAAC
This sequence comes from Barbus barbus, assembly GCF_936440315.1. Taxonomy (NCBI): domain Eukaryota; kingdom Metazoa; phylum Chordata; class Actinopteri; order Cypriniformes; family Cyprinidae; genus Barbus; species Barbus barbus. The sequence goes on along the minus strand of NC_136736.1, from coordinate 12,022,608 downwards.
AGGTAAAACAAATGTTAGTGGGTGATGATCCATCATGTGAGCCTTACATATGCAACTCTCTTTTTAAGCTGGTCGTTCTCCCCTTCTAACTTGCTGATGATGACATTTAGATGGGGAACTTCAGGGGAATCTTTTGTCTAATGAAGATACAAAAAGCAAGGTCAAATATAGTTGTTAAATAAAGTGTTTTAAAGGTGGCCTGGACATTGTAGAATGCCGATAGTTTCCCCAACACACCTCATTTGCTTGAGTTTTCTGATCTGTCATGGCTGTCTCGCTTTTCTCTTTCTCCAGCCGCCCCAAAAGCTCCTGGCACACATGCACAGTGGCCCCAAGCTGTGCTCTCAACTGCTCGGCTTCTTCAGCGAGAGAGTTGCAAAGGACAGCCCTGGTGGCCTGTGTCCGATCGCTTTCGGCCAAGGTGGAGCGCAGTCGCTGGATCTCCCTTTCTTTCTCCTGGTCAGGCCTCTCCCTGATGGTCTCCAGCTCTTGATCCTTCTCCTTCAACTTTTCTTGCAACCTCTGGATCTCCTGGAACATGCAAACAGTCAGAAGACTTTTTCATGCCCATTTCCTGGCAGGTGAACGTGAACAAGAAATTCACTTGTCTCGCCACAACTAATGCATATATACTGTGCTCCTGAACAAATGTTTACTCATAAAACTGAAAATGACCGCTGTAAATTTGTTTGCTCTTCTTGGTTAATCAGGCTGGTCTGCTTTAGAAAGGTTTTGAGCACTTTTCAAATGGTGAGACTGGTGGACCACTACCATTGTAGGCTGGATAAAGCTCTTTTATTATTCTTATTCTTATCTTATCATGTTTACTTGATTAAAGAATTCTAGTATTTTACAACAGAAGGTTTACTTTACAGTGCGTTAGCTGGTAAGATGTACAGAGAAAAACAATCAACTTGACATCTTATAGGTGATTGCAGCAGGAAGATAAATGAAAAATGTGTTTTAACTTACTGTTTTACTGGTTTCCATTCTCTGGGCGGCGGCCGCCTCTGACTCCTTGAATTGTTGCTTTAATTTGCAAATTTCCTTACACAAACTCTCGATGAGAGATTTCGACGGCCCTACAATATAGGGCTCCTCTCCCTCTATGACCACTGTTTTCTCATACTTCCCCAGTCTTGCCTTCAAATCGGCAATAATTCCGTCCTGGGAGCTGACCAATTGATTTAAACGAGCAATTTCTTGTTGTGTTTCGTGGTGAAATGTGTTGAGTGTAGAGCAGCTGCGCAACTTCGCCCTTAGCGTGTCGTTCTCCCTCTTTATCTCATCCATGCTGAACAATCCGCTCGCGCGTTAGAACCAATACATAAAGTTCGATTTTCCCATAGATTGCACAGGTTTGAGTGTCATAGGCTTACTACATGCGTCTGCTGTAGACCAAAGGCAGAAAGCTTCAGTCTGTGAAAGCCTCACTCAATTTCGAAATTATCTTATGAAGAGGGGATTTCCTTGCGGGGACTTCCCCATCTCAAATTGAGTATATTTTTCTCGTATTTCATATTTAAACGTCGAAAAATAGTTCGGTAGCAGCCCTTATTTTGACATCACAAGAGTTCATATCGGAGTCGTGTGTGGTTTAATTGAGATTTTACACGTTTTCGAGACTGTTGCCGCTCTCCTCGGTGGGGAGATCAGGTTTAGGAAGATCACAGATCAGCTTGACGCCGCCTGGTGCGTGTGCACGAACATTACGCGAGACCTTCACTTCGCAGCCTACGCTTCCAGTGACGCGACGCGGTGAACTAAAGTAGACAGTTTCCTTCATTATAATGTAGGGACGTTCTAGTTTGTCTGGGAGCTGTAATGGGACTTTAACACACAAAGTCCCTTATTTAGAGGGCGTTGAACTTGGCTCACTGGGACAGGTGGTTTTCAGAAAGACAGACTTTTGATAGAGTTAAGTAGCTAAGGCATGAATATGAGATGAAAGTAGGGCAAAATATTTTATCGCATTTTTTTAAAGGGATAGTCCACTTAAACATGAAGAATCATTTTTATTTTTATTTTTTCACCCTCATATCTTTCCAAACTTTATCCTTCCTACTTGCAGAACACAAAAGATATTTGGAAGAATGTTGGAAACCAACCAGTTTTGGTTCCCATTGACTTCCATTGTATTTTTTGTCCATACAGTGAAAGTAAATGGAACAGAAACAACTTGGTTACCAACATTCTTCAAAATATCTTTGTTCCATTATTCCAAATTCACAAGTTTGGAATGGGCGTAAAGTATGAATCTTTGTTTTTGTGTTGACATCTTTTTAATTAGCCTACAATTTAGGAACATTTCTTTGCCTACAATGTAAACACACACACACACAGACAGAGAGCGAGAGATTATACTGCAGATTTTAGCCTAAATGTTGCTATTTGACAATGATGTGGTGCGAAATAAGTGCTGCTATTCAGCATTCAAAAAAAAAAAAAAAAAGTTGTGACGTATTGTCAAGTATGGTGACCCATACTCGAAATTGGTGCTCTGTGTTTAACCCATCCAAGTGCACACATACAGCAGTGAGTAGTGAACAAATGCGCACACACACACACACACACACCGTGAACACACACCCGGAGCAGTGGGCAGCCATGCTGCAGCGCCCGGGGAGCAGTTGGGGGTTCGGTGCCTTGCTCAAGGGCACCTCAGTCGTGGTATTGAGGGTGGAGAGAGCGCTGGACATTCACTCCCCCCACCTACAATCCCTGCCGGCCGGGGACTCGAACCCGCAACCTTTCAATTACGAGTCCGACTCTCTAACCATTAGGCCACGACTTCCCCTATATAGAGAACATACAAAATGTGTATTGTTTAATTTTATTGTACCATGTAATATATTGTGAGCTGAACAGCTAACCTTAACCTCTGAGGAAAATAGCATCTGACAATTTTATATGGTCTTTTTAAACTGGGGAATCTGGCAAATTCTTACACACAATATATTGCAGTCTCTGAAAAACCCATTATTTAAAGTTTTTACCCCTTTTTGTCATAATGGATAATGCCTGCCATTATCTTGGATCACACTGTGTCAATTGTCTAGACAATGAAAGCCAATGGTGCTTAGTCTGTTATCTGAAGACTGAACCATAAAACAGTAATTTTAATTATACAGTAATTAACAAACTTACAATGTCTAAACCCCCATTCTTAGCGTAAGGAATCTTTATCCCTCTGCCAAAAGCAGCACACATGAAATGGCAGAAAATCCCGCTCAGCATGTAATGTTTGTGTGAGTTCATGATGTTCTGCCTAGGGAAACCCCAACACTGTTCTTTAAAGTTTGCCACCATCTTGTGGTATCAAAACAGCAATGACATGCGTTTGACAGACATGATGTATTACTTGTAAATAAGTCAATAGCACATACACACACATAATTGTTGCAATATTCCTTACTGCTGAAAGTGTTCTTTCATAGCTTGATGTTACACAACAGCCAGTTCAGCTGTCTAAACACATTTTTATTGTTTAGGCATGCTTGTGCAAAGGTATGAACTAAATCTGTAAAATTATAGGCAATGAAGTTGGTAATTACTCTTGGATTGCATTAGGGCAACCCTTTAATTTTAGGAATGTATGTGCTTGCATATGCAACTTTTAACATTAAGAATTCCTGGGAAATACAGGACTCGTGCAATACTTGACTTTTTCTTTACTTTATTTATTTGAAAATGGTTAATACCAACAGTATAAATAAATGACTACAAAATCTATATAAAAAAATACTGTACACAACTTCAGCTACAGAGATAGCCAATGATAAAAAGCAAATATTAAAAAAAGTATAAAACAAAAATATCAAACTATGCCTACAATGTGTGTAATTTTAAATTAAAAACAGACTGAGGTACCTTAAAAACAGTATTATTAACATTTATTTAATGGGTTATATTAATACTATATAGATTTCCTTACATACCCTCGTTTCAATATTTTCCTTAATAGAACATTCCCATTTTAATATATTCCTGGGATTTCCACTTGCAGATATCAGAGCATCGAGTCATAAAATTATTTCTTAAACTGCTGCTGGGGCTCAGTGACATCAGGCATTAGGATGCCATTGAAAGGGTCGGTTGCACCATCATCACCAATATCCTGAGGAAAGTCTTCCTCACTGTCACATTCTTGGCTGTCAGCCCCTGGTTGGCACTCAGTTGAGCGACTTTCGCTGTCCACTGCGCTGTTTTTGGACTCGCTGCTTTCACTGCTACTGCTGCTGCTGCTGCTGCTGCTATTGCTGGCACTGTTCTTAGTACCATCAACGATATAACTGTTTTCAGTGCTTTCACTTGTGTCGGCACCGTTATCCTCTTCCTTTGTGTTCAGAACATCCATTTCCTGGCTTTCACTTGATTCACTGCTTTCACTTTTTTTTGATGCGTCACTGGTGGATTTGATGTCATTCTCTTCTGGCTGGCTGGTCGCTTGCACAATGGCATTATTGTCCTTATGGACCCATTTGAGGGTGTAGATCCAGCCCTGTATGAATGCATTATATAATGGTTGTTATTCCTGTGTTACCAGACTTACCACACACATTGTATGATGCATGAAATTGGACGTTCCTTACCCTACGAACGTTCTCTTTACTGCTTTGAGTGTTATCAGATATCAGTGCAGTCTCGCTTTTTCCAATCTAGATAAGCACAGATGACAGAACGTGGGAGAGTATAAACAGGAAATCAATTTCTCTGCAATCAATACGCTTTAGAGCATGAGTTTTAGGTTGTATTAAAGCAAAGTAACTTACAAGACTTTCCACAGAATGGCTTTCACTAGAGATCTTGGAGAAAAAAAAAAAAAAAAAAAAATAAATATATATATATATATATATAAACATGGTTAGACATTTGCAGTCATATTGATCTGTTTAGTGGTTATGAAAATTTGTGAAAAGATGTGAAAAGTTATTTTTAGTTATACCGATTCATTTGAGTCCGATTCAGTTGATTCTGAGCTCTATCAAGAAAACAGAGAAAGTGAAGTTAGCCTATTTTCTTAACAGATATATATTTAAATATTTTCTCGTTAGATTTGTTGACATAATAGTTTTTGCACTTACATTGCTGTCGGAGACAGTTTCCTTAGACTTCTACAAATAAATAAATATATGAATGAATGAATGAATAACTAATGCATGTATGTTTTATTTGTACATTATTCTTTTTATTAAAGCCTATTAAAAATACTAAATGCTGTACAAAAAAAAATTCTTCTTTTTTTCCTGGTAGAAATTTGGCATGGATTTGCATATATAGTTGGATATTCTTGGGATAAGAAAATTAAAAGGTTCTCCTCACTGTAAAACATTCCCAACTGTTTCAACTTAAAAAAGCAACAACAACAACTTAAGTTCAGTTGCTGTCTTAATTTTTTTATTATAATCAAATTGGCTGTGCAATTCCTTTCAACCTGCAAATCCTTAACTTACTGACTTTTTTTTATTTTATATATATATATATATATATATATATATATATATATATATATATATATATATATATATATATATGGAAATCATTTTTTGGATAAACATTGAAAACATACAGTTGTCCCTCCTTCTAGATGCACATTTAAGTTTATTTTTGTATATATGTTGTGGAATATGTTGCGCACCTCATCTGAAGGTTCTGAGGTATTACTCTGGTCGGAGGATTCAGATATTGAAGAGCTTTCCGACTGTGGAATATAAAAGTTTATTAGAACAGCTTACCTAAAACATTTTTTAAAAAGTTACCACAAAGTTTCTTGAAAATAAACTGAGCATCACTTACAGAGTTGGATGCATGTTGAATCATCTCCATAGCCGTTTTATGCAAGATCTGTGTGATAATTCAAGAAAAAAAACGTTGTCACTCTTTGAAATGTATGGAAAGACAGAAGAACATTAAAACTTTATTCACTGCAGTACTCACTGGATTAGCATAGGCTACTCCCAGCAGAGAGAGAATCAACATGGCAGGTTTCATTCTGAAATATAAAATCTGAAGAATAAAAATCAATATAGAATTTGTTTTAACATTTCTTTAAACGTTGCTACTTAAAAATAATGCATTGGGTGAATTTGAAAACCTTACCTTTCTCTTCTCTTAGTCCGAATGCAAAGTCCAAGAAAGCAGAAGAGATCGAGTAAATGATTGAGAGTACTTTACAGAGGGTGTTTATAGCTAAAGCTAAAGACTGGATTTAATGTTATGTCTAGAAAAGCGCTATTTAACAGGCTGACTCTTCATTAAGGTAACAGCATCACTTCCTGCTCGCCAACACTCAGATTACTGTGGGGGCACATTAACTGGAGCTGGAATATACAAGAAAATGAGAGTGCCACAGTAAGAATGTTTACATAATGCAATGACACACACTACAGTGCACGCTCACCCAAACTTCCTCTCCTGTACGTGTCTATTTTAAGATGCTAAACTATAGGGTGTGTGGCCTCTAAATACTAAGTAAGAGTACGGTCTAATCCCACACTGGGACAGGAAGTCCATAATGAGAGCATTCCAACACAGAGCATTTTGTTTTCTTTTTCATATACAAACAGTATGTATATACCTTATTTAAATTCTATATGTTTATTATGGATATAAAATGTTGAAAACAACACATGGCTTGCTTCCTTTATGATAGCTTGCTTATATAAATATTCATATATAAAGATTTTTTTTTTTTCCCCCTCTCTCTCACCACTTCCTGGAGCTCCATATTTGGAGTGCTACTTTTTTTTCTTTTGTGTCTGTGTGTGTGTGTGTGTGTGTGTGTGTGTGTGTGTTGGTGAAGAGTGGAATATTTCCATTTTACAAACATTCCTCACACTCATAATCATTGCAGTGTACCCGAAAACCCACATATAGCAGCACACCGAGATGTTTACTGATATGGTTTAGAGGAAATGTAAAACAATGCATAGTGGTTCACTAACGAATATTCAGCTTTCGCAATTTGAGTGGAATTTGCTTGCAGTTATAATTAGATTTCCTGATAAAAGGTGGATGGAAAGGGTAGCTGTGAGAAAGATGAGAGAGAAAGGGTATATTATTCAAGAGCTCAAAATAAAGAATAAGAGAGAAATAAAGAGAGAATTATTATTAGTAGCAGTAGTAATTATTATATGCTAATATTCTAGAGCTCTAATATTCAAGAGCTAAAAATAAGGAAACAGAGAGAATTATTATTAGTAGTAGTAATCATTATTATTAGTATTATTATTATTATTACTATAATATTCTAGAGCTCTAATATTAAAGCGCTCAAAATAAAGAAATCGAGAGAAATATTATTAGTAGTAGTAGTAATAGTAGTTATTACTAGGTTTTTTCTAGGGTACAGTGTGGTTGAAAACAAGCAAATAAGCACACTATGTTTTAAGATGTTTATTTGTCACAAATTCTAAAGATATATATATATATATATATATATATATATATATATATATATATATACATATATATATATATATATATATATATAAAATTAAAAAATCGAACTAAAATATAAATATATTTTATTGACTGATCGATAGATAGAGGTTTTATTTAAATAAACCAAAATGAACTGATACTCTGTAACCAAAATAGCTGCACAGTGAATAAAATGATCTGGTGTCAGCCAGTTGGCAAAAATTCAAGGTCTGCAAAAACACTGAGCGCCATCTACAGGTGGCTTTTAAACTCTGCTTGTAGCTTTGAATGTCAAAGTTCCCGGTCAAGATCAAGATCTGAAAAATCTACCAAGCACCAGTAGGTCTCTTTGTTTTCCACATAGATATATTACATGTTTTTAGAAAACATAACTAGTTTGTTCAAATAAAATGTTTAATAATCCAAAAATGCTAATACACTGGAAACATTAAATACATTTTTAAAGTTTGAGTGAGGTTAAATTGTAACGGTGTGTTTTGGAGTGACTCTCCATCGCTCTGTTCTTCTCCCCACCCCCCACCGAAGCTTCAGTTAGTTGTGTCTCTTTGAATGGCCGAATGCAGATGAAGGACATCTGATGTACAGTGCTGAGGGGGAGGCAGAAGGGAGCAAGAGGAACTTTGACTGACTGCCTCTCGGTGACTCTCTGTGACTCGAAATTACTCCCCTTTTATCGGCAATATCACAGCTCAGGTAAGTCTCAAATTCAATTTCTAGTTAAGTGAAAAAATTATCACTTCTGAAATAATAGTTAAGGTTAATGGAAATAAAAGGTTATGCAAAAAATGATGATGCATATCATGTTGGTGTCATCAATAACAATGTATATTTTCATATATTAGCAGTTTTTAATTGCTGGAGATTCTTCTTGTGCAAGTTTAAACTTTCTATTCCAAGTTTGTTCTCTGAAAGTAGTTGTCATGATAAATAATCAGGAAGTAAAATATGCACGGCGAAATTGAAGTCATTGTTGTAAATTTACTGTGCATTTTTAAAACAAAAAGAAAATATAAATTAAAATAATTTAATAATGAAAAATTATATATCATCTTTTGGCATGCAGTATCTTCATGCCATTGCACCCCAGTCATTGTCCACATCAACATGGCCAATAATGGGCACATTGTCTCTGTGCAGGAAGCAAAAAGCTTGTGTACTTAGTCGACTCTTTTTCCAGTCTAGTAGCTTCTGATGTTTGCTTTGCCCCTCCGGACTTTGAATGTGACTTTTGAACAGGGCTCATCTCCTGGGCCCTGTTACCACGACAACTGAGGCGGCTGATTTATGCTGGGGTGTCATGGTAGGAGTACGTCCAGCATATAGATGAAGAGCTCTGAACCCTGTGTGAGAACGGCCTAGAGGGCAGAACAGCAGAGTTCTTAGAGAGAATAGAGAATGGGGACATTGTCACTTCAAGTTTTTCAGGAAGTTTTAAGGTAGGGCACAGGACCCTGCTGACATCCATACAAATTATTGTTGATTTTGTTTTGTTTTTCTAGAGATGAAGAAAGACCTGTTTCTCCTCTGCTTTTTGGTCTCAGCACTGGCTGCATATGTAAGTAAAATCTCAAAATGTTCTGCATTTTTTTTCTATAAGGCCACAATCATGTTCAAAGTTCAAAGAACCAAATGGAATCAGACACCAACCCAAAAGACGTTTCCAAGAAGAATAAAGTTCAAAACGCAAGAAATGAGAAATATGCATGGTGGGAATTTGAGACAAGGAGCTTTTAGAGAGTCAATCAAATTATCAAGTGTGTAGATAAATCAGTGGGAACATTGTAAGCTGCAACGAAATCTGTTGTAATATATGACCCGGGCCAACAGAGAGGGTTTGACACAGCTAATCACAAACATGGCTATATATTATTCCATTGCCTTACTCTTGGGATTGGAATGGGAGTAGACTAACTCTTAAATGGAGTTCTGCTGGGCAGTAAATCAATCCCACAGTCCCATGGCTGGTGAAAGGATAATTGTGTAGATTTAAAATGACAAAATGCCTTGCATAAATCATAAGACAGAGGCATGTTTTTCAGTTCAGCTTCGAGAATGTAATGTAAATGGACTCTCAACATTAGTTACTTATCAGGAAATACTTCACTGGCAAGATATCTGTATTTCTCCAAGAAATTACAACAGAGCGGTTAGCCTTAGATAATCTCAAACAATTGAGTTGGAAGGATTACATAAACAGCAATGTAATTTCATGTTGGTATGAGTTTGTATGAGTCGTGCAGCTGAAACAAGATTTTTGACTGGGTAAATTCAGTTGAAATTCAGTTCAAACTCTATGCTGAAAAATGAACATTTTTATAAAGAAAGTTCAGCATGGTATGATACTGTCCTATTTATTACTACCTGGTGAGATATTTGACAGCTTAACCTCAACCTATCCATCTATCCATCTATCCATCTATCCATCTATCCATCTCTCTATCTCTCTATCTCTCTCTCTCTCTTTTTTTTTTTTTTTTAGGTACAAAGTAAGCCTCGTGTAAAAAATCAGCATGTCAAACACTACCCAACTCCAAAAGAGCAGGTAATCATTAAAAAGATAAAATTTACTCGTAGACCTCTGAAAAAAAATATTTTACATATACTTCTGCATTAAATTGTGTTTCCTATAGTTTTCAAGTCGTTTTTGTTTTCAGCCATGTGCCAATATTTTAATATATTTATAAATTATATACAATTATACATTTTATGTTAAAAATATATATTATTATTATTATATTATATTAAAAATGTAAAAAAAAAAAGATTGTTCAAAATCTTTGATTCATTCAGAAACAACAACTGATGTCTGTATGAGAGAGTCATTGAATTATTCACTCAACTGGTTTGTTAAAGAACACTAATTCAATCAAAATATTTCAATTTTTGTTTTATAAATGAATCCAGGATATATAATTTGCTTTCTTCAAAATTGTAAATCTGTTATATGTTGCTTAAATGTAGGATTTTTAAGAACAAAATTTAAAATATTCATAAAAATAATAATCATAATTAACTTTTTCCCAAAAATTTTAAGCCAGAGTCAGTGAAGCGTCATGACAGTAATGATGGAGTTCTGCCCACATTTCTGCCTTTTGAGTCCAGCACACAGGACCCAGAGGATGAGGACAAGAGTGAGGAGAATGAGAGCCATGTGGAGATGAAGCAAGCAGGGGCAGAAGAGCTTGTAGGTTCAGAGGAAGGTGAGAAGAATACACCTTGGCTCCTGAGTGAGGAGGCACTGTCTCAGCTTCTGCAGGTCCCTGAGGAGGTAGATGAACCTGTGGAGGAGGATGAAGATGATGATGACAGTCCAAAAAAAGACAAAGAAATGAAGGAGATGGAGGAGGAGGGAAAGAAAGATGGAGAATCTACAATGACGATTGAAGATGGAACTGAAAAAAGAGAAGGTGAGAACAAGGTAGAGGATGCAAATGAGACCGACAGCAGTACTGAGTCAGAGATACCAATTGATTTGGACTATGCAGCTGACCGTGATGCTTCACAACCACTTCCCACCAAGCTGGAGGAGGTCAAAGCTTCAGCCATCAACATTAAGAAAAAAGAGATGGAGGAAACAGCTGAAGATGTGATTCCCACAGTCACAGTGGACTATGATTCTCAGCAATTCAACACTGACTCTGAGGATATTGCAGAAGAACAGGACGTGCCAGCAGAACAAACCCAAGACGAGCCTTTACAAGACTCTGAGAATGACAATGAACAAGAGAAGAGTGATCAGGATGAGAAGAACAGCACTGAATCTGAGGATAGTGTTCTTTCTAGTGGCAAGAAGACAAAGAAGGAGAAGAAAAAGCAGAAGAATGAAGGTAACAGCCATGGAAAGAGCAAATCCAAGAAGCAGCGAAACAACCAGCAGCTGGAGAAGATGCAGAGTGACCAGGCCAGTACAATAGAAGTAACTGAAGAACATACTCCTAGGAAAGACCCAGAAAAATTGGAAGAGCCCACTGAAAATACAGAGCCTAAAACCAGAAAGAAGAATGGGAAATGGGTACAAAATGCATCACACATACATTGTTATCTTAAAGTAGATGAGAATTTGCTAGATAAACACACAACCGGACTCTAAGCTTTTCACAATACATGCTGGTACAGTATATAGCCAACACGTGCTTTTAGTAGATTAACTAAGTACTATTCATTTAAAGTATTAAAGAAGTGGAGGCTAAATTCACTAACCACCGCAAACAGTTTAACTACATGCTATTAACACCATATGTAGGATATTTACACAGTGCAAACAAAATTATTGATCTTTTTTTATGCAAATTATAGCTCAAACACAAAAGTCAGCCATTCTGAAGTAAAATGTTCACTGATTAGCGCTAAAAGCATGTCCATATTTCTCTGAAATTTTATTACATTGATTCTTCGTCTGAGACATTTCTCAAGTTAAATATTAGTGTTATTGAAAGGTTAAAGCCATACCATTAAGCCATTAAAGCCTGAGTATGAAACATAACATAACCCAAAACATTTAAGTTTACATTTAGTAGTTAATGAATTGTAAGTCTTACATAAGAAAAAATCTTATTAAAAAATTCTTATTTGAAAAATAATGGCTAGTTTATGCAGGGGCGCTAGTTTAAAGTATTTGAATTAGACCACATATTTATAGTATATTCCCTCCAAAGTCTTTGAAATGTTTAAATGTGTTGGTTGTACCTCTTTACAGTCTCGCTTGGTGGGGATGAATCCCGTACAGATCAGGGCCGCTATGGAGCTTTACCCTGACATGCGACCCACCCATCGGCCCAGCGGACAGGGGTTGCCAGATGGTTAGTGTTGTTCCAACATTGTCTCCATAGCCCCGAATTCTTATTAGGAATCTGCTGAGCAAAGTTTTTCTTTAACATAGACTGTTAAACCACCCTGGCTTAAGAAGTCAATGAGAGCCTTAGCGCCTGGTTTACACTCTATCCAAACCAATGGAGGGAAAGGAATGCTGGCACTTTTTGTACAGGGTTGTTATATATAACATTTATTAGATGTCTTTTTGAGAGCCTTTTAAAGCAGCAGTGGATGCTTAATTTGAGGATAGAGTTTTTGAGAAGATATTTACACATTCTTTCATTGTTTTATCCAGACCCCTGTGAGAACTTTCGCTGTAAAAAAGGAAAGACATGCAAAATGAATGATGAGAACAAACCAGTCTGTGTGTGTCAGGAGCCGTCAGAATGTCCTCCCAGTGTAAATGATTTTGAGCATGTAAGTATACCTAATTAGTTTAATATGCATTCAGCTGATTTCAATAAAAATGCTTTAATTTAAAAATCTGAAAAAAGGTACAAATCTGTCACTGGGGTTGTACCCTAAGGTACAAAAGCTAAAAGGTGCATCCTCATTTACCCCTAAATGGTACATATTAGTACCTTAAAGGTGCATATTAGTTCTTTAAAAGTACATGTTAGAACCTAAAGTGTACATTTTATACCTTTTGAAAGAGTACAGCCCCAGTGACAGTTTTGTACCTTCTGAGAGTGCATAGTTACATATTCCATTACAGATCAAACATTTAATTATCAGATACTGATTGAAGAAAAAATATGTTTAAAAATAATTAGCTAATTATAAGCTGTTATCATTGGGACATTTTCATTGTAGGTATGCGGAACTGACAATAAGACATATGACACATCCTGTCAGCTTTTTGCTACCAAGTGTGGCCTTGAGGGGACCAAAATAGGCCACAGACTTCACCTGGATTACACTGGATCCTGCAAATGTAAGAAACACTAATATGCTTATTTTAATTATTAGCACCTGAGAGGTCAAATTTAGGTGTAAAATTAGCATGTGAGAAGATATGTAAAGATATTAGTTTCTGAAGATTTCTCAACAATGTCTCAGAAACTGCACTCAGATTTACCAAAGTCTATAAATACACTTCAGACACATGAATATAAACTCAAATATTTCGCACTGAATTCATCCATTTCATAAATGCATTCACACTTTATTTTAAGGTACAGTTCTTGCCATTACCAAACCGTTAATTATGACTTTTGCCTCAATAAACTCCTAATTTGCTGCTTATTAATGGTTAATGTATTGGGTATGGGATGTAGAATATGGTCATGCAGAATATGTGCTTTATAAGCAATAATAAACAGCCAATATGTTCATAATAGGCATGCTAATAAGTGACCAGTTAAATGTGAGAACTGGTCCTTATACGAAAGTGTTACCGTTCTATGTTCTTAATGTGTATACAGTTTTATTTTTGTCTATTATTATTTATCCTAACATTTATTTTGTGTGTTTTGTCTGGCAGTTATTCCTCCATGCCCAGAGTCGGAGCTGGTGCAGTTCCCTCTGCGTATGCGGGATTGGCTGAAGAACGTGCTTTTGCAGTTATATGAGCATGAATCCATGTCTCCTGGCTTTCTCACAGCTAAACAAAGTATCAGGGTATGTCTATCAAAGATACTGGACAGACAGTTTTTCATCTAGATATCACATGTCTCCCAAAGAGACAAATAGTAGGTTTAAAACAATAAACAGGAGACGAATTCTACTCAGCTCTCCAACTTTTGACAGTAAAACACAGTGTTGATGTTGATGTACTACCTTGAAAAATAGCCCTTGATTAAATCTAAACCACCAAATATGAATTCATCACAGATGACGAATGCTCTGCTCAACAGGTTGAGAAGATCTATGAGAGTGAGAGACGTCTTCATGCAGGCGATCACCCCGTTGAGATTCTACAGCAGGATTTTGAGAAGAACTACATCATGTACATCTATCCAGTGCACTGGCAGTTTGCACAGATGGACCAGCATCCTTCAGACAGGTGGGGGCTGTGTGTTTGTACAGACCTTGCAATATTCTTTAGTTTATCAGAAAGGAGAAATCCCAAATATCTTTGTAAATGAAGTCAAATTTCCTGATTAAAAATATATTTGAACCCTGATTCCGGAAACTTGCTTATAGCTGCCCAATTAGATGAGAACATGCGATTTTGGGAAATTCTCTGCAGTTTGGAGCTCTACAGTATGTGCATACATTGGTCACAAATGGGCAATTCGTGGGCAAGACGTCTGAGGCAGAAACTATTCTAACTGTGACTTACTCATACAGGAGGTTCAGTAATATTTTTAGCTGGTGTGAGGATGTGGTTGAGGGACATTTCCAGAAAAAGACAGACTTGGTGCCAATATCCTCCACAATGTCAGTGGTCAGACAGAGGCTTTAAAGCTGCAGTGTGGGGGAAAACTGCCTACAAACGATTTACTTATAAATGTCTCTCTGCATTAAACTGAGATGCAAGAAAATTTAATATAGTAGCTTTAAGAATCTAGTGTTGGTCTTTCAAATGGAGTGGACATGAAATACGCTCATATTTTCTTTCTTCTGTTAATTTTTATGCTCATGACAATTTTTTTTTTTTTTTGTTCACATTATGCTGTTGCAGGTTTCTTTCTCACTCTGAGCTGGCTCCACTGCGCGTTCCCCTAGTTCCATTGGAGCATTGCACCTCAGTCTTTTTCCAAAAGTGTGATGCTGACAAGGACAAATTGGTCTCCTTCAAGGAGTGGTGCAGCTGCTTCGGTATTAAGGAAGGTAAGACTATTTTGAAGGCCTCATCTTAAACAGTTCAAAGTGATTTTAATTTATTATTCATTCACTTTAAATGCATTATTTATGCACGTTTTAAATAAATCAAAAACTTTAAAAGCAAACCAGGTTTTTCAACTTTGTCATATTTTCATTCCTACAGTGGATATGGATACCAATCTGCTGTTCTGAGCAAGAAAGAAATCGTAAACAAGCATCTCTGAGCTAATAGAAGCTAAGGTTGTCTTTTTTTAATTAAATATTGCAGATGTAATACTGGAGGTCTGTTCAGTGAAATTGTGCTGTTTTGTATGTGTAGATCTTGATGGACCAGAATGTCTAAAAACCTGTTTTTGATGCATTATATGTGTAGCATATAATTTTATGAACTATAGTTAATAATTTAGTTGAAATATGAACAAAAAATATGTAGTTTTAGTTGGAGAGTTTTTGTATGAATTCCAGGGGAAAGGTTTACATAGTGAATATAAACTAAATAAAATAGATTTTGTAAAGATGTTGGAAAATGTTTTCAGATTATGAAAAAAGACACTCTTTATATGTGCTAGTTGTCGAATAATTAGCCTACATATTTATTACAAGTTATACTAATGGCTTAAATGAATGAATCATTTTTTAATTAGATTTTTTTTTTGGGCTGTCAAACGATTAATCACGATTAATCGCATCCAAAATAAAAGTTTTTGTTTACATAATATGTGCATGAAATATATACATGCATGTGTGTATTCATATATACATAATAAATATACACAGTACACACATATATCATGTAAACAAAAACTTTTAGTTTGGATGCGATTAATCGCGATTAATCGTTTGACAGCACTTTTTTTTTTAATCCACCAAGCATTTTATATGACCATGTTAAAGATGGCTTCCTTAAAAAATGATAATGTAATTCTTCAAAACTGTTAATGTCTTTAACGCCTCTATTAAAGTTCCAGTTCGATTCGCATCACAAGTTTTATGTCCTATGTCATAAGCTTTGGAAGCTGTTGCACACTCTGACAACAGTTACTGTGTTTGAAAAAGAACTGTGTGGAGCATGACACTGTAATTAAAAAAGCAAAACAAAAAATGTGTCTGGAAAAAAAAGACCCTTAGGAAGTCATTAAATTACTGCTGTCAGAACTGTGTGCCTAAGTGTGCAGTGTAATTCAATGACCATGTGACTTCTGTGAGCAGTTGAAGCATTGCACACAGTCATCTTCTCTGATTAGACTGACTGCCTCACATGCAATGAACACTTTATCATTTGAGGACAATGACCTCAAATAACCTTATATCATCAGTTACATGTGCCAGAAGTACTAAATTTGGAAATATGTATCTACTAAAGCTGAATGAGACTCCTGCAACCCCACATATACAAGTGGTTCAGAATGTATGGATGGACAAATGCTCTGTGAATTTCTTATTTTCTTTTCTGTAGGATGAATACATGACCAAAAAATATAAGCAACAAAGAGTGATTTATGTAAAAAAGAAAAAAAAAAAAAGATAACTTTTGAACAAATTGATTGTCTCTTTAGCATATACTGTGTATTGGTGTCAGTATCTCCCAAAAACAGCTTTTCACTGGTGGTCTACACTTGTGGTCTTCATCCTCATTTGAACACTTGGGCCAAACACAGGAAATACGTCATATACGTTGTCAAGTGCAAAGACAGCAAGTGTGGGTATTTGGATACAGGTGCATCTCAGAAAATTAGAATATGGTGAAAAAGTTAATTTATGACTTGGATGCGTTACTGTAAACTGTGCCGACTTACAGTCCCACGAGAACAGATATAAATAAAGCACTGGAAATATTGAATTAAAGACGAATGGAAGCATCTGTCATAGGAATTATTATTGGATTTTTTTTTCCAGTAGAGGGCAGCATTACATCAGTACAATTTAGTTTTAGTGACTACCTCGAATCATTTCGAGGATGAGACTTTATAACAGATATTCAAGCATTTAACGTTTGTTAAACAAAAACTGTATATTTAGTTATTCTGCATGAACTTATTTAAAATGGCTGCTTTGGGTGTGTGCTTTTATCAAGTAGCTATTTCTAAATCTAGATTTGAAAGTCTGTTTTGAGGCTCTCTGGGTTTTCATCAGGTCTTTCTCTGGTTCTTGAAAGCATGTTAGCATCTGAATACAAAAATTACTCTCTTAGGAGAGGATATTCAAACATGATCCTCGCCGACTTATAAAAACCAATGTTAGCTCTGGCATAATTGTTTGGCCGTGGCCCCAGAGCATTGTATGAATTAGATGAAAAAGCTAATGGTGTACAGGTGACACTTCAAGGGCTCTCTGGCACTTTAATGGAGTACGAAGAGGGTGCATGTGAGATGTGCTGTTAGGGAATGCAGTTAGAAATCATATGTGTGTGTATGTGATAGCATCTGACTTGAACATCCCCCTTTGATCCCCCATCCGGCTCTTTGTGAGAGTTTCCTGGTATCATCCTGTCCATTTAGTGATCGCTGCTGTAAATTACAGAGGCAAGAGGTTATGGGAAACCATGCCATGCATTTGGAAAATTGTATGTCATTATTGCATATTATCATAGTTATTTTGTGAAACATCATAAAGGTGCTTTTGATGTTTATTTTTTTTTTAGTGTCTGTGTTGGTCTGTTATATAATCTTGATACTTTTTCTTTCTTTATATCTTTTTTTTTAATTTTTTAACTTTTATTTATGAATTATTTATAGCCTAGATGAAAAGCCTCAGTATTAGAAGTCCCATCTCCTCAGGTCATATCTAGTTGTTTGGCAGATATTGTCAGTTTATTGATTTCACATGAAACTCACAACCTTCCTGCCCTTTCTAGCTCTGAATATTTAGATGAATTTTACTCGGCAAACAAGACTTCATTAAATATTCATGTAACTATATCAGTGCAATCAAATAGAGTATTTACTTATCCGCTAAAATTCCATTCTACAAAACCATCTTGGTTCTTACTACCCTTTTGAAGCATCATTTAATTTGACCAAGGAAGAGGATAATGAGTTTGCCGTACATCTAAGCAAGGCTACTGCAGTTGGTCTATGTAACTGGCTTACACGCATCTTGTAAATTGATTTTTTTGCGTCACACAAGGTTCAAGGTTGGGATGAAATGTCCTTCTAATAGAATTAAATTTCAATTCAGTCAAATGCAGTTGTACTAAAAGCTGTTCATCCAATTTACCTTCACCTCTCTAACTTGTTTTTAGATGCATTTTAGTCTCAGATTAGACAGTAGTTGTGTTGGTTAGCATAGCTGATAAAATAGGTGCTGTCTATAATAAATGCTGTGTAATAATGTGCAACTGTTACATACTTTAAATATGCTGAAGTAGTATTGTGCATTTTTGAGGTATATTTATTTAATATCTTAGGCTATTTTGTGATTTTTAATTATTTTTATTTTTTTCACAATGTCATCACATCCAGTGTCGTTTTATATAACTAATCCTATTAAAAACTATATTTGTTAATTGAAATATAGCTAAAATGCAATATAAATATTAGAAGATGAAAAACTTTAAATGAAAGTTAGAAATGTTTCCTGGGCACAAGCTGAAATAAAACTAAAATGGATCATTTAAATAAATGTAAATTAATAAATATAATTAATGAATGAATGAGGGCAAAAAAAAACTAAAAACTAAACATTTAAATGCTAATTCAAAATTTGAATATAAATTATGTAAATTATACTAAAGTAACACTGTTCATATGCAAGTTTGGTAAATTAGAATTTTTGTTGTTTTATATATAAATATACATACATAATTTAACTGTTAGTTGAATTTGAGAAAAAGCCAAATTGAGGTAATCTGGAAAAATGTGGAAGCCAAGTCAAGCCAAAGAAACCATTTGAAGGTAATTTTACTTTTAATTTTAGTCTTTAATATTGTTGATGCAGTCACATCACGTTTATCTAATTTCAGAACTAATGCAGACATAGTGGCATTATACATCCAACATTTCCAGTTACTGTATGCCATAAATAAGAAGTAAACCTGCCTCTGCAGTATTTGATTTGGATAAAAACAGGAGAAAATCTAGAGAAAGTTTACTTGCCTGCTATCAGATTATGGATCAGCCAAGGTTCAGGATAGCAAAAGATTACAAACGTCTCGCCTGAGTCAGAATTGAGATTTTTCACAGATGTGGAAATAATTCTGATAAGACACACTGGAAAGCCTGTTATCTAAAGAGTTTCTGTAGAGAATTTCTGGTTCATTGTTCACACGAATAATGTTTACATGGTTCCCCTAAAGAATCAAGAACATATTTGAAAGTCTCTATTGTAGTTAATTCTCTATTACAAAAGGTGTAATGAAAATGTTTTATAACATTTTGAAAGTTTCTGGGGCTCATCTTTAGGCTACATACTAGGATAGGTATCAGTATAATGGAGTTATCATTATTTTCTGTCTGATGCTCACACAATCTGTACTTCCCTGCCTCATGTATATTGCAATTAGATCTAATTGTTTGTCACAGTCATTGCAGCTAAACTTATGGCTGTTGATTCAGCCTGATAAACAGATGTTAATTGGATTTCATTTAGCAGGAGGATAACTTATAGCCTGTTCAGAGGCCTAAATGATTTCTGTGGATCGTAGAAAGCTTGTTCATAACCCTAATGAGGCGATTTATAAAAACATTCAATTACTCTGTGATGGTTTAACACAGTACTGGGTATAGTTTTGCATCACAATTCATTGGCAAACTTACAAAGTATATGCTTACCTTTGTGTTATTTCCCTGTATTGTCAAAGTAATGAGCTTGGGTGCTGTGATGTTAATAAAAAAAATACAATTAAATAGGAAATAGAATAAAGAAATATTCAGTTGTAAATAACACTGATGTAATATAAATATTATATTAACATAAAATCAGTGTACTCCTGTTTTAAGAGAAAACAAGACCAATGCTCACTTAACATTTATGCAATGTTATTTATTCATGTAAATACAATTTTAGTATTAATAAATTTGAAAAACAACAATCAGATCTTCTACCAAGTAATGCAGTTCATTATCCTGCCTGATCAACTTGGCACATTAATGTTTTAATCAGAGTCAGAGTCGGTACAACAGTTTTATAAATTCAGATATTAATAATTAAAATTCAGTATGTGAACTTCAAATGGAACCCTATTCTCCTTCAAAGTGAACATCACACATCTGCTCAGATGGTGTCACACAACTCTAATTGATAGCTGTTGCAAGTAGTCCAATGCAGAGCCACTGGGGTGGGCTTGGAAACCACTAGTTTGCTGTAGATTTTCTGAGGAGAGTCACATCAGGGTCTCTATTAACACACTCCTATCTATTCCTCTTGCCAGCTTGGTGAGATCGATGAGTGATCCATGTCACAGTGGCAAAATCAATACTAAATGCATAGACGTGACTTTAGAAGCACAGGGTGGTGTTAAGGTTGCGTCTTGGCGAGAATAATTTATTTTCCAACGTGCTTTTAGTGTTTTGTGTTTAGTTTATTTAATGCATGGTTAACAGTCCTTCAGCAAATGTTGAAAACAGTTTGTCTCTGACATTGTCTATAGATTGTAATGAGATTTGTAGCCAGTGTTGATCCTGTGGATAATGAGACAATGCATGAAAAACAAGTTGCTGAGGTACATCCTTTCTCTTTTGTTTAGTTGTTTTGTTCTGAATTCTGGTATTGCAACCAGCCAACTGACTGTCTCTCACTGACCAGCAATTGTCTTGCTTAGATCTGATACAGCTTGTATTCCTTCAGCAAATGCAAAATGACATATTGCAAATACTGACTGTTATCCATGGAGATTTTTATGGGGTTTGGTTCAGTCAACGGAACAGTCTGTGCATATTGAATGCAATTAGTTTTTCTTCCTGAAGCTGCACATGAACATAATTTTTACAGCAGGCTCTGGAGGGACAAAGACACAATCACAAATCAAAAATACTCTAACAACTGCATCCAAAATCAGTTTATTGCAATAGTTTATGTTCATGTGGTTCTCCTTTTTTTCATGTTGTTTAATCTGTCACCCCTCTTCCATTCTTAATGAGTGACTGTGACAGGCCTCTAACAGAAGAGTTGGTAGGTTTGGCACTTGTTGTGTGGTCGAGGAATGATGGGCGCCAGTTAATAAACCCTCTTTTATTTAATCTTCAAAAAGATAAAATGTGTTGTTAACCGAAAATGTGACTAATTTATTAATAGAGAAAATTAAAAGGGAACCTGTAATGTCACGTGTAATGTTATTGTTCTCCGCTTAAATTGTGTAGCTTGTTTCATTCTGAATTTTAAAGGATAAGTTCACTTCCAGAATAAAAATGTCCTTATAATTTACTCACCCCCATGTCAATTTATGATGTTCATGTCTGTCTTTCTTCAGTCGAAAATAAATTATGGTTTTTGAGGAAAACATTCCAGGATTTTTCTCCATAAAGTGGACTTCAGTAGTGGCCAATGGGTTGAAGGTCTAAATTGCAACTAGCAAAATGATTGGTCATTTTCTAAAAAATTTAATGTATGTAAATGTAATGCAACTTTTTTTTGACAGCTGTCTCCATATAAATAATCATCCTTCAGGTAATTAGCCTGACACACTAATATATGATTAGAATGCAAATTCATGCACACAGAAAGTGTGTAAGAGGGCCGTTTAGACTGCTTTCATTAAGCAATCATGTCATAACATGCTCTTCAGTGTCAGTTGGGGCAGCCTTTAGTATTATTATACTGCAAGATTTCATGCTCCTCACGTTTTAATCATATTCACTGTTTGAAGATAACTGATCGCTGACTCATTGCTTTTTCTTTAAGATCTTGCAAACATTTTTGTATTCAAGCTCAACACAAATTGCTTATTTTACTTATAAATCTTATGTTTTCCTCATGGCCCTGATATTTCAAACATTTAGCTAGTCCTCTCTTTCACGCTCTATGGTTGCACATTATAAATGCGCCCAGCATTGAGTTTTATCTTGATACCCGTAACGGTAATGGTGCATTAGATTAAACTAGCCGAATGCTGAGAGGCGCTATAGCATTTCAGCAGACTTTCGGGAGCTTGTTAACTTTCACCCTTATCGCTGCTTGTCCTCAGCCCAGCCTCTCTGGACCAGGAGGAGAAATCAATAACTTATTCCCCAAGCAAAATCCTATTTCTAACCCCTGAAACACCCCAAGGAGAAAACCAGCAGCTTTCTGTAGCCTTTATTATGTGGAGACTGTGGTGCATGTAGGCGTGGAAACAAATAGCCACAATTTAGTGATGGTGCTTTGATGAGACACAGAGAAATCTGTCTGACATGCAGAATCTAATTGAGTCTCTAGAGTCTGATGTTCTCTCTCTATCTCTCTGGTGCCACTGGATTTGGCTGCAAACCACAAGCCACATGAAGCAGGACCATAGGTGTATATGAAGGCAACAGGTTTTTAATTCGCAAGAAATTCGTTCCTATCAATCTTTCACAATAGCAGTGCTCACTAGGATCTCTACGGACGCTTGCAACATAGAAGAATGACTGATGTGTGAGGAAATGCAGAAGCTGTGGCCTAATTATAAACTTGGGAACATGTTCAGTAATGACTCTAGCTTTTTACATTGCATTGTTAGCTTTGATGAGTGTTGCATGCAGCCAACATTTTTCTTGTATCACTGGGGCTTCACATGCACGCAAAAAAAGATGCAGAAATCCTTGCTAGCTTGCCTTGAGTTTCTGTAGATGGAGCTATTGGCCTCGTCTCTGCAGCTGGAAATATATTCTCAGGAATCCAAAAGCCCACAGGGCCTGATTAATTTAAAATAGGAAGTGTAGCAAAACAGACTTTTAATCACTTCAAGACTGATATGGTGAACTGGGAGAACATATCTTAAAAACCCTCAGAAAGTGATATTTATCGGAGAAAAAGAATAATTTAATATTATGTCAGCAAGTTCACACTTATCACCATCATGTTATTTATGCTGTCACTGTCGTGATTGAATGGCACTTCCTTCTGAGGGATTATGAAACATTGTCGATTATATTGTGTTGTTATATGTTGTTTTTTATGCTGTGTTGTGATGCAAGTGCAACTCAATTTATAGACATAATAATATAATTAGTTTATTTTGTAAGTACATGATAATGTGTTCCTCTCAAGCTACTGGCATACTTTGTGTTCAACAGCAGAGATCACAACTGATATGAATATTTATATTTCCTCCAAATTTTTACATTCAGGTTCTTTTGACATTAAGACTGATTAAGGGCCATGAGATAACATTTTCTTTTCATTATTCAGTTAGACCAGTAATAAAAATATTTCAGAATTTAATAAGATATGTCAGTTGATTTATATCTTCGTATTAATTAATTTTTTTTTTTTTACTAAGCTTTGAGATGCAAATGTGCAATTTAATTAACTACAAATATTCTTCATTAAAGATTTATTTGTTTTGGTATTTGATACACTGTATGCAGATTCCTTATTCTTATTGTAAGCTACTGTAAACCGCATCACCTTTTTTTGTGTGCAAGTATTTGGCTGAATATCTGTGAACTGAGAACATATACAGAGGCCAGTGACAATTTCATATGGACACAAGCCAGAATCATATGATCAAATATTTGCAGTTAATAAATTCATTTCTTTGGGGAAAGTTAATAATCTCATACACCACTCCTGGAACACAACATGACTCAAAGGACACAATTGATCGCTCGCTCGCTTTACTGTAACTGAGGCATGCAGCCTGCATGCCATTCTAGATTAGAGTAATTACAATACCTAATTAAATAAAAGTTGACTCGCCATGGCTCCCAACGCGACTTTGAGAATGAATACAGCAGACATAGCATGGCATGTAATCTGCAAGATTAAAGACCCCTTAAAATTGCTTAACGAGTGCAATTTACTTCCATATTTACTACTGAAATGGCTAGTTTAGGCAGGATATTGGATTTAATTTATTTGTTTTATTTCATATTCTTCATATCTGCATATAGCTTACATATAGGGGTACACTTTTTCTTGGTGGTGTCAAAGAGAATGCTCATCGACTAAAAACCACAGCTCTCTTAGTATTGATTGCATGTGGTCTTTAACATCAGCTCCATGTTGATGTAATATAACTTTGAAAGAGAGTTCCGGGAAAGAGATGTTTATTTTCTTCAGGGGAGGGTAAAACTCTTTTCTGAAGGGAAGATAGTAACTATAGCTTTTTTTTTTTTCCTTCCAATGAGCTGGAGCTCCTTATGGAGACAGATCTGCTGCAGGGTTTAGCATAATGACGCATTGGCAGCCACCGCCCGTGGCTAATTCAAATGACCTTTTCTCATGTTTTCTGCCATGTAGAGCAGGTGTAGAGTTGTAAATGCTCATTGCTGAACTTGTTAAATGATTTTTTGCTGCTAATGTCTCTCGCCAACTGTCTTCTCAGAGGCTAATAATAATACATTTGGTAGGGGGCAAAAATAGGAGAATCTTGGCCATTAGTTAACCAGTCCTTTTTTGTCTGGCTATGTTTTGGTTTGCTATCTAATATATTTATTAGAAAAGCAGCATATTATGTTCCGATGGTCTGTGCTCTTTAAACATCACTCCTTTTATAACAGGTTCTCTGTTAATGTAATTACATTTTTGCTCTGAGCTGATAAAAGTAACCTCTCCCCAGTGCGCTGTGTCCCCAGACCTGCAGTGTGGCTTTCATTTTCTGCTGTTCTAAATGGACTGAAAGGAAATTTGGAAGAGAGAACCATACGCTGAATTCAGCGAACGTGAGCCAGCCAACAGGAGCTAAATTTGGTCTTGTGATCTACCGACAGGGCACCCACAGAAACTTTTCACTAAACAAATAGGATCTTCTCTTGTGCACGGTAATATAAGCCTATTCTGTTGGGTGGTCGACTGTAACACTGAGAGCAGGATTCAAGCATGTAATATTTAAAAATGTACAAATAATAATCAGAAAATACATTGATTTAACTAAAACAATGTAGTAGTGTGAGTAACCTTTTTACAGGACACAAAAACGTAAAAATTGACGGTATTCTTTAGTTTTTATTTTGGATACTAATTAATTTACAGTTTTTTTTAATTTTTCTTTCTTCCCTGGTTCAAGTTTGACTTATGAACCAAGCAATAACTGTACTTATAAACACTTCATTTATATGCATTATACAGAGGCAAGATGAAAAGAAAATACCATCTAAACTTTTCTGAAGACAGTCAGTTCCCCTTAGAGATACATTCATAAACTCCCACCCCCAGTTCAATATTTAGGTTTTTCTTCCAGTATTTCATGCACCATGAACAATGAGCTTGCTCTGCCTGGTACTGTATTTTCTCCTCTCTGCGTCCGTCTTCAGTGTCTCTGGCCTCTGTTAATGGCCGTTTTCAAACTTAATATTTCCACACGAATTACATTTTGGAAAATATTTGCAAAGCAGTGTGTGTTCAAGGAATTGAAAAAGAAAAAAAAAAGAAAAAAGGTTCTGGTTTATAGCCAATTGACCAGTGCATCTCTAATATTTGGCTGTATATATTTGTCATATAAAAGTATAAATATATTTATTCGGCAAATTTAATAGAATTATTTATTTTATGGATTTAAAAATATAAATGAATTTTTTATTATTTTAGTAAATATTAATAAATATGCATGTCACTGCAGAAATTATGTAGGTGTTGTTTTCCATCTTTAACTTAAATAGTGTGATTGTACGCTACCTGGTACAGAAAAAGAATTTTTTAATTTTCAGTTCTTTGTTCCAGACTGAAGATTTTAAGGAACTCTTTTGTCTATCATGTATCATTATGCACTTTTCAAGTAGGGTTCTGGTCAATTAAAAATATGGAAATATGAGCTCATCTGAAGGTTTTCAGTCCAGTTGCTGTCTTCCACGGGAAGTGCTTACATCACTTTTGCAGTTTCTCCGTGACCTAAATGTTGTAACACTTATTTGATTTAGCTGTCAATTAATTATCCAATTTGACAGATAAACATGTGCCTCAGTCAGACTTCGTAAATTAAATAATGTTGAATTCATAGCTCATGGTGTGACAAAAGGGGCTTCACTTACGTTATTCATTCATACTTTTTTTTTTTTAGCCGCACATGATAGCAGTTGTATGAAAAGAACAATTCGATAGTCACATTTCACATACAGACACCATTCAAATCTGTTAGCAAATACGAGTAGCATTAACTAACTGATGTGAATATATTCTAAGTTATGCATTTAAAGTGAATCATTGGTGGTGTAACTGAATTCATCCAGCATTTAAAATACGGTGCAGCTCCATCTGCCCTGTCAGATAATTCTACAATATGTAATACAGCTCAGGAGAAGAAGAGGCAACCATTTGCATAGTAATAGCCAGATAATGTCATATGTCCAGCTGAACCATGCCATTGTGTACATGGGTGGTTATCTTAAGGCTATTTGAAATGTTTGGACTGAGGAGGAGGATTTTTTCCCTCTCACACATGAGAATACAAATATGAAGCAGCTGCATATATTTTGCATATGTTTTAAAGTAAGTCATGGGATAGTGTGGGAAGTGAGGTGAATGGACCATATAGGCTAAAGGTCATTGTTGCTGTTGGGCAACTGTAAAGGATGTGTCTCAATTCACATACTCTCGAGCTGCACGATTAATCGTTAAAGATCACAATCTTGATTCAAACACCAACATGAAGTCATTTATAAAGGACAATGATTCACCGGTGTATTAAATCCTTGAAAAAGTCATACCGGAACATTCAAATCTGCGAGCAGTTACCATGTTTAGGTAGGAAACAGCTTTACAAAGTCTTTTCAACCACAAAGTATTATTTCTGTCGTACCATTATTCATATTCTCACAGAAATACTGGGATGAAAGTTTATAGTTCGGATATAAACATTGATGTCTATGGTAGCGATCAGAATAGAGCAAATCACTTTTTGAAAGGAATTGGTGCTTCAAATAATGTTTGTGTTAATTACATTGTTTTTTACCAGGTGGGGACAAGTGACTATTAAAAAAATATTTGTCATTTGAATGATTCATTTGAGATGAAAAAATAATGCAAATTAATTAAACACTTTTAAATAGACTGTAGTAATTAATATTTTGTCACAGCCTCTAGTAAATTACACATTAGGTTCAGAACCATGGGAGCGTCATGATCTCTATTTGAGACCAAAAAATAAAAATAAAGTTTTATCCAGAATCGTGCAGCTGTACTAAATAGCATTTGAAATTAGAATTATTGTGTCCCAAATCATACTATATTGGAATGAGTATTCCAAAAATACCTGGATGGTTTAATTTTTAAGAATTGAGTGAAATTTGTTTCAATGATTAATAATCACTGCAAATCATCATGATTTCATAATGTTTCATCTGCAACAACATTTTGAACTTTTATAAAAAATACATTTGGTCATTAACTTTTAAATACATGCAAACATAAAAAGAGATCTCTTGGCATGAAAAAAACCCACAACTGGTAGATCAACGTGCTACTTTATTTCTCTCCGATATGGCATTGAAATGAAATTTGGAGGATGTTCACTGTGAAAAGATGATTGACAGGACAGTTTCAACTGTGACAGGATGGACATAACTAAGCAACAGACTGTTCTGTTAAAGATGCAATAATTACGAAGTAGTATATCCCAAAACCTTTTTGCTACATGCTCAAAAGTAGTATTTTAAGCATTACAGTTATAGTAAATGTACACTCAACTTTTGAATGTAGTTAATAAGCTACACACAATCAGGTATTATTATTATTATTATTATTATTATTATTATTATTACTATTATTACTATTATTACATTTTATTCATTTAAATAACTAATATTCATGCAATGAATTCTGCACCACAGCAGCCCCTATTGTAAATAAACCCTACTGTTCTTGCCATATGATAACTCGTCTGATCTGGGTATTTTATTCCTCATCATTGTTTAAAAATTATGTGGTAATTCTCCCAAAGTGTAGTAGCGCCAGGTGTGGCCCATGCTGAGACAGTTATTCATATACTGTCTGTAAGAATTGTTACATATCCCACGCTGAGCACTTCAGGCTCTTACACAGCACATAAATAAACACCCCACACCAGGCACATCACCTGGTGGCCATTACTCTGCCTACCTCATAAGGTGAAGTGGTGGTGCGTCTGTGGGACACAGAGCAATCTTTTTATTGATAACAGCAGGTAGACAAACACAAGGCTTTTATATCACCGCCACCAAACACAGAGCATCGGTTCTTTGCACTGTGCAAGCTGTTGCAGTTTAATCTTACATGTTTTATTCAAATAGAATGTTTGCCTGAAAAACTGAGAAAAAGGAAGTAAAATTTGATGACTATAAAATCTAACACAGAAAGGATTAGAGTGGAATATGTATTCCTACTGTATTATGACACATTGTATTCTGTAATAAATATGTAGCCTGTATAAAATACATTATTTAACATGATGCACAGTGTTGTAACAATGAGAGATATAGTTCATGGTTATTGTACAAGAAAACAACATTTTCCTATGTTCATAATTACTCAAATGGAGCACCCACACAGGGACATATTGACAGCCTTTTAAAATAGCAGCAGAACATGAATTGCAATCAAAAAACCCTTCTCGATCTTTCCAGAACGCCCACATGTTATTGTTTAGTATTAACGCTTCACACTTGCTGATTTTGGAGTCACATTTGAAGCTGCTTGGTACACTAATGATTACAAAGGATGTAGCCTAGATATAGAAAAGAAGAGAAAAGACATGTTTAAATGTGTTCGCAGAGCAGGCATAATTAAGGAAGGCAATTCAGTTAAATTTCTTGACCAATTACTGTCAAATGTGACACAATTAATACTCTTCCGCAAAATAATAATAGTCTTTTTTTTATTAATAACTGCTGTTAATCAAGTGGCATCAGTGCAGCAAGTAGTTACATGGCTGATGAACCAGTGATGTGCCTGTAAAAAATAAAATTTGCAACAAGGACGCTTTATAGTTATAGAGTGAATATGAACAGCGAATGTGAGGCTGTCCATAATTTTAAGGGGATAGTTCACCCCAAAATAAAAATTGTCATTAATTACTCCCCTTCATGTTGTTCCTAACCCGTAAAACATTCATTCATCATCATCAGAACAGAAATTAAGATATTTTTGATGAAATCCGTGAGCTTTTCAGTGGTTCAACTGTAATTTTATGAAGCTAAGAGAATACTTTTTGTGTGTAAAGAAAACAAAAAATAGAGACTGACTTCCGTGTCAGTCTTCACCTCGTATTCACGACAGTACCATGACACATGCATGTGATGCTGCTGACGCAAGACGCTGCGCCTTGTTTGCAAGCAGAGGAAAGCACACGTATGTGTCAGGGTACTGTCGTGAACATGCCGAAGACTGACATGGAAGAGAATAAATTGTTGAATAAAGTCATTATTTTTGTTTTCTTTGCTCACAAAAATTATTCTTGTAGCTTCATAAAATTACGGTTGAACCACTGATGTCACATGGGCCATTTTAACAATGTCCTTACTCCCTTTCTGGGCCTTGAGGTAGTTGTGTTGCGGTCTATGCCGGGTCAGAAAGCTCTCGGATTTAATAAAAATATCTTAATTTGTGTTCCCACGATGAACGAAGGTCTTGCAGGTTTGGAAGGACATGAAGGTGAGTAATTAATTACAGAATTTTAATTTTAACTAACCCTTTAAAGGGGCCATCGGATGCAAAATTCACTTTACAAGTTGTTTGAACATAAATGTTTGTTGGAAGTGTGTGTACACATCCATCCTATAATGATAAAAATACACCCAGTGTTTTTTTTTTTTTTAAATCCCTATTTTAAAATCCCCTTTCTCAAATCAGGCTGTTCTGAGATTCCAGTCAGAATGACGTAGTTCTGCACAGGACGCTCCCACAATAGTTGATTGACAAGGCCATCTTACCTTAGATCCACCCTGAGGGAGCTGAGAGCTGTCCGCCGTTGTGTTGACTCTGCTGCAGGAGAAGACAAGAACGTCTCCTGAAGAAGAGGTGTTTTGTTGTTGGATGTAATAATGAATATAGCAGTCGTCATTAACTCCCGATATCTGAGCTGCTGAAGAGGCAGAGGATTAACGTTACGTTCGTTTTGAGGCGAATGCGCCGATCCCGATCTGCCTAAATGAGTCTATGTTTGCGCGAATCATTCGTGATCATTTAAAGCAACATGGACTAGAATGGCTTGCTAAAGCTGATTTTGACAAGGTGGTATAAAACCCTAAATAATCATATAAACTTGAGGAAAATTGGCATCCGATGACCCCTTTAAATGAGAGATCATTGGCCTATATATACAACTATTGAACAATATATGTGTGTACTGTATATTGAGCTTTTTTAAAGTGTTGTTTGCTTTTCTTGTCTAAAATGTTTTTAATTCTATTAACTGATTGCAGTGTACATTGGATTACCTGAAGGAATATATACTGAAGTATTTAACTGTAAATTGACATAGTTGACCTTAAATTTCAGGCAGTAATGCACCAAGCAATATAACATGAATGCTTATCTTATTTAATTAACACCTAAACAAAATGTCTCAATAGATTCAGTGGTTAAACTGTAAATTACAACAGCAAATCGTTGACTGTGAGAGATGCATTAATGAAGATTATGGGTCAGGTAAGAGTTTCTTTATGACCAATCAAAATTCGCACATAATCACACGATCAAAGGGTTTTGTTAACAAGCCCCCTCACGCAATATAATGTGATGTTTAAAAAGTATCATCAAGGCCATTTGTTTTTAGAGGCTTTGGACATGTTGCATACCGAAAGCCTTAACATTATTAACGCACTGTAAATTCTAAAGGATCAATAAAACCCCTTTAGCCAGCAGGCCACCTGCCGACTTACATTTATCTCTGGCAAGAAAAGTAAATCACTACCCTATCCAAGGGAGACCATTAAAGAACGTTTTCGTCATCAAATGTTCCCACATTGCGTGGATGATTTCATCTGTATAGAACGAGGGGTAAATTTGTTATGAGGCGAAAAAGAGGAATATTATTAGCAATGTTGTGGTTCCATAAAGAGCATTTAATTTAGCTTCAAGTAGCCTAGTCTAGCAGTCACGTGCATATCCACACTGGTCTGGGCATGTGGTGTTGAGGCTTCAACAAATTACTTCAGTGGTGCTTGAACTTAATATGGTTGGGAAATGTTGAAAAAAATAAGATGGTAAAAACATGTGCTCCTTAAGGGAAAAAAAATTAGATGCAGTATACAGAGCTTAAGTTGTACATAACCATGAACAGTCCTTTAAAGTGGTCTCTCGGTTTTTGTGCGTATCTGTGCTTTAGGGTTTTGGAAGGTTATTCACATTCATAATATTGATTTTCTAGAGAACATTTATTTGGTTTGGTATACTGAGGAGATAACCACTGGCCAGTATGTTCTTGTAAATGGGCCATTCTTCTCTGCACGAGTATGAGCACAAAACCCTCGATTAGATTGCTGTTGTTGGTTTTTTCCATTTTTTTTTTTTTTCTGGGAGGGATGTTTTGTGTGCCGCTGTAATCGCATTATTCATCAGTGGCGCGTGTTACATGTCTCCCTTCCAGGTTCAATGTCTTTTGAGGATTTTTGTTAGCTTTCAGCAGAGCAGCACTTTGCAAACCTCAGCACAGTGTGTCGGTTATCAGTGCTCCATCCTTAATTGAAGACAAAACCATGTTATGTTTCTAATATCCAGAGGGAGGAATGAGATACAAAAGCTGATGAAAAAGATCTGATAAAAGCTTGGAAGTTTATCCTCTGGCATTATTTTGTTTCAAATGTGAGGATATATAGTAGAGGAGGCAAAGGGAACATATTAGTGGACTCTGTTAATAACACTGTACAGCATTTAGTGTGTGTGTAGTGTGTCAAGATACCAAAACCTAAAGGGGTGGTTGATTGTGATTTCACTTTTTTTTTATTTTAGTTAGTTTGTAATGTTGTAATGCTGTTTGAAACTATATCTGCAAAGTTACAATGCTGAAAGTTCAATGCAAACGGAGATAATGTATTTTAAAATTATGGCAGTTTAATGCCTACAGTTACAGCTGGTAGAGACTACAACGAGCTTCTACCGGGGTTGGTGATGTCACAAACCCTGAAATTTACATAAACTCCGCCCCTGGGAACATGCAAGAGTTGTTGCCATGCTGTCAAAACTAGGGGTGCATGAAAAAAATCTATTCATATATGAATTGTGATTCTGTCTTCTAACGATTCTTATGGATTCACAAGTTTCAAAATCAATGCTCCAAAGCAGCAGTTCTTAATCCTTTTTCTCATGTCCCCCTGCTCTGCATCTCTCTCTCTCTCTCTCTCTCTCTCACCTGATTCAGATCATCAGCTCGATCAATGAACTGTGTCCCAATTATACACTTTGTGTATAGGCAAATATGGGAATGGGGCCCTATACATTTGCACACATTTACCTAGATCAACCTTGAGGTTCCTTTTTTGTCGTGATGCTTGCTGCTGCACAATGGTGCCCCATAGTTGTGTCCACTGTTTCTTCATTTTTCATGTACATGTTATAATGGGATTCTTTCATTTACATTTAGATTTATTCTAGGGCTGCAACAACTAATCGATAAAATCGATTATTATCGATTATGAAAATCATCGATTAATCGGGTCTGCCCACAGTGCACGTCCAACTTCAGCTGGTTAGTCAAATTACGGCACTGAATAATGCATTTCTATGGACAAAATGCATCTAAAAATAGTGGAGGAAACAGAATGAGATTCTGCCGGAGAAGCACGTGATCCAAGCTGCCCAAAACATGATAATTCTTTTTTAAGCTTTAAGTTAATGCATAACAGTAATGGCTTGCCCTGTCAGGCGCTTTGACAGATGCGTGTGCGTCCTCAGCGCAAAAACGTTCAGTTTACGGTCATATCCTTATCTATAAATGCCACAAATTCACGCGAGCATATCCATTTTTGCATAAAGGTCCGTCCTGACAGTCTGTGTTAAGTTTAAAATACCTAATGAGCGCCGGCGCGGCGGGCGCGCGCACGTGCGTCAGACGGACAGAACACAGTAGAGAGGGAGACAATTAATAGGCTTTTCAGCGCAAACATATCCATTGTGCTGAATTATCTGTTGTTGAAAGTTAATTTAAGGTTTAGAATAAATTAAAATATTTTATGAGAGTAGGAACTTTAAAGGGATAACAGCGTGTAATTGTCTGTCTGAATATAAACATGAGACGCTCCATAGCGGCCTTTTACAGGATAAAGAAATGACGAGGTGACTGTGATCAAAGTAGTTCCTGCAGAACATTACTCTTACCTGTTGGTTAACACTGAGTTTGTGTTTTTATTCGTCTTTATTATTATCTTTATTATTTTAATTTTTAATAGAGGTTTAAACTATATTCAATTTTTACAATGCTTAACAAATTTATGTAAGTTTTTTAACAATGTGTTTATGTAAGGTTTGTGCCACTGCTGCTCTAAAGTAACAGTATTGGTGATAACCAAAATCATTTTTCGGCTTTCTGTACTGGTTAGTACTCCAATATGTGTAAGCTCTTTAGTAACAATAGTAGGCTATTTTTAATGCTATAATATAATTATTGCTGTTATCTATGAAAGAAAACCAGAGCACTTATATTTTCTTGTATTTTTTATTTGAGTATTTTTTTTTCGCGATACCCAATTGCAGTCAAAAAGTACATAAACAATACCAGCAAGAATGCAAGCTGTTATGAGGCCATTTTTTATTATTATGTCTAATAAATGACAATAACATTTTTAAATTTAAACAAATTTTTGACAAATTTCTAAAATATGTTTTCTCTTTATTATGCTAAGTGGTCTAATAAATTAAGCACTGTATGTTTTCATAGCATTCAGTTGTCACGTTTGTTTGAAGGACATTGGGCAGAATGTGGAATAGTGTTTTTTTTTGGTCAATATTTTTTTAATCCGATTAATCGAAAGAATAATCGGCCAACTAATCGATTATCAAAATAATCGTTAGTTGCAGCCCTAATTTATTCATTTAGCAGACACGAAGTGTGTATACGGTTAACACACTTCGAGACGTTGTTCAGATTTTGTATTTCAAGGCATTCGTCAGGTTTTTGACATTAAAAGAGAGTGAAGAGAAAGAGAGAGAGATTTAGCGCATGTGAATTACTTAAGTCTTTGTGTCTCTCAACAGTGTTTGACAGCAGTGTCTCTACTAATAGCGAAACTGTAATTTCATCTGCTTCATGTACAGTGCCGTTATTACCTCACTAGTGAGAAATGTCATTTAGCTTTAATTTGCTAAACTATTCTACTGATAAAATTGTCAGAGCAGCGCTGACAACACGTTTCTGTGCACGTGGATCCATCTGTGCCAGTGTGTGTCCATACTGTATGTATGTGCATTTGTAAGGGAGACAGCGGGAGAAAGAGAGTATTGCTTTCTGTACATAATAAAACATCATTTTTGGGCAAAAAACATGATTTTTTTTTTTTTTCATATTGTTTACATTGATTTGCTTGGTCAAGCTTTTGGCTTGCTTTTCCTGTTGTAAGCTGTAAGGACCATTGAAATAACGGAAATCGTTTGGTGAAGTGATATGGACATGTAATGCGGTCAAGACCTGCCTGGAACTACTTTAGCCATGCGTTTCCCTGAAAATAATATTGCACACCTTTTAGAATATTTGTCAACCAATCAGATTCAAGCATTCAACAGCCCTGAGGTGTTGAGTTATTGAGTTAATTATTATATTTATAATAGAGTTAATTATTAGTGCTAGTGCTTCACGTATTCATTAGCATGCATCTTTCAACTATCATGTTTAAGTAAACATTGTTTTAAAAAAGTTAAAAGTTTGTAATTACAGTACACGAAGAACAAAGAAACATATTACATGCAGAAGAACAAGTGGTAGGTCTGTTAGTCTGCATTTATATTCGAAGACTAAGTGCACATATCTGTTTTGACAACAGATTTTTTTTTTTTTGTCCATTATGTCAATCATCGCAATTGTGGACTCAGATGTTGCACATCTGAATGTGACATAACCCCCAAACTTTTCAGTGTGTATTTAGTACCTTTAAATATAAAACATTATTCAATTTGCGAAAGGGTTATCTATAGAAAGATTAAAGTATGCTTTATAATCACTAAAGTTGTCAGTCACTTCAGTTTAGTGCTCTCGAAAACTCCCATTACTGTCAAAAATCTTTTATTTACATCGTCTTTATACTTTGTTTATTAAGAAAGGGTTCACAAATGTGCAGAACTTAATCAACAAGCTTGCGCTGAACAAAAACTTTAGTATTTTGAGCGGCATTGAGTGGCTTCTGATTAGCTAGCCTAATTGGCCATTGCATTAATGCTTTCAACAGACTTGTCTGTGATTGGCTACAATACTCAAGGCTTCAAAAACATGTAAATAGAACCCTTTAAAGCTCTTCACTCAAACAAATATGCACGATAATACATCGGCTGGTATTAAATTAAGTCTGTACTTGGTGCTATATCTGTTCTGCACAATGGCTGGTATTGTAAAAAATTTTCAAATTAGTACCGGTTCTTTTGGCCACACTAAATGTGACCCTGGACCACAAAACCAGTCATAAGTAGCACGGATATATTTGTAGCCAACAATACATCATATGGTTCAAAATTCTTGATTTTTCTTTTATGCCAAAAATCATTAGGATATTAGGTAAAGAACATGTTCCATGAAATTATTTTGTAAATTTCCTTCCGTAAATATATAAAAACGTAATTTTGATTAGTAATATGCAATGCTAAGGACTTAATTTGGACAACTTATTGTATTTCAGCCTAATATTGTCCTATAAACAATACATCAGTGGAAAGCTTATTTATTCAGATTTCAGGTGATGTATAAATCTCAATTAAAAAAAAATATATCCTTTATGACTGGTTTTGTGGTCCAGGGTCACAAATGTGTTTTAGAATTAGGCATCAGCATAATTAGACCTACTTTTTGTGTTAACATTGTGTTAACTCCTTAAAGTGCTGCTAAGTTTTAGAACAAAGCATACTGTATGTATAGGGTGCTATGAGGTGCAGCGGTGCTCCATACGTCACATGCTGCTGAGTTCGATTTTTGCATTAACCTCCAGTGCCCTGTAGGGAGAGGGACTCCAGATCTGATGCTGTTCAGCATGAACAACATCCACCTTCTCTGGAGAGAGATTAAACATCTGCTGAAATTACAGGAGAGTATAGAGCCAGCCATTGTGATTATCTCTCTCTCTCACACACACACACACGCACGCACGCGTACATCACGGTGTGTCTGTAACTTGATTAATTCCGGGGCTTTTAAACTTTATTTCTTTTTATGACTCTATTCATTTGGGCAGGACTCATTTACCCAGGATCATCCTCATGAAATTAAAAACTCCAGATGTCTGTGTTCCTCTTCTGTGTTCTGTTCTCTCTCTCTTCCCCTCACGGATTTCTATATTACTTTCAAGTACCTTGTACAACTAAATCCTTTGGATCAAGCTGCCTTTCTGAAATCATCCATCAGTCCATTTTTCAAACCGATTGTAGGGTTGTGGGTCTCTGAAATCAATTTATTTTAAACAAATAATTTAGCCATTGTGCAGTTAATTGAAATGCTATGATATTATTATTTTTTTAATTATTGTTAAAATTTAGCTCTAACATCAGATGAATGAATTACATTTTAAAATATATTTAAATATATGTTATGTTATGTAATCCAAATGTCTGTATTAAACAAAAAGCAACTCATAATAAATTTTATCCAATATGATTTGAGAATTAAGAGTCTAGAAACCTTTTAGCTGGAAATCATTCTACTTCATAGAAAGCACGGTGTGGCTATGTGACAATCTTAGCTTACATGCATGTGTATAACAATTACAGACACCCTAAGTGGTCTTGACCAAATTGCAAATTTGTTTTAATATTCTCTCATAAATTCTAGCCACTAAATGTGGACATGAGCTGCACAGCATTTTCAAATGCATTTAAACACACTCTGCTCAGCTTCTCTTCATTAGCAGTCTCTGTTTTGAAGATATTGCAGTTTCTCAAGAGCGCCTTGCTGTTCCAACTAGTTTGGCTTCAAGCTGTACAGCATCTGGGATCTGAATGCTAGCTCTCCTGTCATTATAGTGCACTTTACTGCGTTCTGCCCCTTGGTTCTAATTGCTGAAAGTGTTCTTTGGCCAAAAAGGATGCCTTATGAAATGCTCTGATTTTCATACATCAGATTCAATTTGTGAAACATGTTTAGCTTGTTAGCTAAAATGTTCAAAGTATAAAGCTTATACTGTCAGAAAAAAATAAGTGTTAGTGGAGAACTTTTAATAACTTTGAAAGCATGTTAATTTCTGGTATAATATTAACAGCAAAGCTGTGTGGAAAGCACTATAACAGTACAAGCACTATAGCACTATAACACTTTAATATTAACATGTAAACACCAACACATGATAACGTTATAAGTGCATGCTGCAGATACAGTATATCATGTGTTACTATAAAATTCTCAAGCTCTTTAAAGTCAAGTTGATTCTTGGCTGTCAGTGGATCATCAGCTAGAAAAAAATCATTCTGAAAGCGATTCCTATTATATTATTAATTGTAATAGTTGTGGTGTGGTGTAATTCTCATAAATTTAGATCAGTGTTACAACTTTATAGTTATGGTTACAGTCCTAAGTGTGAACAGCCCTTAACAAATTTCTAATCAGACTAACCAAGAGTAGACTAACCATAAAAAGTTGTCTCAGTCAGTGAAATCACTTTGGGCTCCAAATATCTGAGCTGTAAATGCCATGTAACAAATCACTCTGGAGATGCAGGAAATTATGAGTCTTGGCTTTCCCTATTGTGTGGTCCATGAATCTTTGCTTATAGTGTATAGGGGTGTAAACATTCTTAAGGTCATTCTACTGTTTTGCTGACAGATGGATGATGTATTGGTGGTTCAAAATAAGCTACCTCTCAGGCACTTGGCGAGGTAAGAATCTGTTTATTAACCTTCCGCATTTACTTCACTTGACTGAGCTGGGTTGTATCAGCGCTTCAGGATATGACCTTACATGTATCTAGACAGGTGCATTTGTCAGAGGGGTTGTGATCCTCACCTAGAATGGCATCCCTGTTGGCGAGTGCGTTACAAAGATGAACAAGAAATAGGCCAATAGATCTAGTCAAGGATCTAAAGGGTAGGTTTTCAGGCATATAAGGGTCTTTTGTTGATGATCACTTTTTTAACAGCAAAGGAATAGGTAGTAATATTTCATGTGTTTGTATAGAAGATATTTTTAAAATTTCACAAAGAAATAGTAAAATGTACCACATTCGTTACTGTATGTATACCATTTCATTGTTATGCATGTGGGTAAAATCTTGAACATTGGATTAGTTATGGCAAGAAATGCATGTCACTCTTTGCTTTTGCTTTGTCTAACAGAGTTTAAGCAAAAGCCTACTGGAAAACTTGAGATTGTTCATTTTGGACCAAAATGACAAGAATGTCACTTCTAATCGGTAATTACATTTTTAATCCATGTGCTAGAGGATAAACACTGGTGCTGAATCTTAATAAATGAAGCTGATGGAGAGACTCATCCATATGAGAGCTGCTCAAACATGAAAATTAAAGATAATTTGTTACCCAAACAGATGCACAGACAGAATCAGCAGAGCATCCTCTCTCCATCACTGTTTCTCTAGAGGTGTGCAACCATCTAACAAATAAGAAGAGATCTAAAGATCCAAAATTACACTGCCCTCTTGTGCAGATACACATATGGTGTTTATTTACAAACAAATGTGCAAGTTAAATATATGTGTGTATTATGGAGATGAAAATTAGAGAACAACCTATTTCCTAAATTTCAAGGTCACTGCTTAGTCCTATTTGAAGTTATCCTAACAGGAGTAAAAAACACAGCTTTTTAAACTTATTTCATAAGTTAAGTATATTCTGAAGCACAGTATAAAAACTGAAATGAGATGGAAAAAGAAAACACTTTCAGATACCTCCCAGTTATTTGTGTTAATCTGGCACCTCGTGCTAATTTATTTGATTATGTGTCAAACTTTATTTAACTGGCAGCCCAACTTTCCAGTTTTCACTGACTTTGCAAGATGGTGAGCTGTTCTAAAGTGACTGAAACCCTGCAACAGCAGGTTGTCCAGATGAAGGCCAATAGCAGCCAGAGCAAGAGAAGTTGGTCGTGCCAAATCTGTTATTTCCAGAATATTGCATCTTTACTATGTCACTAACTTGTTCAAGTGCCTCAAAAAGGCTGGTCGTCCATAATGGACAAATACACGAGAGGAAAGGATAATGAGGAGAATCTCAATGGGCTGTTGGTACACTGCAGCTGGAATTGCTCGCCAGTTCCTGAAGAAAGATGAGCTTGTCTTTTGATGACCCTACTTTCTAAAAGTCCTCAAGGACCTCAGCATGATTAGCTGAAAATGACTGTATATGCAATATATTGTTGATAATTTATTTTCTCATAATCCAGTAATCCAAGCACTATCACTGTCAGCTGCATTGTTAACCAACTTTACGGTGGATATGTTTCAACCGTGACAAATGTGACCTCACCCAGTACATTTTAATGCTGTAAATCTACACATTCGCTGAGAAGAGTAACCATAAATACAAGAGCCATCGGTCTTCAAGTCCCAGACACTTTGGTTGAGGAGTAGGTCAAAGCTTCCTGTTGAGACAGCAGTAAATCTGTCAGACCTGCTCCTCGTGTCTCTGGGACATAAAAACACGAAATAGAACAATCAAGTCGGAACAATGTTCAACCTGTAATATAACCAATTGAACCCCAATTGCCTACAGTTCTGTCGTACAGAAATATAATCTTTCAGTCTACACTCGACTGCTTTTCTTTCCTCGGGTTTGATAAAATATAGCTGAGAAATCATTTAATCCTAAATTGGGCGGCAGGCAAACATAACCACATGATTATTGGCATCTCTCTCCAAACCATGTAATCCATTGAGAATTGATGATGATGGTGCTGAGAAAATTCGTCATTTTAGAGGGTTCAAATCAGCATATTTATCCTAATATAAGCAGTGTGAATCCATGAATGTTTTTGATGAAAATATTAACATTCACCTCCTAAACTGCTTTCAGCACCTGCCTTTGGAACTCAATAGGTTTTCTAATGAGAGCACCATCTGTTCAAAACAGCCCTCATCTGTTCTCAAGCTAATGTATATCTTATTGGAAACCCGTGCTTCTAAAAAATACCTGGCAAAATGGCTTAGTCCTTCTACCTAACCTGGCACAGACTCCCCCACATTGTAATTAGACCAGGCCTGCATATCCATCAAGCAGCTGATGAGAACATATTTGATATGACAGAGAACAGTAAGCCCATCTAAAGGAAATTTAACTTGAGGAGAAAAGAAATATTGGGAAAAATTTGAAGGGAACGAAAATACATGATTTATCATCCTTCCAAGCTGAAAAGTGTATAATATCTGCATGATTGCACAACGGAATCCCACTGATTGAGAAAGAGAAAGCAATTACAGTTTGATTTGATGACAAATTAACTGCAGTGTAAAAAGCACACTTTTTCATGAGCTATATGTGTCATATGCATGGCAGAGTTTGTGTAATTAACACAGATGTTGTATGTCAGTGATGTGAAGCAAATTTTTTCTCCTTGTCAATGTATTTAACAATACATAAAAATGCTATTCATACATACAGTGACATTTATTTTATGGTGGGTGTGTTTTTAATTGCTTTATTAAAAATGTAATATTGCTTGAGTGCATTTAAAAAAGAAGTCAGGGTCATTAAAATAAAAAAATAAAATCTTAAGAAAGAAAACTGAGTATTTTGTCATAAAAGTAATATTTCAAAGAACCTCGTCATACTGTGTACTGTAAAAAAAAACAATAACTTTAATCTATAATGTATCTTATATATATATGTATCTTATATATATATATATATATATATATATATATATATATATATATATATATATATATATATATATATATATATATATAAAAAAAACATTTTCAAGGTCCAAGGAAAATTACTTTTTACTTGATTATTCGACAGCATTGAAACCAACATGAAAGCAGAAAGTGCAACTTTCTCCTTTTTCTTTATTCTGCATACTCTAACATGCACTGATCTGTGAAATAAAGAGAGCTTCTCCACTCTTCATCACTGCCATGGTATAAAAATACTAAAACAGGAAAAGCTGTTAAAATCCTGCCAATTCAATGGCTTAATTTACTGTTTCTTCCTTGTGCTTTCTTAATTCGAGTAACAAGAATAATTGGCAAGTTTCAGACATATTTTAATAAATCAGCACTACTGGATTATTTATGGACTCAAAAGAACTAGAGACTAAGAAAATGAAATGAGTGTTACAATACAATACAATGTTTATTTATATAACACATTTAAAACAACCAAAGTCGACCAAAGTGCTGCACAGAGTATGCAAAACAAAAACAAGTCGACAAGTTTATAAAAAATAAAAAAATAAATTATATATATACATACATACACATACATACATATATACAGTATATATTATATAATATATATACACATAAAACACAAATATATAAAACAAACTGTAAAATGAATGAGGTTCACTAAAATAAAAATCATTGCACAACAAATAAAAAATATTAAATATTAAATGCCAAGGAAAAGAGAGAGGTTTTTAGATTAGACTTAAAGACAGATACTGTTGAAGCAGTTCTAATATGAATTGGGAGATTATTCCACAACTTAAGACCAACA
Source organism: Barbus barbus (assembly GCF_936440315.1). Lineage (NCBI taxonomy): Eukaryota > Metazoa > Chordata > Actinopteri > Cypriniformes > Cyprinidae > Barbus > Barbus barbus. Next base: position 11,980,758 of record NC_136736.1, on the reverse strand, counting down.
ACAGAACAAGCACGATCACCTCTATTTTTGAGACGTGCCCTAGGAACTTGCAATAAACCAGAATCAGCAGATCTGAGAACTCTTGACTGAGTGTATGGTTGTAACAGATCAGATAGGTACTGTGGAGCCAGATTATGAAGAGATTTATAGACAAACAGTAGAATTTTTAAATCAATTCTATAATTGACTGGCAGCCAATGCAGTGAAATCAGAACAGGCGTGATGGACTCATATTTGTGCTTCCCATAAAGAAGCCGAGCTGCAGCATTTTGAACCAACTGTAGACGAGAAACACATGACTGAGGAACACCGATATACAGTGAATTGCAGTTATCCAATCGAGATGTTACAAAAGCATGCATAACCATTTCAAACTTCTTTAGAGACAAAAATGGCTTCACCTTCGTCAGAAGATGAAGATGATAAAAACAGGACTTAACCACAGCACTTATCTGTTTACCAAATTTAAGATTATTGTTGAACCATACACCTAAGTTTTTTGCACATGTAGTTCTATATGAAGTAAGAGGTCCAGATTCAAAATGATGTACACAGTGGTCATTTGAGCCAAAGGAAATAAACTCTGTTTTACTTTCATTGAGGCTTAGGAAGTTACTTGTAAGCCAAAGTTTTAGTTCATCCAAAAATTTAAAATAGGCTTTAAAGCCTGCTTGTTATCACGCTTCAAAGGGATATATATTTGTGTGTCATCGGCATACAGATGAAAAGAGACCCCATACTTATTAAGAATAGATCCTAGCGGAAGCATGTAAAGAGAAAACAACACTGGACCAAGGATTGAGCCCTGAGGGACACCATATTTTAAAGATATTTCAGACGAGGAGTGGTTTCCAATACTAACAGCATACCTCCTATCTGTGAGATAAGAACGAAACCACTGCAATACCATGCCCCAAAGGCCAACACGTTTCAAGACGTGATATAAGTGTATTATGATCAACTAAATCAAAAGCAGAACTGAGGTCTAACAGAACCTAAATAACACTCTAACAGAGTGTTATTTATTTGTTTCTCTAATTTCCATTACCTCTATCTAGATGATTTGCCCACAATTCCATTGAGAAGGTGCCATACCAGGGGTATTGTTTACCCTAAATAGTCGATGTAATTGGTTCTCTGAAGTCAGAAAATTGCTTTAATAATGCCCTGCAGCTCGCCAGCAAAGAAGATATTAAAAGTAAACATGCTCATCAAAGGAAAGAGGCCGCCACCTGAGGTGCCTCAATACATTAGACTCCGTTAAAGAGCTACGGTCTGCGGAGCTGCCACTGTTAGCTCTGCCCATACTGAGAGTTAATAACTGTTCCAGTGCTGTACACCTTGTAATAAATGTTCAGTCTGTGCCCTCAATTAACAAGTGTTTATTGAATTGCCGTTCTTTGTGTGCAGCTAGGATGATGGTACTCGTCTCGCACATTCCCAGTTGTGTCTTAAACCACTATGGAGTGCTCTTGTATGCTTTATTTAAGTGTAGGTGGTAGTTTAACTGAAATCAGTGCTGCCAGGTGTTATTTAGCAGAGAGAGCACCCAAACTGCCGCTTGCTCTAGAAACTCATTGTGATGAACAATGAAACCTCCCTGAACGCTCCTTTGGTTTTCAGCTGTACTTCAAAATAGCATGGTGCTATGGTGTCCTTATTACTGTTGACAGATTTCGGCGTGGAGGTTAGGCCAGGTCCTGCCATAGAAAAGGTCACCTGTACACATTATTTCCTTTTCTCTACCCAGTCTCCTGTCAGCACATAGATATTATTACCCGTTATGACTGGTTGGGTTTCTAAACAGCCTCACTTGGTTCTCAGCATGCAGTATTAATCATGCCCATGGGGCTGTATGATCTTCAGCACAACCTTTAAAAGACCTCAATTTTCTGGCGGACTCCAGCCCCTGAGTATATGAGAGCATGGTTTAGAGTTTATCAGTGGCCACATGTTTCTGTTATACGGTATTTGGGTCCACAATTAGCCTTTGCTAATGAGATGGAAATGAATTCAGAGAGGCACTTTGGGTCAGGTGGAATGTATCATGATTATGGTAATCTGACAAGCCCCTTAATTGAGGTTTGGGTCAGTTGGGCTATTTATTGAAAGTTAAACTATGTTTAGGGGTATAATACACATGTGGAGTACTGCACTGACTTACCAGATTAAAGCATTGGAAACCTATAAACATACCCCTGTTTTGGTGTATTATTTGGTTATATATACTACTGCTGTCATGTATCACTGATCCTGCATGGCCTTCAGCTCCATGAAGTTGTTAACTCTGATGCATAAGTCATTAGAATGGTTTACACAACAGGTTTATAGAGTACATTTCAGCGGGCTTAATTAGATACTGTATGTGCAATACTGTGAGTTAAATGCCAAGCCTCAAGCTAATTGCAATATATGTTATGTTGGTGTTCAGCTGGAAAAACCCACGGTTAGGTGAGGACAAGATGTTGACGCTCAAGGATAGATAAATGTTAAAAAGATATTGAGAGTGTTGTAACACAAAATATTTCATAAGCAATAATAGATAATGCTAAACTACTTAAAGTTGTCCTTCAAGATTCTTTTTTTTTTTAATTTGGCTTTCGTTATGTTCTATCATCTTGATTTTTTTTTTTTTTTTACTTAATACCAAAAAAGACCAAAATTAATTTTTCTTCAGAAAATTACAAACGTGCTCATCATAGAAGAGGTGTGTTTGTATATCACTATGTGTATGACATGCATTTTTAAATAAATCCAGACAAAAATTAGCATCATGTTTCTCAAAATAACATCCTGATGAAATATTACTTTTACTGTTTCTCTTAGTCATAACGTTATGATCAGATACATATTTTAAAGTCACCTGTCACTTAATTTCTTTTCCAGGATACGCTGGACTCCATGACCATCCTGCCTTTGACTCAATCAAATATGATTTTGAGAGATGGATGAATCAGAATGATGCCTGTCACTCAGTCAAGTCCAGCTTTAGATGTTGCCACTGTCAACCGAGGGTCCATTGCAGGAGATGAAAGCTGCGGATAAACCCATACAGTACTTGCTGTTTGAATCGATGCCGCAGCCGTCTGCATGTGCATAGATAAGAGAGAGGACAGCGCGGATCCTCCAGAGCCCGCTGGAAAAGAACTCCCAGGTTTGTCTCCAATCGAAAATACATCTCCTAACCGAGTTTTACAGCACACCCAATCAATGCTCTTAAACTTCAAAGTAGGCCTGCCGATGTCTCGCAGCACATAATCAGATATCGACAGGTTAGTTTTTCAGTGTGATGGGCCTAGATTTGGAACACTGAGTGCAAACTGCTTCATGCCTCTCACTTACGGTCCAGGTGCTGAAATAATGGTAAATCCATGAAATGATATATATATATAAGACATGCTTCAAAAACCAATTTGAATCATTTTGCTTTTATTACCATGGAGAAAAAATGGCCAAGTTAAAAGAGAGGAGGCTTGAACTGTGACAAGGTCAAAGAACAACAAGTAATTTATCTCGCTTCAGTGATATGCTGACATTTTATTATATGATAATGAACAGAGAATAAATATTCAGGTGACTGAAAAATGATGACATAAAGCCAGACCCACAGAAAGAGAGGATGCACATGTAGGTGGATATGGAAGCTTATACATATTCAGAGTTAAATTCTGCTGCAGTGTTTTGCATTCTCATGCTTGATCTTGTCTAATCATTTCAAGGGTAAAGAGTATTAATTAGGAGATGCAGGTTCCGCTTTATTTACAGCCGTGGCGTTTTTGAATGTCCTTGAAACTTTATCTTTTCAAGACAAAGTTTGTGTGTTGGTTTAACATTTTGCATCTAGGTCATGTGAATTGCGTTTGTTTAAGAGTGCAATGAATTTCAACATCACTGAAAGTGTTATAAATTAGGGACACATTTACTGCATACAATCTCATTCTCTCATCTCTATAAGCACTGGTATCCTGAAAGGGGGGGCTCCCATGATGAGATTTATATATTAACCTGTTATCAGTGTGTCAGACGTCGCTGATTTAACTTCCTCCCTCTGTTATGACAAGGGCTTAGATTCACAATGCTGCATTTGGGATAGTCTGCTTTGATGACAGACACATTAAATTGAGTAATGACAGTGTCAGCTGCCTTGATTATGAGGTACTAAAATAAATGGGATGTAGACATTTCCAAGCTGGGTGTGGTGTTCGGGTGGAGGGAGCTGCATTACTTAGAATACATCAATAGTGAGCAATGCAGGCTCAATAAAGACTATCAGTTTTTGGGTCATTAACATAAAAACACACTTGAGTTATACATGGTAGCGCAGAAAGTGTTATTAAATTGTTTACAGTATTGTAATGGAGCTTATTGCTGCTTGGCAACAAAACTGAAATAAATGGTTATGGACAAGGTCTTTTGAAATAACCTTTTTTTTTTTTTTTTTTTTGAGCCCTGTTTTAAGCCAAGGCATTATAGTTAAATACAAATGATGTTAAATCTTAATGAAAGTATCGGTTTTAGTGAAGTTGGTATCTAATTTGTTTGCCAGGGGACCTTTTTGTTGACCGTCAAACAAATACAGAGATAATTTGCCATTTCACTTTCTGATATGTCATCCTCCATGCGCCAGGCATTGGGATGGAAAAGTGGTCCATACAACTCATGCACTTATTAAATGCATTATTTAAAGGGATAGTTTACCCAAAAATGAAAATTCTGTCATCATTTACTCACCCTTGTGTTGTTCCAGAACTGTATGACTTTCTTATTCTTAATATTTTGAGAAATGTCTGTTTTTTTTTTTGTTTTTTTTGGTCCATGCAGTGAAAGTCAATATAACCAACATTCTTCAAAATATCTTTTGTGCTCTGCAGAAGAAAGAAATTCTTCTAAATTTGTGAGAAACAGACTGAAATGTAAGTATTGAATATTTATTTTCTATTAAACTCTGTGACTGGATCATTCAGACATTTAGGCCGTTTTCACAGACGGGGTTTAGACTAAGCCAGGATTAGATCATAGTTCATTTAAGCAATTTTTTATAAACGTGCTTAGAAAAAATACGGTAACACTTTAGATTACAACCCGCAACATACTGGGTAAGTAAACAGAATTTACAGTGTAACTTTTTTGTAATTATAGTGTACCTATTGTAGTAATTTTAAAACTATTTAGAATACATCAAATTTATCCTGGTTTTAGAGGTCTCCTGAGATAAGGAGATTTAGGGCAGGAAATCGGCCAGCCAGTCAAATGCAGATCCTGGGAGTTGAAGTCTTAAGTCCTGCTAAGGAATGTGTCTTGAAATTATTTTGTGTGTGTGTCCTGGTCTACTAGGCACTACACTATTCAGTACCTCCGTGTAGGTATAAAGGAATAAAATGTGAAGTTTGGGGAATAAAGGGGTAATAACCTGTAAAATTACAAATTAAACGTACACTGTGTAGGCCTACTTTTTAAACACGCTAGGTTATTGTTTCAATCCCAACGCTCGGTTGAGATTGTTGTGTTGGGAAGCTGACTTGATTTGACCCAATTTGGGTGGATATCAGTAATAAAAGTAACGCGATGGTCCTGGGTTAACAGTGTTGCCAAGTCCACGGTTTTCCCTGGGAATTTTTTTTACCGCGGAACCACCCTCGAAACACGGTTGGGCTAGTTTTGAGTAGCAATTGGGGGGGCTTTGTTTGGAAAACCTGGCAACCCTGGTTAGGAATGTGGAGGTTCAAGCGCGAACGGTTCTGTGTGCGACGAAATCAGTGTCTGCAGCGCTGAGGATGGAAACATGTGGAAAATTGGAAAAAAATAATCGAAGCGCAGACGAGGGACAACCTTTAAACTGTGCTCGTTTAAAACTGGAGCAGTGAATGTGCTGATTGGGAACTGGAAACAGCTTGAATGGCGCCAATGTTGCCATTTTGGGGATTTTGTAGCCAAATTGAACTACGTTCTCATTGTTCCTGCGACTTTTATTGATTTTTTTTTGCGACAAGGAGCTATTTTAGCTATATTTAAATAAAAATAGAGATTTGTTTTGGAGATTTTAAATTTTTTACTTGGCCACACCCTAGAACCATGACCTCTCACGTTTGCTCTCAATCATGCCAATAGGCGCGTTCGACTTTAAGCGGCGCTGCGCAGAATGGTCCGTTTATGACATCAAAGTACCGCGAGAGCCATTCGAAAGCATAGGATCCGTCGGCTCTCTTATTATATCACTCCTAAACACAAGATTATTGTTTAGGCCATACCATGTAATATGAGAATAGGTACCCCTTAGTTTCAAAATACTTACAGTATAGATTATTTCTAATTTTACAGGTTGTTACCCCTTTATTCCCCAAACGTTGCATATTCCCCTATACTTACACTATAATTATAAAAACGTTACGCTGCAACTTCAGTTTACTTATGCAGTTCTTTGCAGGTTGCATATCTGGTTGTTACCCCCTTATTACCCAAACGTAACATATTGTTCCCTTATACCTACACGTACATTCTTTATAGGTACACTATAATTACAGAAATGTACACTGTAAATTCAGTATATTTAAGTTCTTTGCGGGTTGTAATCTAAAGCGTTACCAAAACAACATTACTGGTGTGCATCTTGGGACAAAACAAAGGCACTGATATATTTTAAGATCAATCAGTGCAAGTTTCTTTCAGTTGAAACAGCCCAGACTTAGATTTTAGTCTAGGACTAGACTTAAGACTTGTCTGTGAAACCGGGGGTTAGTTAACCAGACCTCCTGATTCTTTGAAAAAGGTCTGAAGCAGCAGAATAATTTGTTTACAAATCATACATAAGTACTTCTCTCATGAACTCCAGTGAATGCACCAAAGAAAGCTAAAATGGATTTAAATTTTTCAGTTAACAGTTAAAATGTCAAGTTCAGACATCAGAGGACCTGAAAAAAAAGTCTTCCAAATTTCTTCATAATAATGTGAAGGTCAAGTTTGGAATGGCATTAAGGAGAGCAAATGACAATTTTCATTTTTGGGTGAACTTTTTTACACATTATGTGTGTCGGAAAGAGAGGTAATATGTGCGGCCATTATTGCTGTTAATCTGATCAAGGCTGTGTCATATGTGATTCTTGCCGAGATGTCGCTGCAGACGTTTGCTCCCCTGGTAAAGCGATGGTCCAGGTGAAGTGCTTGGCCTTGTTCATTACTCTTCATTAGTCTGGACTTCATCCCTCATTGGGGCTCTGTGACGTGATCAGGGAAGCTGCTACATTTTATTCGTTCCTGCTCTCTGCGTGATAATGAGCTCATCACAGACTCTGTGTTCAGGGGTCACAGACGTCCTTTCCCTCTGCAGAGAGACTGGATCTCTCTCATACTTTGCTGCCTTATTCTCCATCTTCTCGCTTCACTAAACTCTCTCTCAGTTAAGCCAATAAGAACTGTAATTTAAAGAGCTGTGAGTATAAGAAGTCTATATCTTTTTCCCTGAAGTCCTGCAAGTAGGTGTGAGCATGTGAAAGCCATTGTGTGTATTCTATTAGCAAGAGCCAAATGAAAAGAATCCAATTTATATCTGAAAAATCACAAAACATATCTGCCAATAATTCTCCCACTTTCTGATAACTCTGATATTCATTCATCAAGAAAGTTACTCTGGACCCCTCACACCCAGCTCACTCTCTCTTTGAACTGTTGCCCTCTGGCCGGCGCTACTGAGCACCAAAACAGCCAGACACAAGAAATTTGTTTTCCCCCAGGCCATATCCCACCTGAACAACACACAACACACCCCAGTACTGTACATCTGTAAATAACTCATCAAACCCTCATCCGTACATAAGACATATGCACATTCACAGTTCTGTCTATGGACATTTTTTCTTAACACCAAGACAAATTCCTTGTGTGTGTAAACACACTAGGCAATAAAGCTCTTTCTGATTCTGATTCCAATATGGCTACTTTTTTAAAGATTCAGAATGATTAAAAACTTTCTAAAACAAGCTACTTTTAGGACTTTTTTGGGGGGCTTTTTTAGTTTGAAAGTTTGAGTTGTCAGTCCCTTTTGTTGTGTGGCAAAGGTAAGTTCACACAAAAGTGAAAATGCATCATCATTTCTTCAATTTCATTCCAAACCTGTATGAATTTCTTTCTTCTCAGGAACATAAAAGATGTTTTGAGAGGTTTTTTTTGTCGTCTGTACAAAGGAAGTCAGTAGTAACCAGAACTTTTGCCAGCAAAGAGGGTTAGTAAATGATGACAGAATTTTCATTTTTAGATGAACTATCCCTTGAACTGTCTTTAAGCTTTTTATCCACTATATTCGCTCACTGACTGACATTCAGAGTGTAATTATTTCTCAACTTAGCTTTCAGAATGACTTAGAACACTTTCATAACTGTACTTGACAGTCCTTGAGTTGCTTAAAAGGAAGTTAAGTTGTTTTTGTAAGTTTGAATATACAAGAGCATAGAGATTTAATAGATTTTCAATCAGTAGTGACATTTTGAGCAAAGTACAATATACATTTTTTCAGCATATTTTGTCTTTCAAGGAAAAAAATAATCTTTGTAAATGTTGACAATGGGAGTGGTGACTTTAGATGTATAAATGAAGATACAAACTTAAAAAACCAAAACCAACAGTCGAGTTATTTATTGTAGTCATATTCAATTCTATTCTACCCATAATTTTGTTATGCGAAGGTGACATCACCACATTGTTCCTGCTTCGACATTCTTTCTCTCCATTTTGTCATCCTCTTTCTCTCGCCCCCTCTCTCAGTGTTAGTGTAATAGAGCATTTGATTTGAGAGTCTTGGAAAGACTGTGCTGTTATTGATAAGATCGGCCACCTGCCGCAACCGCGGTGATGAACGGACCCAGACTTTCATTACTGAACACCAACACATTTATAAATCTTTCATATGACCAGCATGGCCACACCAAGCTGTCTTCTCTGAATGTGCTCAGTGCACATCACTCTTTGATTAAGACCGGCCAGGTCCAAAGTGGATATGCGATAATATTTATGTTAATTAGTAGTTTGATCAAAAAGCCAATGGACCTTAAAGAGACACATTGTCACTGATACATGCTGTTGTCCTTCAAGTATAAATGTCAGCAGCAAGTGTACAGCTAAAGCAGAGCTGTGTTGAGGCCTCGTTCAAAATCAGTCACCTGAAACATTTCTTTTTTTTTCCTTACTGGTGAACATAATTGTTTTCAAATGGCATGTTTGAAACTATAAGGCAAACATGATAATGTTTCTTAAATGCTCACTCAAAGCTATTTATAAATTTTGAATTGCGCAAATTATGAAATTACTGTTAATGGTGGAGTAGTACAGTTATTAATGATTGCATCCAATAATTTCAATATGGCATGATTCCATCTTTCACGCTATGCTTTTTTGCTCATGCTTTTCAGAACCTTTTCAATGATAATTCCCTCCTTCTGTGGGAGAAGCACTCTGCCATGACAACTTTCATAACCTCTCTCGATCTCGCTTCGCATGCCGGTCTGTGATATGGGCTCAGAATAAATGACAGTGCAATACATTCTTCTTTTTACCCAGCTCTGGATTTTGACAGGTGCAATTAAAGCTCCTTTAGCTGTCGTCTGGTAGGACAATGCACACTCACCTTCTCTTGCCTTAATGTGCAACATCTCTGTTTCTTGCTTCCCTCCGCCATTCAATTTGTCTGATTTTCTCTCCTTCACTGTCTTAGTTTCACTTTAGCTCAAATACATATTTCAGCTGAGAAAACTGATGTTCTGTTGTTAAATGCGTCTCTGGCTTTTTGCTCCTTTTTTCGTTCAATGATGTATGATGGTGTCTCTCGCCGTCAGTGAGGTCTGTTGACATTTCATTTTTAGCTTTAACAGATCTTAGTAATATTCTCTGTGATGACAGCAATTCTGATCCTGGCAAAAAAAGCTTTTATTTATTTATAGGGCTACAAAAAGAAAAATTATTAATTTATTGTTGTAATATTTTTTTTGTTTTCAAAAACATGCATATTTTTCAAAATATTCAGAATTTAGAATTTGCCACACAAACACAGCTACAAATGATCAAATGCTTCTTGCTAGCTTATTAAAGAAATAGTTCACCAAAATATTCAAATCTGCTGAACATTTACTCACCCTCAGGCCATCCAAAATGTTGATGAGTTTGTTTCTTCATCAGAACAGATTTGGAGAAATTTAGCTCTACATCATTTGCTCACCAGTGGATCCTCTGCAATGAATAGGTGCTATCAGAATGAGAGTTAAAACCACTGATAAAAATGAAACAATAATCCACAAATACACATCACTGCAGTCCATCGAGATCTTGTGTTTGTGAGAAACAAATTCATCAAGGCATTTTAAATTTAAACTTGACACTTCTGGCCAAAATATGAGTCCATAATAACCCTTCCTCCAGTGAAAAGGCCCTCTTGCATCAAAATCCACCAACATAATTGTTCAGAACTGTTTTGGGTTGTGCTTGGTTTCGCTCCTGATTCAGACGAGACCACTTCTGGGGAAAGCAACATTATGAATAGAGGACTCATATTTTAGCGAACAGTTTGAATGTAAAAACATTTTGATCAATTTGTTTCTCACAAACATGCAGCTTTTCTTTGTACAAGATGTTAACTGATGGACAGGAGTCATGTGAATTACTTGTGGATTATTGTGATGTTTTATCAGCTATTTGGACTCTCATCCTGATGGCCCATTCACTGCAGACGATCCGTTAGTGAGCAAGTGATGTAATACAAATTTTTATTTTAGGGTGAGCTATTCCTTTAAACCATGATAACTTAATATTTACTTTCTAAAGTATATAAGACATTGCTTTAAGTACTAATTAAATAAGAAGATATTTTCCACAATCAAAGAATAATTCAAGAAAATGTTGAATATATTAGGGTGGCCAAATGCATTTTGGGGCTAAAGCAAAAGGTGGGCCTATGCAGTAACAAATACCCCCCCCCCCCCCCCGCCCAAAAAAAAATAAAAATTAAATAAAATAAAATAGTTCAACTTTTAAGTTAAATGACTATTTTTAATATAATTTGTAAGAAAACATTTTGTATTAAATTTTAAAATAATACAAAAGCATTTTTATTATATCGTCATCTAAGTTCAAGACAGTGAATTGGAGTACATATGCAACATGATTCTCATGACTCAAAAAGCATTTTGTTTATGGTGCAATTTATAATTGTTTGACTATGACCATGTTACCCTTTAGAAAAATGCATTGCACCCTATTTTGTTCTGTGGTTAGTGTATGAATTTATACAATTCTAGTGTTTGAACAAGAGACCAGTGTGAGAAATCATAGACAGTGTAGCTCGCCAATGTAACTTTTGCAGAACTTCATCAGCTTCAGTGTGATTTGTTTATAGTTGTGATGTATCAATCAGACATGAAGGCCAAGTGTGCTTTTGTCATCGACGACCTGTTTCTCCACTTTCAAGCCAGTGTACTTTCTATGTTACTTGCCTGCATGTACAGTACAATGCAGACATACAGATATACGGTAAGTGACAAACAAGCAAGGGGAAAAACTTGCTAGAGAAAGAGTTTCTTATTACGCAGGATTGAATTACTGCTATTGATCTGAGAAAAAAAACCCTCTTAATAAATTTATTTACTCTATTTACAACCCCCCAGGGCCAATCCTGAACAAAGAACTGTGGTAAACAACATCTTGAACATACTAATAATTACTTAGTGGATACCATAGTTTTTTTTTTTTTAGTGAGCAACTCACAAGGCCAAATCGATTTGTAGTTACACTCGCTCTAGTTTGCAATGGCTTGTCACATTCTTTCCCACTATTTCTTTGTCACACTGCACTGTACTGTAGTTTTCACACTTGCAAGTCTAAGAACACAGAACTTTGGAGAAGAGATTTTGTGTTACCAGCTCTGAAGAGAACCCTATTTATACATAATCACTCTCGTCATTCAAATGATTTAGAAAATTAGCAATCTGAACCTGAATTATGATTAATTTTGTGTCCATTGAACACTGAGGTTTTTTTCACACTAAAGACAATGCGATGGTTTAATAATGAAGATATGCATTTGTATAAAATAAAATTTGATTTAAGATGGGAGTCTTTGTGGTGGTTTTTGAAGTTGTCCATGAGGTTTCCTATTGTGAGGCTGTGTTCAGTGAATCTGTGCATGTCTGGAACTCTTCTTAGTCTCTGGTATATTTAATATATGAAATTTTTTTTAATATTAGTGGGTACAATCCTATTTTTATTCTGCATGCAGTATTTGAGAGTGGTTCCTCAGTTCTTTGTGTGCCTATGAGTGTGCAGTCACGTTTATGTGCTTATGCACATGTAGATTTCTATGTGCCTGCATCCTTTTATGATGCCATGATGCATCACCATGCAGTCATGGTTGTGACAGCAAAGAAGAAAGACATGAAGAAAAATAGGATGAGTTAGATAAAGAGATGTCAGAAAACATCCATCACATCGCAGTTGAAATATACAATTTCTGTGAGATGTAACAAATGGATATGAACACTAAATGAAAGCATGTGCATGTGTGGTGCAAAGTGACTAAATGGACCTTTTGATTTTAATATTCTCCCAAAACACTAAATGGCAGTAAACACCATTTTATTGATATGGGTTATCCTTTTTCCTGATGCTTTAGGCGCATTATTTAAAAAAAGGAGAATAATACAGGAAACTCTTATAAGAGGTTATGCCAAAAGTGATTTTATTTATTAACTGAAGTTCAAAAGTTTGGAATATGTAAGTAAAAAAAAAAACAACAAGTATTTTATGCTCATCAAGGCTGTGTTTATTTAAAAAAATGCAGATATTACAAATTAAAACAATTATTTTCTATTTGAATATGTTTTAAAATGTTACAGTTAATCATGTGATGGCAAAGCTGAATTTTCAGCATCATAACTCCAGTCTTCAGTGCACATGATCCTTAAGAAATCATTCTAACATGCTGATTTGCTGCACAAGAAACATTTCTTCTTGTTATCGGTGTTGAAAACAGTTGTGCTGCTTAATATTTTCCAGGATTCTTTAATTAATGGAAAGTTACAAAGGCTGGAATTTGTTTAGATTTCTTTTTTTTAAACAATATATGTCTTTAACTGTCACTTTTTGATCAGTTTATTGCTATTTTTTTATTTAATAATAAGTTCTGAATATGCAGTAATTATAAACGTGAAATGTTGGTAGGCATTACTCAACATGCAGTGTTTCATGTTACAGATGTATTTTTGGAAACTGGGTAATTGCGCCATCAGCTACACTAACTATCCTGCTATCAACTGAATTAACAAGGTTTCATGTTTTCAGAGAGTTGAGGACCTTTGTGACAAAAACAACTAAAGCTGTTGTAATGCAGAGCTGTTCAGGGTGTGCTTTTCTAGCGAGAAGATATGCCCTCAAAAGGGGAAATGAAAAAGATCAATGTTGGAGAGTTTAATGAGGATATAAGATGTCTCTGGAGGCAGTTTTTCTCCCTATGAATTTTAACACCGTTTCAGGCCCAGTCCAATGTCAGGCAGATTTGCATTTGATTTATAGTCACTGTCACTAAGATTTTGACAGATGAGTAAAACCAAAATATTCCCATTTTTTGCTCTATTCACCCGGGAACATAAACACAACCATACATTTTTTAGCTTGTCCTTGCTTTTATTAATACGTTTCAGAGGATAAACCACAGGACAGTATTACATTTGAAAGAAGCATTATTGCACAGCTGATGATGAATCTTCCCTTATGGCGCACTTTGAGACAGGAATAAATTACATGCTTGAAGATTAAACAGGAAAGAAAAAAATAAAAAATCTTCTCAAATTGCTCTTTATGTTAAATGACCTGTACTACATGCTGGGAAACTGAATTTAGTTTTGAACCATTGTGAACCTTTCTTTTTTCTTTATTTTTTTATGGTCCTGTGGACATATAAATAAGAATGAAGAAATCGCTCTCCACATCCAGTGCTCTCCAAGAACAGCTTGAGAAAGCAATAAACTTCAACATCAATACATCAGAGGTAAAGTCATACCTTCATCTCCTCTGAAATGAGCCCAGTGGTCCCCTCCCACACTTCAGGCTCTCATTTCACTGCAGTTCATTCGCCTGAAGGGCTAAATTGTCCCCACTGGAATATTGGCTCCAAATATACTATCACAAAGCAATTTTGTTGGTAAAATAAGCGTGATGTGACTGCTGTTTTTGAGGCAGCCATCTTTTTTCATTATTAAGAGAAACGTCAACCCCCCTTGAGATGCGCAGTAGTATCGCATTTAACACAATTCACCAACATATACTATTCGTTATATGGATCTGCTCTGGTTCAGAGATGTGTATGCTGTGCTGCTTGAAATTGTGAAACAGACTTGTTTTGCTGTTATTATTGGGTACTTCTTCAAAATGCCTTCCTTAGAAAAATACAAACATAATACCACAAAACAATTTTAAGCCAAACATTTTTAATTTCCCTTGGACCATATTAAAAATAGTTAACAACACCAATTTTTTTGATCACTGCTTCTGTTGAATCTGTTCTTAAGTGTGTGGTTAACACAAAGAAAACACTGCTCGGGAAGTGCGTTTCCACTGGGACTCAATTAAACCTTCTGACTTTCTGTAGAAAAAGCATTCAGCTGTGTCCATGTATTTTATCTTCCTAAATGTTCAGGTTGTTTGGTGACTAAATCCCTGCTAAGTCATCACATAACATTTTATTTTGCTCTGAAGGAGTTTTATTGGAGTTGTTTGCCTTAGATTGTATACAGATGAGGTTGTATCCTCAGACATCCTGCTTTATTTGCATTGGAAACATACAAAATAAAACAAACAAACCTTTAAATTATTTTCTTGAGAGAAATTAACTATAGGGTGGTTTCTGTTCTTATTTTGTCAAATGGGAAGACATAACGTAACCATGACGTAACCAAGACATCATTATGAATTCTAAATGATTTGGCTTACTGTCATGGGTAGGTTTGGATCATTGGATCGTTTGGTGATTTATTTGGTTATTGATTGATTGATTGATTGATTTGTTCTTTGATAAAGTCATTGATTGATGAAACCATTTAGCATTATTATAGCATCCTGCAGTAGATATGACAACCAAAGACAATACTAGCACTTTCATTAATCTGGCAGCTGAATGAATGAATGAATGAATGAATGAATGAATGGGAGAAAAAAATAATAAACTTTTACATCTATAAAATAATGTAAATAAATGTTTATATCACATTTATTTAGGGTGATATATTACTAAGATATATTTCATACCCCCCCCCCCAAAAAAAAAAAAATAAATAAAAAAACAGCATCTACTGTACACAAATCAAATGTATGTACATATATTAATTTCCATATAATGAATATTGTGCAGTGCAGTGCCAAGCTGTGGAAGAACAGTGTTTGCATTGCCTTTCTTCTGATCCCAATGTTAGGAAAGAGTGAATTAACTTTATTTTTAATGAAGATCCAGACCGCGTCAGTAAGAACTCGGTACTTTGTACACTTAATTTTACCTTGGATTCATTTACAAACAAGGCATAATTCGATGCAGGATTTCCAAAAAGGTTGAAACCTAAAAAGATGATGCTGTGCCAACTAAATTGGATCCAACAGTAATGTTGCAACACAAGTGTGAGTAACAGTTTTCATTACGTGGTCACCATAGCTTTGTCTCCTCTTATAGATTGTTTGATATGTGCTGAGTATGTATGCATTTTTAACCTAAATCACAAATTACCACTTGTTGTACACTTGAACCCATCTTTCATACACTAGTACACTCAAGTGTACTACAAGTGATGACTAAACACATTTTTTAAATACAGAGATAGTATGTTAAGAGCGCATTTTAGTTCATATTCATGGTGTCTCAAAATAGCACAGTTGAATAAACTTAGGCAACATTCACACTGTCAGTTTTTGGGATAGACAACCAAATTTACTTGGTGTGGGTCTCGAAATGTTCCACTCACACAGCAGCTTACAGTAGCATTTTGAATACTGTCTGTATGACCATGTAACGGGATTCAAGCCTGTATTCCTTACCAGTAACCATAGGAACAGTGACCCAAGTAATATCAAAGATGGTGATGTCCGTAAAACTGAAAGTCTTATCACTTTCTGACATGACAAGAGTACAATCAAGCCACGAGTTCATCCGTTAAATCTATATTAACCGACAGCAGCTTTTATATTTGGGTGGTTTGCAGAGCATTTGAGTCGTGCGCAAATCACAAACTGATGTGAGCGGCTCTGGTGAAGGAAAAACTGACTGGATCTAAAACTTTCAGATGACACACCACTCATTTCTCCGTCGCACTGTATGACGTGACAGACAACTATTTGTCCAGTCCTGTTCAGTTCACGAGAATGTGGTTGTGAGTCCTGAAACTTTACAGGTGTGAGTTCGGTTCCAGAATGCAGTTTTCACACCCATAAATAACCGAACTATGTGAGAACATAACCGTATTAAGGACTCAAATGCAGGACTGACAACCGTATTCTGCTGCTGTGTGAACGTGGCCATAAATTTTCAGGACTCTCAACCGCATTGTCAGAAAACACGCACTGTGTGAACAGAACAGGACTGGACAACTAGGTGTCTGTAATGTCATACAGTGCGAGAGAGAACCTTTGCAAAACATGATTTAGTATTTGGTGGCAAAACCCTTGTTGGCAATCACAGAGGTCAGACATTTCTTGTAGTTGGCCACCAGGTTTGCACTCATCTCAAGAGGGATTTTGTACCACTCCTCTTTGCAGATCCTCTCCAAGTCATTAAGGTTTCGAGGCTGACGTTTGGCAACTCGAACCTTAAGATCCCTCCACAGATTTTCTATGGGATTAAGGTCTGGAGACTGGCTAGGCCACTCCAGGACCTTAATGTGCTTCTTCTTGAGCCACTCCTTTGTTGCCTTGGCTGTGTGTTTTGGGTCGTTGTCAGGCTGGAATACCCATCCACGACCCATTTTCAATGCACTGGTTGGCTTCAATGCCCTGACTTCAATGCTGATTCCTCACCGTTTTCATGATCATTGAAATTTTACGAGGTGAGATCTTGCATGGAGCCCCAGTCAGAGGGAGATTGACAGTTATTTTGTGTTTCTTCCATTTGTGAATAATCGCACAAACTGTGCCCACCAAGCTGCTTGGCGATGGTCTCATAACCCATTCCAGCCTTGTGTAGGTCTACAATCTTATCCCTGACATCCTTGGACAGCTCTTTGGTCTTGGCCATGGTGGAGAGTTTGGAATCTGATTGATTGATTGCTTCTGTGGACAGGTGTGTTTTATACAGGTAACTTACTTATTTCACTCATTAAAATGCAAATCAATTTATAATTTTTTTTTTTTTGTCATTCTGTTTTATACATCATCTGAATGCTGAATTTCCATTGATGTGTGGGTTGTTAGGATAGGACAATATTTGGCCGAGATACAACTATTTGAAAATCTGGAATCTGAGGGTGCAAAAAAATCTAAATATTGAGAAAATCGCCTTTAAATTTGTCCAAATGAAGTACTTAGCAATGCATATTATTAATCAAAAATTAAGTTTTGATATATTTACTGTAGGAAATTTACAAAATATTTTCATGGAACATAATCTTTACTTAATGTCCTAATGATTTGTGGCATAAAAGAAAAATACAATGTATTTTAGTGACTTAAGACTGGTTTTGTGGTCCAGGGTCACATATATGGTTGCTACATATAATACCACATATACAAATTTTACTGTGGGGATTTTTATTAATGTTATAAACTTATATCTACCTAAAGAATGTATGTATGTGAAAATTATATGGCATATACTGTATGGCAATATTACTCTTGATACATTTCTGTATGGGTACTAGCAGGGCCTAACAAGTTTATGCTAAACCTCCAAGCCTTAACCTGGGTGGCAGTCAACAAATTAAAAGGGAATTAGTATATTTTGCTCTGGAGTGTTTGAATCAAATTTACCTCAGATATGTGGCATCCCTCTTTGGGCAATTGAGTGTATAGTAAAGGAGCTAATTAATTAAATAAAGCTCATTAATTTACAGCTAACATAAATATCCCATTAAATGGCCAAACTGAATTTAATTTCAAACATTTCAGAAAAACTTTGCATTCACCTCCAAAATGACTTACTGTTGCCCTTTGTTTTGACAGAACAGGCAACAGTTCACATCCAGGCAGAATTTAGCACATGCATTTCTTAGACCTGAAAGTAATAAATTGTCATCCTATATATCAGATTCTTGTCACTAGTAATGATTTTTTATTTCACCTTCTTCACATCCACCATTGCTGGTCGCCTGATTGATTGTTATTGCACTCTGGAAGTCTGGATTCTATTCTAACTTATTTGCTAAGGGCATAACTCAACCTGATCCAATCTACTCAACATCAGACCTCACAGAAAATAAAAATGGGGAAACGCTAGTCAGCATCACTCCTCATCCATATCAGTCTGCTTGGGCTATTTTGCATTGCTTAAAAAACAAACATCCATCCTGGATCCATATTAACTATGCTAATCATTCCCTGACCACAAATGTTTGCTATAATTAGCTGTTTCTATCTTTTGGTGCATTGAAGAACATGTTTATTCCCTACAATGGTGAGAACAAGCCTCTGTGCATCTGAAGCTCAGTGGCTTCACCCCATGAGAGACAATTAGGCATGGCTTTTCATGGCTTCTGTAATGACTGTTTGTACATTGTTCCTCAGCACTCTGCAGATGACCTGTCCTATCGTTCTTCAGCTGTCAAACTGTGCTCTGGGTCAACAATGCACTAAATGCATGCTAAATGCCATCACATATAAATGTAAATGATTTGTCCAACTCAATCAGCATTTTGACAGTAATTACTATATTCTCTGAATATTTTTCAGCATCAGACCTGAAATTACTATTAAACTGTAAAGCATTGTAACATTTTGACCAATCAGACACACAATTGTGCATTTGATTTAACAAATCAATTAGTTATTAGATTAACAAATGGTCACATACCCCCCCCACCTAATACACATACTGGTGCTGGTGTGTCTGTCAACGACTCCAGGCCCCTGGTTTCATGGCAACCCATCTGATAACACTTGTTTTGTTGCTCAATGGAATGCGAGTAGAGCAATACTTCCTCTTAGGAAAGACACATTATGTCATAAAATGGAATCTTCTCTAATTAATTCATAGAAAAACCTTTCTTTGAATGAACACACAGGTCATTGTCTATATTATTACTGTTCTTGTATATGTTTTTGTGTATTGTACACCATTTTATGCATGCTTATGATAGATCACTAGTTAATATCACTCTAGCTGTATCATGTTTAGTCTCTATCAATTCATCTTCGGATGATCTAATTGAGAGTGAATATTACATGTTGATACCTATGCAACATATTGGTGTCTTAAGAATCTTTAGAAGTTTGTGCATTAAACCAGCTGAATTACACATGTCCATAGGTGATAAAAGGCGCATAATCACCAGTTCCCAAAAGGTTACTCAATTTAGGAAATCCTTCACACAATGAATTAACAGGACTTAACACAGGTGCCACAAGAGCAGCTGGTTTAACGCGAGTTGGCTTTAAGCACAGGTCACTCATTTTTCCAGTGGCCTTTACCATGGCAGTAATTACAGATAAGAGACGAATTTCTGGACATACCATCTCCCTTATCTTCGAAAAATTCGTCCCTTCTCCGAAACTCAAAACTCTTGTGTGTTAACACATAATAATCAGCCAATTCAGCAGCTTTAGCAGCTGTGTCCACTTTCTGCTCATTTATATAAGTTGCAATACGAGCGGGTACAGAATTCTGAAACTGTTCCAGCACGATTAAGTCAGTCAACTCCTCAAATGTGGTTACCTCAGATGCCATACACCAGCGATTAAATGCAGTACTGAGCTCTCTAGCAAATTCTACATGATCAACATTAACACCTCTGGACAAAGTTCTAAATTTTTGTCTGTACGCTTCTGGTACTAACTCGTACGATTTCAAAACTGCTGCTTTTACGATATCATAATCGTTACAGTCTGAGACCGTAAGAGAAGAATAGACTTCCTGAGCCCTGCCAGTAAACACACACTGTAAAAGTAGTGTACGTTCCCTACTAGGCCAACCTCTCGCTTCCGCAATCCGTTCAAATAAGGTAAAAAATGTATCCGGATCTCGTTCACTAAATTTAGGCATCAAACGCAAGTTTCCCGCAGTGTCAAATATTTTAGAAGCACCCTGAAAAGCGTCATCTGAACCATCATCGATTCTGCCATCTCTAATCATACCCAAGCGATATTTTTGCAGCTCTATATCTGTTTGTTTAGTTCTATTTCTTTCACGCTCCATTTCTAACTTTACACGCTCCTGTTCAAGCTGTAAGAGCAATAACTTTTCTTGCTGTTCAAAAGTTAAAAGTTCAACTGGTGGTTTAATTTGACTAGCAGTAGCTGTATCAGACATTTCAATCAATATAGCTTGTTCTATCAAGTTTGTTTTAATTGTTTCCCTAATTGTACTATCTTTTAATCTCTTATCTTCAAGTTCGATTTCATAATGATCCGCAATTTTAAACAACTGATCTTTTGTAAGCGACTCAAGTAACACTTCAGAGGGAGAAATAATAAAATCTTCTACGAGATTAGACATACTTCCTTTAAAATATACGTTGCTATTAATATAGTGTGATTTACAAACCTCACGTGGTAGGAATAAAAAGTTCCCTTTCCCTATCTATAGGAAAAAAACAACTAACTAACTCACCCTTAATCTTCGTGTGGTTACTGGCGAGGGGTATTTAAACACCAACTCCCGCTGGTACAAGAAAAGCAACCAGCACGCTGGCGACTATCTCATACCACGGCCATGCTCCCGAGACAACTGCTCTACTCACGGTCGCCACACAAAAATAACAAAAATTACATTACCTACTTGTTCCAAAAGGGACCAAGCAGCTACACCTAACAAGGGAACATCAACAATATTCTCACCACGATATGATTTGCAAAATCACGTACCTCTTAGAAACAGCATAGAACAGCTAACTGATGATACAGCAACAAATGTCCTCAAAACAAATAAATTCAACGCGCATTTCCTTCCAAACGACGAATAAGACCTCCCAAACAATAGCGTTTAACCAAACAACATTCTTCCGGTTTTACGTTCAGTTAATGAACGTGCCAAGTTCATTACAAAATAGCCGAACGCAACAAAAACGCTTCCAAATCATGTCGACAAAAACAGGAATTTTCAAAAGTTAGCAAACGAGCGGACGAGCCCCCATTTGTCACGGCCGGCTCGCAAGCCGTGACAAAGAAGGAGATGACACGTTAAAGTGATATGCAAAAAGGGATAACATTTATTAAAGTAAAAGTAATAAAGTAAGAGAACAGACCAAAAACGAGAACAAAACAACAACTAAGACGACAACAAAATGGCACTAGGGGAAAGCACCCCGTCACAACTGAAGGGAGCTGCTTTAGTTTGCCGGCATCAGCTCTAGCACAGGTGTAAACCATCAGTCATCATGACGTCACTCACTCCAACTCCAACCTACAAAACAAAAGACAACCAAACCCACACAATATGATCCACACTGGGGTCGTAACAGTACCCATTTAGATACACACTTTTTTTTTGTTTCATTTTCAATATTTTTGTTCAATATTTCTGTCCTCCAATGATGAATGGTGTAAAAATAATTTCAGAATATAAATACAAAGTATGGCGTTTCACAGAGCGGTCTTGAGCAACAGTGTTTTTAAGCTTGCAGATTGCAGTTCCCCTCAGGAAACGGACAACCAGGTTGTTCCGGCCCACCGACTGTCTGGCTATAGGAGCATGAGAAGCTGCTATAGCTGCCACGTAGACTCTGAGCGTGGAAGGGGCGCGGCCCTTGTCCAACAGCTCTTGTAGATATGACAATATCGCTGATATGTCACATGTTGTCGGGTCTTCACCGCGGGCTTGACACTAGGCGGAGAAAACCGATCACTTAGAGACGTAGAGGCGTCTCGTGGATGGGGCTCTAGCCTGTTCAATGGTATTCAGGACATTCTCGGGGAGATCTATTGAGTCCCATCGTGTGCCCATAGATGCAGGTCCCACAGCTCGGGCTGGGGGTGCCAGATCGTTCTGTTTGCCTGAGAGAGGAGGTCTCGCCTCAGGGGAATGGGCCACGGAGTCGGTATTAGCAGCTGAGATAACTCCGGGATCCAAAGCTGGTTCTTCCAGAGTGGGGCCACTAGAAGCACTTTGTGCTTGCATTCCCTGATTTGCCTGATTACATGAGGAATCAGAGCAATCGGGGGAAAAGCGTATAGAAGGAGGTTGGGCCATTCGTGGCCCTTGCTCTTCGAAAAATAAATCTGGCAGTGAGAGTTGTCTTTGGAGGCGAAGAGTTCGACCTCTGCCTTGCCAAAGATTCGCCAGATTTCCTGAACCGTCTGTGGGTGGAGCATCCACTCCTGTGAGGGGACGTTGTTCCGAGAGAGCATGTCTGCTCCTTGGTTCAGTACGCCGGGCACATGAGCTGCTCTCAGTGAACGCAGATTGAGATGTGCCCATAGTAAGAGGTGCTCTGCCATCTCAAAAAGGCGTTTCGAGGTGAGCCCGCCCTGGCGATTTATGTATGACACCACCGTCATGTTGTCCGAGCGGACTAGCACGTGGTGTCCCTTCAGGACTGGCAGGAAGAACTGAAGAGCTCGACATACTGCCGTCATTTCGAGGCAGTTGATGTGCATCTGTCCTTCTGCGTCCGTCCAGCCGAAGGTCGGATTGCCATTGCACAGAGCTCCCCAACCTGTGTTGGAGGCATCTGTTGTAACAACTTTCCTTCTGTAAACCAAACCCATTGTCACGCCTTGTTCGAACCATCGCAGGTTCTTCCAGGGGGCCAGGGCTGACACGCAGGAGGCGGAATTAGAGGTTTCAGCCATTACTGAAGGGGTCTCATCATGAGAAGGCCCAACCGAAGAACTGGCGAAGCAGAGGCCATGAGGCCCAGCATCCTTTGAAACGATTTGAGTGGGTAGGATGCTCCAATCTTGAAGGAAGCCGCGAGCTGCCGTATGGCCAGAACGCGATCTGGCGCGACTTTCGCCGTCATGCAGGCGGAGTCGAAAACTGTCCCCAGGAACGACGTTCGTTGGCTGGGGGACAGGGAGCTCTTGGCTAAATTGATCCTGAGTCCCCAGTTCTCCAAGTGCCTGAGGAGGAGGGACCTGTGTGCTACCAGCTCTGCCTCTGACTGTGCCAGAATGAGCCAGTCATCGAGGTAATTCAGGACACGGATTCCCATCTGTCTCAGAGGGGAGAGAGCCGCGTCTATGCACTTCGTAAAAGTGCGGGGAGCTAGAGCCAGCCCGAAGGGCAGGACCGTGTATTGATAAGCCACACCCTCGAAGGCGAACCTCAAGAATCGTCTGTGATGGGGGTTATCTGGATGTGAAAAGCGTCTTTCAGATCCAGCGAAAAGAACCAGTCCTCTGGGCGAATTTGCGAGAGGTTCTGCTTCAATGTAGTCATTCTGAACGGCCGTCTCATGAGGGCGCGGTTCAGACGTCTGAGATCGAGGATGGGCCGGAGGCCGCCATCCTTTTTGGGGACGAGGAAATAACGGCTATAGAAGCCTGACTCGCTCTGAGCTGGGGGAACTATTTCTATAGCTCCTTTTGCCAGCAATTTCTCCACCTCGGCTCGCAGAACGTGAACGTTGCTGCTCTGCACTAAGGTGGAGACCCTGCCGCTGTACCGCGGGGGTCTTCGAGCGAATTGAAGTGTGTAACCTCTTTCTATAATCCCCAGAACCCACTGTGACACTCCGGGGATGGCCCGCCAGGCCTTGGCCCATGTGGCAAGGGTATTGGAATTCATTTGGGTGGTGAGTCGCCGTGTGAGGACTCGACACACCTGTTATTGGAAGAGGAAATTTGCTCTTTTTTTTTTTTTTTTTCGGGGGATGGCCCGTCAGGCCTCGGCCCGTGTGGCAAGGGTGTTGGAATTCATTTGGGTGGTGAGTCGCCGTGTGGGGACTCGACACACCTGTTAAGAGAAAATTACTCTTTTGAAAATGTTTGTGTTTTATTTTTCCTCACTATAGCAGTGATCGGCTGTGTGGGCGCTATATGAATGGGCCCAGTTCACAACAGTATGTACACAAACACATTGTCGTCGACACGCCGAGGTAAACGGGGTGTTCGGAAGCGTGACAGAGGCCGTTTCGCGGCGCTAGACTCAATGCTTCCATCAGGAGAGCAGTTAACCCCCCCCCCCCCCCCCCCCCTCGTGGGCGGGGTCTAGAGTCTGAACCTGACAGAGATAATCATAATGACAGCCTTTTCTATCGATCTGCCTAGAAAGATCAAACCACTCATTAACCACTCACCCTGGCAGATCAAAAACTGATCGCATCCCATCAGATCCATTCGTAGCAGACGAGGGGAGGCAGGACAAGACACAGACTGTCACGCTGTCAGATCAAAGCTGTATGGAGAGTGAAACACGGGGCTTTGGCAAGCGTAAATTCACTCAAGCCTGAACGCTCAACCCCGCGATTTGATATTGATATAGAAACACGAGAGCAGGGTAGGCGGGGCCAACTTCGTTGAAGTAGGATAACCGCGAGCGCAGCAAGGACAGCTTAATGCTGAAAATAGCGCTAGCAGATCAAAGAGCTGCCAGAGGCGCTAATAGTGCAAACACACCGGCAGATCAAAGCGCTGTGTGCAGAGTGTGTGCCCCGCGATCTCTCAGTTTCCAGAGAGTGAGAGCGGGGAAGGCGGGGCCAACCAGCGCAGTATTGTAAGAGCTGTATAAAAGGATTGTGCCGCTCAGTGCGATGAGGAGCGCAGATCCTCGCGTGTTTAACACACTCTAGCAGGTTAAAGTGAGCACACGAGATAAACCGGCATGCAATCACTCAAGGCTGATCGCTCCGCGAGTTAAGTGTTCCTTCCTCCGAGGTGTCTGGGAGGAGAGGAACATGAAAGCAGGAAAGGCGGTGGTGCCTTATAGCGAGCGAATCAGGGGCGGCTTTCGACGAAAGCAGTCTGTTTGTGAGGGAGCAGCTTTAGCGACTCACACGCACACGCAAAGCTGTCAAAGATAGCTTTCTACTCCGGTCCGCCCAGAGGATATAGCCGCTGTTAGTTTTTAGTTTATAGTTTTTCACGTGTAAAAACACCGGCGGATCAGAGCGTCACGGTAAGAGTGAGCACGCGGGCTCTTGAGCCGGCGTGGGATCACTCAAAACCGGTTACTTAGCCCCGTGGCTCTATAGTTTCATTCTCCGAGCTTGCTGAGAGAGGAGAAACGGAAGAGCGGAGCTGCCTTGCTAGAAGGCCAGCGAGTGGAGAAGAGCGAGACTCATACTCGAGTGAGCATTCTGTCTCAGTGAACGCGCAGTCTGTGTGGGCATTGCCCACAGAGGAGAAGCGCTCACTGCCCTTCTGCATCGTGCAGAGTTCCCTGCGCGAGCCACACTCGCAGTGCAACATTTGCAACAACGTCGCTTGAAATTTTGCTCTTTCAGAGAAATTTGATTTTAGACTCACCGGATGGCCGCAGGGGACGAGGCTGTCATCTGCACAGGTCGCTGGAGCAGCTTGAAGAGCAGGCAGAGCAGCGAGAGAGCGCAGAGGAAAAGGCAGCTTCTATCCGCAGTGAGGCGTTTCTACGGCGAGTGTCTTCCAGTCTCGAGTGTCAGCGAAGGGATGATCGTTGTCGCTGAAGGAGAATTGATCTGTTTTCCTATGGCGAAGCGCCCGCTTATATAGCCAGATGACCCCGCCCCTTTTGGCGGGCTCTGGCGGGCTTTGCTGCCATAGGCTCGTGCAGCGGCGCTGACGAGCCATTGGTTCGTTTTTTAGTACTGCACGAACCAATAGCCGTGCAGTCACACTGCGTGATTGAAAAAGTCTTCAGTCCTCGGAGAAAAAGGAGTTTTCCCATAGCGTCTAGCGACGCAGTACAAGTGAAGTATCGACAGGGAACAAAATCTTACTGTTCAAAAACTTTTGACTGGTAGTGTAGGTTTTCAACTTCAATTATGACTTCCAACATTTATAAAAAAAGATAAATGAGGTGAAATGATTAGTGTGTTGCTGCCGCATTCCGTCCAGCACAGCTTCCTTACGTTCACAGCGGTGTACTTTTTTTCCTCCTTACAAGTCCAAACTTAACAACCAAATCAGTCAAATATGTAAGTGTGGTAAAATTTACTCGCATGAGTTAACCTAGAACTAGTTTTTGATTAAGTATTAACAATTGTGAAACTTCCCTGATATTTAAATTGACTAATTTCATGAAAGACTTCATAAAGCTGTTCATAATGCCTACCAATAATCATGCTAAATAACCATGATTTTAATATTGACTAAAATAATTGTGTTCATGATATTTCTGCTATAACTGAGCAGCTCTAACTAGTTTACAAGTTCATCTGTAAAATGTTTCTTCTGCTTCATCTTATCACAGAGGAAGGAGTGGATGAAGAAAGTTTTACACTACTGGATGACACCAGCATTGCTGTACTAATTCCAATAACTTTTAATGAGGAGACAATGGAACAGAAGACCTTACTACAAGCAATGGATCTGTGTTGCAAATTATAGTTTTATAATTTTATAAAAAAAATACCGATCTGAATTAATATAAATAATTAACTCAACTGGTGGGTAACTTTTAACCGAACTGGATTTTAACCCAATTAATTGAGTTAAAATAACCCATAGATGTGAAGGTGCTATACCAACCCATAGTTGGGTTATTTTTAACCCAACATTTTTTAGTGAGTATTAACTAGTTACTTATTAGCATGTATATTACTAGCATATCGGCTGTTTATGCCATATCACCCTGTAGTCCAAAACTGGTTGCCCACTAAAGCTAAGCAGGGCTAAGCTTGGTCGGTACCTGGATGGGAGACCTCCTGAGAAGCTGCTGGAAGAGATGTTAGTGAGGCCAGGAGGAGGTGCTCACCCTGTGGTCTTTTTGGGTCCTAATACCCCAGTATAGTGACGGGGACACTGTACTGTAAAAAGCACCGTCCTTCAGATGGGATGTTAAACCGAGTTCCTGACTCTCTGTGGTCATTAAAATCCTAGGATGTCCTTCAAAAAAGAGCAGGGGTGTAACCCTGGCACCCTGGCCAAATTTGCACATTGGCTTCTGACCATCATGGCCTCCTAATCATCCCCATACACTGATTGGCTTCATCACTCTGTCTCCTCTCCAGCAATAAGCTGGTGTGTGGTGGGCGCTTTGGTGCTCTATGGCTGCCGTTGCATCATCCAGGTGGATGCTGCACACTGTTGGTGGTTGAGGAGATCCCCCCCCCCTTTCATGTAAAGCACTCTGAGTACCCAGAAAAGTACTATATAAATGTAACGAATTGTTATTATTATTTATATTAATGCATGACCATATTTTACATCTCTTAAGCCTACCCAATACCTAAACCTAACTACTACAGCAACTACTTTACTTACTATAAATAAGCATCAAATTAGGAGTTTGAGGAAAAACTCTTAATAGTTAATAGTGAATGTGTTTTCAAATCTAAAGTGCTACTGAATTGTTTAAATTTCCTTATTGTCTTCATCTAACACTTATTTATATACAGTTTTCACTGTTCATAATTTTGTTGAATTGCCTAAATGCATTTCTGCTATATAAAACAAATTATTTTTTTAAAGTCTTTTATTTTTTATGTATTTAGCAGAGGCGAAATACAAATGGGGTTTTTCACAAATGGGGTTTAGCTTAAGCCAGGACTAGGCCTTAGTTAAATTAAGATATTTAAGATATGTAACTTATACAAAAATGCCTGGGAAGAAAACATTTCAGGTTTGCATCTTGACAGAGAACAATGACACTGACATACTGTATGTCAGAGCAAGATATTTTCAGTTGAGACAGCTCAAACGCATTTTAGTCTGGGACTAGCTTAAGCCTCGTGGGAATAGTTGTTGGACTTGAAGTACAACAATAATAAAACAGTGCATTGACATAAAAAAGAAAAATTTACTTTTGGTACTTAAGTACTTTTAAAAGCAAGTACTTCTGTACTTTTACTTAAGTCACCAAGTAAGTCTTTACAACTTTTACTTGTAATGGAGTAACATTTGACCAGCAGTATCTGTACTTTCACTCAAGTAATGGAGTTGTGTACTGTGTCCACCTCTGGTATATAGATAAAATATAGTTTAAATAATAGTTTTTTATTGTTTATCACCCAATAAAATCTGTAACTTTTTAAGTTCTTAATATTGTGCATTTTACAGTAAATGGCTCATTTATGTGAAAGACTCTCATGAATTGTTCTACATTAAAATTTGATGATTGTGCTTGTTATGCAATATTAATATTTGCATTATGTTTATTAACTAATAACATTTGCTTACATTTTAAACATTGTAATTTCAGGTGGTATGTGCACAGTTATACATTCCTTGTAAAGAAAGTTGCTTTTTAAATTAGCATAATGTAAACCTAAATTACTCAACATATTCCATTATAATTTTACTTTTGAGTGTACTATAATGTGCATCAGCGGTCATCGGAAGGTTTCACATGTGAGTGGCCAAACATGAGAGCCAAAAGCCCCCTGTGTGTGAGATGCATTTGAGAGCCAAATATAGTGTCAAAGATCATCCCATGCTGTTTCTAGAAGCCAGAGCCAGAGTTTGAAAGCACTGACTGTATTAGAGATAATAATGCATCAGACCTGCCTTCAAATTAAAAAAGGAGATGAAAATATTACCTCAAGTCAATTTACATTTCTTAGACTTGTGGAATATTTTATGTGAAACAAACTTATTTTAATTGAATGCAAGGTTGGATTTGTGATCAGTATCAATGAACCCTCATTATACATTCCTAGAAAACATATACTGAATTGATGTTCTTTAATAATGGCATCTGAAAGTTTCCATAGGTCCATACAGTTGCAATGCAGCAGCTGTAGAGGTGAATGACTGGCCGCAGAAGCGAAGAGAAGCCAATAAAGCACCGCCCTTGAGTGTGCGCCAAGTGCCCTGTGACATACTCAACCCTCCACAGAACAAGGTCTGCCAATACAATTCATTAGGCAGCCAATTACTCACTGCCGAAGCTTTTTTTACAGTAACACTCCCTGACCCACAAAGAGCTCACTACTGGAAGGGAGCTGTTATCTTCCCTGTGCTCTACCTGCTTGGCTTTCCAGACATGGAAATTACTTGACTTTGCCCCTCATCGAGGGCGGGATATTTTGAGAGAGGAGGCTTGCTCCTTCATCGGTTTTTTTCTTTATTGGTGTCCTTTCAGCCTGAAGCATGTCAGCCAAATCAATACCGTACTCTGAGGGAGATAGATGAAGACAGTGGTTACAGGGCCACTTTTTATGTGTTTGCTGCATTATTAACTAAGAGATTTCATTTTCGAATGCTCCTCTCTTCCAGAAAGGCCTGAGAGCTTAATTATGGAAGAACAGCCTTGACCATCAGCTTTCAATACAGCCTCGCCTCAGACTGCAAAATTAGATACAGTTTTCAGCTTATCTCTGTCTTACATTAACTAAAATACAATTTTGATTTGAAATTCTGGTTCTGTAATAAAATTGATGCAAAGCTGATGTAAAAATCCTTCTTTGTGAAATAAGGGTAATTATTTGAGCACTGAGCTTCTCAGAGGTTGCTAATGTGTTAAGATGAACACAGAAGCATTTTAAATTTGTTTGGCATAATTTGTATATGCATCATATTCAGAAATGCATGAAATCAGAAATCAGAGTTTTGTGGCATTTAGTTAATATTTGTAAGCTTTGAAGACATCAACCTTGAAAAAAAAATGTAGAAACAATTGGAAGTAAATTTCACCAATAATTACAAAGAAATGGCAAGCAACACAATGAATTAAATGTGATTTTGTGATGTTTTTTTTTTTTTTTTAGAAAGACTAGTATTTTCTTATGAACATATACAGTGCACATATACAGTGTGTATGTTAATGCAGAAGTTTTCAGTTTTTTTATTCATTATGCCACAAGGGAGTTCAAGGGGTCTATGAGATTTTTTTTTTTAAGATCATAGCTAATGTTTGCAATTTTATACTGCATTGTTTCAGAAATAATGTGATTAACACAGTTATTTTATTCTATTGATTGCCCTATTTTTTTTAAAACTAGAATCAATTAAAAATACATTTGCATGTAGTGCATAATCCATTTTGTACAGTAGATTGTTTTAAGTAAAACATACATTGAAAAAGTTTTTTTTAATTTTTTTTCCTGCAACATACTCACCACTGAGCAAAGTTTTCTCTCTCACTTTTTGAAATTTATCGCATTTATTACAAAAGAACTAGATAGATAGACTTGTATTGAATGGATTGTTTCTCAATAGGTTTATACAATTAACATAATTAAGTTTAGTATCTTTTTTCACCCACAAGCCAGTATACAAGTATTGAGTCAGTATCAATAGCAATAAATATATATACAATATTTTGTTGAAATATTGATAACTTTCCTTTTTTTGCCAGAATGAATGTTTTATTTAGCTTAATGTGTCCCTACTGATACCTCAACTGACTAAAAAAGCAACAGATCATGGCTGTGATGTAACTAATGCATTTTGGCTATTTAAAAGGGATGACACCATTCAAGTGCCACTTAGGCTTCCTTTTTCGATACTGGAAATACAAAGAGGAGAGAAAATTGTGCTTGCCAAGCCATTGCATGGGGTCTTTAATATACCCAATATTCTTTGTGTTTGCAAAAACAAAATATTGTACAGTTTTTGTGATTCGAAGAACAGCTGGGCCAACATGCAGGTTTGCATGAATAAAATTTGATTATCTGTGCTGTGATCATGGAAATTATTTAATATTTAATATCCTGTAACAGTTGAGGTGGCTGCTCCCATCTCCCCACGCCATTGCTATTCTCCATGTGACATTAATCATGTAATTACCGCTATTTTCTTGGTGACATCCAGTCAGTGTTTTGGCTTTGGCTTTTACCTCAGCTTCATTATTCAACACTGAAAAGGTTACATTGATTTGGATTTTCTCTGAGGGGGAGCATTTTGCAGTCTTAGAAAGCAATATAATAATATATCATATAATTTTTGACAGTAGTGGGGAGGGGCTTCAGGAAACATGGGTATTGGTTTTTTGGTGTCAGGGGATTGTGTTTGCATTGCAGAGCAGCCGTTGGTATTAAGAGTAATGACCAAGTGACACAGATAATGTCAGGGTGGAATTTTCTGCATGCACGGTGGCAGGTGAAATGACAAGCCTTTATTTATGACACGATTTCAATTTGCCCAAGTTGCTGCCTAATGACCTTTTTCAGAATGATATTTCTGTGCAACGTTGGACAGCATTTCATATACCCTCCTCCTCCCAGGGTCTTGATTAATCTTGTTCTCTATTTTCTATGTGTCGCCTTCCCTTGTTTTTTTTTTTGTTCGGTTTTTTTTGCTACATTTTCATACGGCTCTGAAATATTTGATAATGTTTATGCAGTCTTTTCCTGTCTCTGCATTCATTGTGTCCATTACATGTTCAATACTGAATAGGCCTGTATTATTATGTTTCATATAACAGCTCACACTTGCATCGTCTCTCTAAAACAGAAGTTAAAGAAGTCATTCTTTCTGTTTTGAAGGATTGCTGTGGTCCTGAGCTACAAATGTTGAAACTTAAATGCAAAAGACATTACATCATCTTCTCTCTGATCTGGTGAACTGAAACATTGGATCAAAATGTTGCGTGGGCTGCGGTACAATGTTATAGCAGATAAAACAACCACTGACTCAGAAGAAAGGTGTATTTCAACATGATCTCATTAGTATTCTTTTCTGTTGGTGTACACTAACACATGTACAATTTCTCATGTTTGCATAGGCACTGAAACTATACATATACTCATTGAAAGCATGTAAAATGTAACAATTTTATGCATTATCAACATTATACATGTACAATGTTTAAAAATCCTTAATAACTATGGCTAAATAATATGTAGGCTATATGTGTATATGTAAATACTGTATGTGTTTGTGTATATAATTGCTTTATGTTGTTGAGAGGGGTTACATTTATGCTAGGGGTGAAGATATAATATAATATAACATAATAGGTGTAATATAATATAATGTGATATCTGTGTTAATTTAGTTCAGGAATCAGGAAACTATATTAGGTCAAATAAACCATGTGTATGAGTTGACATTCTCTGTATTGGTGATTTGGTGCAACAATTGATTGATAATAATTATGTGATTAAGTGTAATAATTCTGATCAAATTTATCAGATGACAACAATCATGATCAGTAATAACGATTTAATTTTGAGCAAAATAATTGATTATCAGTTTAAACATTATGCAGCGTGACTAAAATATGACAACATTTTAATAGACTAAAACTAGACTACAATTCCCTGACTTTTAGTCCACTAAAACAACAAAAAAGTATATAATATGCATCATTTTGAAAAATACACTTATGATATAAAGCATCCATATATTATTTTACGCTATGTAATTCTACATTTTAGATACTGTCAGTATTATACATTTCAGCATATCTCCAAATATGTAAATGCCAGATATGAAAATGCATACAAATTCTTAAGACTTCAAGCTGTGTATTGAGAGAAAAATCGTACATTCTGAGCTGTTCATTGTTTTGTTGTTAAATCATAACCTTAAATCAGAGCAGAGAGATCAATGCATTAAGAGTTCTTCTTCAGGTGCTTTAATTTATATAAAGTACAACTTTGTGTATTTTTGAGCAGCATCACAAAAAACAAAAAAACAACACTCATCCTCCCACACAATATCTCAGACCAGCTATTGTACGGTGAGATTATTAGGTAACCACTGAATAATAGAATAGACTTTTTGAGTGGTATTCTCTATGACTGCCTTCAAGGTATCTCTTTTCTTATGAAAGGGGCATATAGCAATTTCGTGGCAATATAGTGTCTTTGTGACTATAGCAAATGGATCTATGAAATAGCTTGGATATTTGTTTGTTATAAACTTTATGAAAGATATTTGGTGAAACGTTACAATAACATGGACTTAGATGGTCACATACAGTCTCATAGACAAATTCTAGGTTCTTATTTGACGTGTGAAATGATGTTTTCAGAGTGTCAGGATGTTCAATTTCATGCAGAAGCAGTTTCATCTTATGTGAAACTTTATAGAAAATAAAGACATACGTTTGGCGGTTCGTGTGAGTGTGTGTGTTTAGGAGACTCAGGAAGGCTGTTAAATTTGGCCATGAAATGGGTTTACAGCCAGTCTCTCAACCATTTCATGAGGGCTGGAGCTGGTCGCCCAAGAACAGGCATTTGGGTCACATCAACCTCTCTGCTTTTCCACGCTACATTAATCTAACTATCCACCTCAAATCTACTGTGAAATTATCCCAACTAAATACAGATGACTTAGGAGATGTTTGTGCAGAAAAGGACAATAAATATCTAAGAAAGATGCTTGCATGTAAGGGAGAAAAGCCTTTTTGTGCTACCCCATTCAGGCTTAATTTTTATGATTACTTTAATCTTTATCATTTATAGATTAGTTACACTAAAAGCTAAATATTTCATGAAAAAAAAAAAAAACTGGCAATATAGCCTATATATTCACTTTTGTGGAAAGTGCATTTACCAGTCTGAAAATATTCTAGCCTATTATATAAAGAAATATTATGTTTACATTTATTCAATTAGCAAACGCTCTTATCCAAAGTGGCTTACAAATGAAAAACATCAAAAGCAAGTTATCCTAATGCCCATTATTTTTAAAGTATTGAGATGTTTCTAAATATTAAAGGGGACATAACACACAGAGTTTCACCCAATCTCATGTTAATCTTGAATACCTGTAGAGTAGTATTGCATCCTTCATATCTCCAAAAAGTCTTTAGTTTTATCATATTTACAAAAAAAGATATATCTTTACGATTCTCTCCGAAAAAAGCCGAGCTCGTGGAGGCGGGCCGTGGGCGGAGTTAAAGAGTGACGAGCCTTTAAGCGCCCATCGCTAACAAAACAGACATTTGATGTCCTTTAACTTACTATCTGCAGTTCTGAATCATGACCAGGATCTTTATAGCTGAGACCGCTCCATCTTTCAGTATCAAATGATGTACAAATCCAGCGTCAAACTGGGCCTTGTTTTTACAACCTTCATCAACAAACAAACTTGAGAAACTCAGTTGCTGCCCTGAAAAAAACAAACTGCATCCACTGTTTACATAATGCTGGGTTCTTCAGGAAGCTGAACAAGGTTATCTTTCCCTCACAACCAAAAACACACTTTAGAGACATTCTTCCCAAGCGAGTCCCATGCAGTGCAGCCGAATGAAGCTAGTTGTTGGGAGTGCACTTGCTCTTGCTCTGGTCGATGCAAGGACGTGTTGTTTCAGGAGAAATGCCCATATAAGGAGTTCCACCCTCGTTTACGTTATGATAAAAAAAAAACTCCAGTTTGGACTGTTATACATCCAAATAGTTTTTTTGAAACTTTGTCCATGCTTAGCATGAGAATCCAACTCTTTAACAGTAGGGGTGTAAGAAAAGATTGATACACGTGTGTATCGCGATATTTTGTTTGCTGATACTGTATCGATTCTTAAAAACGGAATATGGCAGTTTTGAGTTCATATCCCAACCGCTAGATGGCAGTCTTCATCTCTGAACTTAAACAGTAACAGGAAATACCGTACTAGCATTTGGGCACGCCACTAATGTTAGCGTTATAGTTTGCTGCCAGTAATGGAGGATCAATTGTTCCAGTTCCCGTTTCCGTGTACAAAGCTGAAATGTGGTGTTATTTGGGCTTTTGTGATCACATCCGCCTCGCTTCTGCCGCTTGCCAAGTTCCGTGTTGAAGAGCCTAGGCGCGGGGTGTGGCAGGGTCGCCGTGCGGCTACAGCTTTGTCTTGTGTTGGGGCTCACGTTGCGGTCTTGGCGATTCCACGCAGAACATAAATACAAACTGAAAAACCTGTGAGATCCAAGTTGAAAGGTTCTGAGAATGTTCAACATCTGTATTTATTTTATTGTTTTACAATTGTTTTGTTTTCTTTAGGAATCCTGCAAGCACTTTTTTTTTTTCATTGAAATTAAGCAGATGTAATTTTTTGTTCAGATCAAAATGTTATGACATTATACGTCACAATTGTAAACTTAAACTGTTAACCTTTAAAGCAGGGTCTAAAAATATATATGGCCTTTTTATAAAATCTATTTTATACATATACATTTAACTAAAGAATCCTGCAAAGCACTTTAATTTTTCCCCCTTTACTCATACTGCACAAAAAGTGGTTCAGTAACATTGAATGTTACAGGGACTGATTTTTGCAAATGCAGATCCCAGTGTGTTCTGGTTAAACAATTTTTATTTATTTTTTGCTAAGGTTTGCATATGGTGGTGTGTTCTTAATGACAGCTTTCCTAAAATATATATCCTAAAATAAGAAATATCCCAATATATCGCCTTGCTTACAGTATCACAATATATCGTATCGCAACCCCTATATCGGGATACGTATCGTATCGCCAGATTCTTGCCAATACACAGCCCTATTTAACGGTGTAAACAACTCTGAATGCATGAAACAGCATTGTACCCCCCCTTTAAACT
The DNA here is from genome assembly GCF_936440315.1 of Barbus barbus. Taxonomy (NCBI): domain Eukaryota; kingdom Metazoa; phylum Chordata; class Actinopteri; order Cypriniformes; family Cyprinidae; genus Barbus; species Barbus barbus. The sequence continues at coordinate 11,945,094 of NC_136736.1, read as the reverse complement.
GCAGTCTGTAAGTTTTGCTTTGTCGCCATCTCTGTTTGAAACCTGCAATTACAGTTATTTGCGGAATTATCTTCTTTATGTGGGTTGTGTGTCGGCATGGCTCCTCAGCGTGGATGAATCTAATGTTTTGAGGTGCATGTGTGGGCTGTCAGTCAACGCACCAGTGTGGGTATTCACTGTACTTCGGAATAGATTGTTTTCACTAGTGATGATAGGATTTGTTTTGGCCGCTACATAAGATTTCAACAAACAACTATTGGCCGATACTGATACCGATACCGCTATTGGTCAATTGCATAAAGCAGGGCTTAAAAACAAAAAAAATTAGATTGGTGCAGCACACAGGAGCAGTGAAGAGTCTTCAGACTTGGTGAGTATCAATCCGTGAGATTAAGGTGAGGTGAATGTCCCAGTAACAGTTCGTCTCTCTATCTTGACAGATCCAGTAGAGCGGCAGCATCAAAGTGGCAGAGACGAACGAGCGCACACACAGGACACCAGGAACGGGAGAAGAGGATGACTGGAGGATGACAAGACAGAAGGTAAATAAGGTAAGTATAAACTGGTAGCTATACTCAGCTTCTAGCTGCGCAGAGACGGTCCAGGTAGCAATCCCAACAGACTTTGTAGTGCTGTAACGTCAAGATCAGACATCGAGTGACTGGAGGTGCGTGCTTTTCTATTGTGCAAGCTGATGATGGTGACGATGATCAGGTGAGCATGATTAGATGAGGTGCAGGTGGAAGTGATCAGTGAAGGTGGAGACGGGCAATTCTGTGACAAGGACCATCACCTTCAACTCAACTTTGCCAAGACAGAGCTGCTTGTGGTTCCATCAAACCCATCGTTTCATTACAATTTCACCATCCAGTTAGGCACATCAACCATAACTCCTTCAAAAATAGCCAGAAACCTTGGAGTTATGATTGATTGATCAGCTGACTTTCTCAGACCACATTGCTAAAACTGCCCGATCCTGCAGATTTTCTTTATTCAACATCAAAAAGATCAGGCCCTTTCTTTCGGAACATGCTTCACAACTCCTTGTTCAAGCTCTTGTTCTGTCCATGTTGGACTATTGCAATGCTGCCTTGGTCTTCCAGCCAGTTCTATCAAACCTTTACAATTATTCGCAACAGCAAGATTAATTTTTAATGAGCCAAAAAGAATGAACGTCACACCTCTGTTTATCAATTTGCACTGGCTACCAATAGCTGCTCGCATAAAATTCAAGGCATTAATGTTTGCCTACAAAACCACCACTGGCTCTGCGCCCCTTTACCTAAATTCATTACTTCAGACTTATGTGCCCTCTAGAAGCTTGCGTTCTGCAAGTGAACATCACTTTATTGTGTCGTCCCAAAGAGGCACAAAATCACTTTCTCAGACTTTTAAATTTGAATGTTCCCTCCTGTCCATCTTCAAGTCCTAGCCATCTTCAAGAATAGCCTAAAAACACATATCTTCCATCTTTATTTGACCCTCTAACTCTAGCACTATCTATTCTAATTCTATTCTTTAAAAAATATATATATATATTTTTGTATTCTATCTATTTGTTTTCTTTTTAGTTATTGTACAATTAACAAAAGCATAAAAGGCATCTAACACTAGTTTGCTTTATTCTTTTTCTATTCTATCTGTTTTCTTTTAATTTATTATATAATAAAAAAAAATAAACTTGCTACATGTACTGTGTTAAGCTAACTGAGACTTGTTATAGCACTTGCTCTTTTGTTGATTTTGATTGCTTCCATTGTCCTCATTTGTAAGTTGCTTTGGATAAAAGCGTCTGCTAAATGTAAATTTAAATGTTGTTAATTTGTTAACCAAACCACTCAAACTAGAAAACATTATTATAAGCTTACCATTGTGAATTGGGGTAAGGTAAGGTAATAGGTTTGAACACTGATTGGTTATGTTTTAACCAAAAAAGTTACAGTATGCAGCTTTAAGAAATGGATAGTACTTTCAACATACGAAATTAAAACTCCAGTCCTAAATGTAGGCTAAAACTTTCATTTATAAAATAAAGTAAGCTGACTGGGAGTAGTGCATTTCTTCAGCCAAAAATCATTGCTTTTTTGTTGGGGCTGCATTCAAGTGTCCGTAGTCTAAGATGACAGAAGCACAACGTAGATAAAAATGACAAATTTTAGTCTTAAGGTAATGTATAAGGATGTTGTAATAAAACTAGCCAGCTATTGTAATATATATGCTATGAATGTAGATATTACACAAGTATTTTAGTTAATAATTCCATACATTGGTTTTATTGCTATTATTATAATTAGTTTTATTATTGTTTCTTTTTCTGCTTGAGAGGACAATGGAGAGGTGACAGGAAACAGTTAGCAGAAGGTGCGCTATACCTGCCAGACCATGTCTAAGACTGTTCCACACATTGACAGAATTTGGCACACCAGATAGAAGGATTATAATGCCGAGAACGACATTTACGGGAGTAAACGGGGCAGTTAGGATTGTGTCGCGATTGAGGAAGATTGATTATTTCAGCAGAGGATGCTGCTGTGATTTCCTCCAATGAGTAAATCTTGGTTCTTTTACTAGGTGAGTGATCACAGTCTAAGTGGAGATTTACTGCTTTTTTTCCCAAACTAAGCAACAGTCTTGTGTTGTGACCCTGCATTCATCAAAAAGGAAACTGGATGTCTCCAAACACTGGTTGCTAGGCATCAGGACAGAATCTTCCAGAGGGCCACTGCAGCTGTCACACCATTTCATAAAACATATTTGTGTTTTTGTTATTCCGGTTTGCCCTGGTGACATTTAGAGAAGAAATAATTATTTTTACAAAGTAGACAAAACTTTTTTAACAATCAAATTCTGTGTATCCTATATTTAAAAGTATTTATTTGACTCTGTGTTGTAAAATAATATTAGATACATGCAGTTTTTGCTTTAAGCATCTCTAGGTCACATCTCCTTACCAGTTGTTTGTCTGCGTGAAAATAAGCATAGGTGGGGACCTTCAGCTGTTATACTAACTGAAAGAGAACTTTTCAGATATCTCTGCATTTGCTGTGTGACTGGTGTTAGAAATTCTCTTTGTATAGCACACAGTAGATGCATTAGTAATGGATGATTCTGGTTTTCTCTCCTGTTTTGCAGAAATATTCATCACAAACTTGTAAAAGCATTTAAATAGAGGAGTCATTGCTTCAGTACACCTACTGCTGCCTCATTAATATTTACTGTTTAACAGGTACTTTACAGACTGCAATCAGATGTCACTTTAACTTTCCTCAAAAACCATCCAAGCATCTCAACCGCATAAAAGATATACAAACCTCTTGTCTACAGGGGAAAAAAATTGTAATGAGAAATGGATTCCGACAGAAGTGCTTGTGCTGAGCGGCACAGCCATGCAAAATGAGGTCATGCAAGTGAAAATGTTAAGCAAGTATCATAAATGGTTTTATTTTCTGCTTTCCATGTTTTAAATGTACTGTAAGGTTGAACTAAGTATTGCAGTCCAAATTCAAAATATTGGAGAGGGTTTTTTTCACCCGGCCCCTCCTCCTCAGACTTGACACACACACACAGGTTGCCACATTAACGACACCAACAGGAACAAGTGGACATGACAATGAATGACATGAAATACGCTGTGTTTTCTGCCAACTGGCAACCCGGGGTGCCGAAAACAATTGGGTAAACTGGCAGTGGGCGAGTTTCACAAACCAAAACAGAGACCGACATTCCGGCCTGTAATGCACATTTTCAAAGGAGAATAACTGACTGTAGCATTGTTTTTCAGATAAACAAGTATGTTAACTTAGCATGTTTCTTAAATATCTGCAAACATATTATGGTATTTTTATGCTTTAGTAGAGTCAAAAACTTACATACAGCAGCTTTAAAGAAGCAAGTCCAATATAGAGCTTGTTCATTATCTGCCCAAGTGCAGGAAAGAGCTTCTGATAAAAGCTCAACATGCATTGTTTAATTGGTCGAAATGTAATGCACATGGAGCTGGAGGAGTAAACCAGTGCTTCATTAGGGTTTGACAGCACATTTGGCAAAATTGAGCTAAATCCAATCCTTTCAGTGCCTGTGTGTCTTTAACTACAGCCTACTGATAAAAATAACCCCACACCTCCACATGGAAAGTTAACACTGAGTAAAATTGATCGGCAATCTGGAGCAATGATTGGGCAGCCTTGCCTGATCTTTAACTGCTCGCTACAGGGGATGATAGAAATTGTCTTTCTCACTAAACCAGGCCAGACACAATTTTACGACCATGGCCAATGCTTTGTTCAGTGATGCAGTGTTCAATAATCAGGGGCCTTCTGTTCTGTGATATATCAGCTAACACGAATGACTCGATTACTGTTTAACAGATAAAAATGCATTCTGTTCTCTCAGCCAGTTTGGGCATATACCAAAATGTGGTCAATTTTGCAGGTATTTTGTCAATGAAAACCTGTTGTCAGATAACTTAGCCAGTGAAAACCATTTATTTCTGGCTTATACAAAAGTAGATATGACAGTATATGTCCAGGGCTCAACAATAAGGATGTTCGCTGTGATTCAGCCGTAGGTAATAACAGCATGCTGATATAGCCATATCGCACAGCTAGTGTGATATTGCGTTCATACAACAGTTCAATGTTAAAAGAGACAACAACGGAGTGTCTTAAAAAACCTCTTGTGTGTGGAACTACTTCCATCCGCCACAGATTTAAATCTCAGTTTGACAGTTTAACAGCTGAGCCCAAGCCTCCGTAACTAATTTTAAAACACCACTTTACTAGTAAGGAAGGAACTGTCACGGTGCACACACGAGGGAGGAACCAGGAACACGCAGACGAGGATATAAACTCAAATAATAGTCTTTACTGAAGATCAGGACAGGACATGGCAAGGCAGACAAGGACATCACACACCGGGGTTAACGAGTGGACCAGACGAAAACCAACTGAACAGACAGGACTAATATACACAGGTAAATCATAGATAACGAGACAAACACGGCTAGACAAGAATTAACTAATGATGACGCTTAACAAGGACAGGAAACAAACCAAATATGGGCACAAGGGGCAGGAACACATGACAGACACACAACAGTTCCCTGACAGGAACGTTGAGTTGCCTTATTAAAAGCTTATTGTATTACTGCATTAAAAGCTCACTGTATTATGTTGAGTAGAGTACTATGAGACAGAGATGGACTGAGCGAGGTGTGATTACCTGCATCTGATACAGCATTCATTCTTCAGATCAATCTTATATTCAGCATAAAACATTAGTTTACATTGAATGTAAAACTACATTATGTGATACTAAAACAGTATTATTTATAAAATTATAGTGAATTTGGGCGTCCGCCATGACACAAATACCGCAAGCAGAGTTCTGTTATCACTAGAATATCACACCTCTGGAAAAGGCTCTCAGCCAATCAGAATCGAGAACCAGACAGATATGTTGTATAAACACAACATCAGTCAGCAGTTTGGAATAACTAAAATTGTAATTAAGCTGTTTTTGCAATTTTCTCAAAACTCTCTTATGCTGCTCACCAAGGCTGCATTTTATTTAAAAAAAACAGTAATATACTGTGAAATAATTTTTAGTTGTTTGATTGAAAATTATTTATTAATAAGGAGTGAGCACCAATAATAATAGCAATACTATTTCAGCAGCAAATACATTATTCAATTTAAAATATATTGATATAGAAAAGCCGTTTTAAATTTTTTAAATTTCAAAAACTATTTTCATAAACATCCTGTGACCTACTAAAAATATCATATTACACCTATGTCCTGTCTGTGTCCTAGAATAGACACATAGCCTTATTAGCAGACCCACACTGAATCTGCGCCCACACACTTCTTCAGAAAGCTCCACAGATTTCCACATAAGTAGAACGTCTGTCATTCCCTTGCGTGTTGATTTATTAAATGTTTTTGACTGATTCAATTATGCTTTCAGTTACCAATTAGAGTGTAGTTCTCAGCTCCATTTAACATATTGCACCATATTTAAAAGCATTCCACTAGCTTTTCCCCCAGTCAGTGCAGAAAATGCAAAAAAAAAAAAAAAAAAAAATCTGAATTTGCTCCATACGGATTTGCTTATTAGTATGCATCCTTCATTGGCATTCAGTATTGGTTAGAACTGAGATGGATCCCCTTAATTCTGTGTAAACATTCAATTAGGCACTCATAGATGGATTTAAGTAGACAAATCCATCTATGAGTGCTAAATATTAGTAAATTACACTTGGCATATATGCTCAAGCAAGATGGCTTTTTCATCCATAGATCCTCCTTCGCAAATATGTCTCGAGATCTGCAATCTAGCCTGGTTTGCGATTGCCCTCAGCACATGACTGCAATAGGTCCCTGGTGCAATGCAGTAATAATTAGGTTTGAATCCTCCGTGTTGTTGTGCTCCTTAGAGGCCGAACCCCATCAGAGCCTGGACAGAAGCACAGAGGACACGTCGACTCCTCGTGTCCCTGAGAACCAGAGGCTCAAATGCTGCTTTACAGGAAATCAATACAAGCAGAGACCCTGCCGGCTGTCCTAAGATCGGTGAGAGAGCAGACAGAAAAACTTTTTTGACTGTTCACTCATTGGAACTCCAGCTGGAAGAAGAAGAAACTAGCAGAAAATGTTGTATGCTTTTCCACAGAGGTTGGCTTACATTCTGCGGTAATTGACTTAAGAATGTGCAATATAAAGTCGCTACAGAGAATTGACTTGGCAAAGGAGGGAAGTACAAATGATGTATTTAAGAAATGAGCACAAATTATCTGTGATTGCTTATTCAGTAGAGAAAAAAAGTGCTGAATTCTTGAGTCATAGGCATTTGAATAAATTGTTATTAGAATTTACTGAAAATGTTACCTTCAACAAGTGGATGGACACTTTTAAATTAAAATACACATCCCAGAGATTTTAGACACTTGCCAAAAGAGTTGAAGGATACAGCCTTCTCTATTTGATGTTTGCCTGTAAAACCCAGGAGCAAAAAAATATCCTTTTGTACTGTATTGTGACCAGTGTTGGGGAGTAACTAGTTACATGTAATGGAATTATGTAATTTAATTACAAAATGAATGCAACTGTAATCTGTTACAGTTACTGAGAAAAAATAAAAATTACTGTTACTTAAAATTGTAACAGTTACAAAGGGGGGTTACATCTGAATATTTTCACACACATAGATTTGATTGATTTCTTCCAAAATTGAATGGACTGCTCTAAAATATGGGAAACCAATGTTTTAGGATTTTAGGACACAGAACACAACACAAGCTTATTCGATAACTGATTTATTTGCTGTTTAGGTTTATGCATGTTCTGTTCCTATAAATTTAAAAATTTTATGCACAAAATGAGCTAATTTCAAATTTGATGCCTGCTACAGATCTCCTCTTCTTTTCAAAACAGTTTGAAGACATCTGGGCATCGAGGTTGAGTTTCTGGAGTTTTGGCATTCTTGATATAGTTTTCCAGCTGCTGAAGAGTTTGTGGTCGTCTTTAACTGATTTTTCGTAAAATTTTTCGTGATGCACCAAATGTTCTCTATAGGTGAAATATCTGGACTGCAGGCAGGCCAATTCAGCACCCGGACTCTTCTACTATGAAGCAATGCTGTTGTAATAGCTGCAGTATGTGGTTTTGCATTGTCCTGCTGAAATACACAAGGCCTTCCCTGAAATACACGTCGTCTGGAGGGGAGCATTCACTCTAAAAAACACTGGGTTAAAAACAACCCAATCCAATACTAGCTTTTTTTTTTTCTTTTACTTTATGCATAAAATAATGTTTACAGATTAACTTAAATCGTAAAAATTGAACGATATACAGCACAGTAACGATTTGATCAATAAAATAAAATGTACACAAACTTAGAACTGCTTAGAACTGCTCTCTCCAGAAGACGACGCAAAATCCCTGCGATAAATAACCCAACCGCTGGGTTACGTCTGACCCAGGATCTGAGTAACACTAAAAAACTACCCAAACATTGGGTTGTTACATTTGACCCAGGGGCTGAGTAACACAAAAATGACCCAAACACTGAAAAAATAACCCCAAAAAATGACCCAAAAGGCTCAACCCAGCATTTGGGTTAAAACAAATAACCCAGGATTTTTTAGAGTGTACAGTCATTGTCAGAGAGTCACCACATTCACCACACTCTCCACCAGCGACACTCACCCAGATCCCAATCCGCTGATTTCTGATCACCGCCACCTGTCAGCACTAATCAGCAGCACTATATCCCTGCACTCCTCCTGTTCACTCACTGTCTGGTCTCAAACTTTCCATGTTGACTAACCTGACCCACTTACCTTTTGTCTACTTACCAGTTGCTCCAGTGTTCCTATCCCTGTTCTCCACTGCACCAGTTCTCCACCGTCTCCACGCTCCACTATTACCTCCGAATGCCCTGGAAAAGGAAAAAGGACATTCACACTCAGATAAGCCCCTAGAGACATTCCCATTCCGGCAACCTGGACATTCTGCTCATCTCATTTCCCTTTGCTGCTTTTCAATAAACCTGTTGTTTGTATTGCACTTACCTCTGTGTCCCGTGTCTATCTGCTGACAGTCATGGCCAAAAATATCGGCACCCTTGGTAAATATGATCAAAGAAGGCTGTGAAAATTTATCTGCATTTTGATCTTTTATTTAAAAAAAAAAAAATCACAAAAATCTAACCTTTCATTGGATAATAAGTAAAATATCTCTGAAGTATATTCCCATTCATATTCGCAATTTTGAGCACTCCAGGGTGATTATGAACATGACATTATCCAGCCACGGCTTCCTGTTTCACAGAAATACTGTATAAATAGGAGGGAAAACAAAGCCCAAATTCCCTTAATCATTCATCACAATGAGAAAAACCAAATAATATATTTCTGATATGCAGCAAAGGATAATTGACAATAATAATTTGCTTCAAAATTAGTGAAGTGGCTTTAAGAAAAGAGCTAGAGCAGTGAAAATTCCCATTTCCACCATCAGGGCAATTATTAAGAATTGTTAGAACGTTTGTCTATATTGTCCTAATGCATGGTGAAAAGGAGAGTTTGAGTGGCTAAAGACTCTCCAAGGACCAGAGCAGGCGATGATTTTTTCAGTGTAACGCCTTAAAATTATTTAACGCCGTTAACCCAGGGGTTGGCGACCCCACTCATAAGTGCTAATTCTGTCTTTTTTTCTTGACCCATTCTTGTGTTGTTTTGCTCTGTGACTGAGTGTATTTATTCAGTCACAGAACGTCTTTACGAGCACATCTAACAGGAGACGTTTCAGATGCGCTTCAACTTCACTTCTGCGTCAGGCGTGAGTCAAACGAGCTTGGAAACTGTACTGTGCTCGCAGCATGCTATTCAATACATGCACAAAGGTCCCGGCGTGCGCATAGCCTGTCATTTCATATCAAATCGGGAAAGAAACTATGAGCATGCAATGGCGTGATTAGTTAAGTCATGAAGTTGCCAAAAAGGCGATTAAAGCTGCCATAAAACTGTGCATGCATGTAATATGTTATATATGAGTTACATTAAGAACATGTCTCTGAAATGGTTTTCAAAACTGTCCTGGAGCATCCTAGCACTGTCTCCCTCATCTAACACACCTAATTCAACTCGTCAGCTCATTAGTATAGAATGAAATGGGTCCAACCTGAATATGAAAATACAATGCGTGTCAGATCCGTGTCATGTTCAACAGCGGCAGCTCTTAAAGAAATAGAAGCCAAAACAACCTAATAACCAGCTGCTGTGATGTCTGTTCATCAAGAACAAAAGAAAAAAGAGGAAATCATATACATTATCTGTATTTAGTTTAGAATTTAGTGTTTGATAACTTTATTCAATTTCTGTATATTTCTCCTGAGGGACACAAGTAGTTATATGACATTTATTATAATGGGTTTATGTGAAGATTGTTTTAAGTTCACTTAAATTAGAAGTTATTTTTAAAGTCTAATAAATGTTAAAATTGATAGCTCTTAATTCTAATGTAAAACTGAATGGCTATAGTCAATGGTTAAATATTAGGGGAAAACATTTATATAGGGAAATCAGTATTAATTGGTATCAGTGATACTGGCATTCAGTCATAAAAATAAAGATGCCATTAAACAAATATTAAAAATATACTGTCTTTATGTTGTTTGTACATTAATTTGAAGATTGAATGTGAAATTATTGCAATATAAAAATATATTTAAAAACGTTAATGTTAGCTGGGATTAATCGCAATTAATTTCAAAAAAATGTTTTTTTTTTTAATCGATTGACAGCACTAGTCTGGAGTGATTCTAGATGAAGGAATGGTCTCTGATCTCGTCAGGTGTTCTCTAACCTCATCAGGCATTATAGAAGAAAATTTTGAACTGTTAAACTGGCAAATGGAGGTTTCAAAAAGTATTGAATAAAAAGGTGCCGTTAATTGTGGCCATTTGTGTATTAGAGAAAAACATGTATTTCATAATTATATTTCTCCCCATTTTAAATTCTTATTATCAATGAAAGGTTAGATTTTTGTGATTTTTTTAAAATAAAAGATCAAAAGGATTTACAATGCAGATTAATTGTCACAGACTTATTTGATCATATTTACCAAGGGTGCCGATATTTTTGGCCATGACTGTATGTTGCTCTAAAACCTTTATATACCTTTCAGCATTCATACAGGGTGTCCGCGGGTCCTTAAAAAGTCTTAAATAACGTTTTCCTAATAAAAGGCCTTGAAAAGTCTTAATGACTTAAATTCAGATTGACAGGTCTTAAATATTTTTGGTTGCAATACTGCTAAAATATTAAGTCTGATGGACCTAATGCTGCATTCACATGCTATCGGAATTATTTAAACCAGAAGTAACACTGATGTATAAATTCAAAATGCTTGGTTTATTCATAACATGATATAGACCTAGTTAAGTAACATACCATGATAATGGGGCTATATTGCTGAATATTTTCATTAGTTACATTTAATTTTAGTTCAATAAACAAGTTAAGTAGTCAAGTAGTTATTATGTTACTTACATTTTAGACACAATATTTACTGTTTTGTTCTATTTCACCAACGAAAAAAATAGTTCCAAACAAGGATTACAGCAGAAATAACACATTCTCAAAGCAACACTCGCAGTGTTTTGTTACTGAATGATTCAGTGTTTTGAACGAATCAGTTGTATTAATGACTGACTCACTCATTAAGTGACTTACTGCCACCTACTGGTAGTTTAGTAATAAACTACCAGTAGCATGCATCCCCCCCCCCCCCCCCAATATTTCTTATTTGTATGTTCATGTATATATTTAAAACATTAATCTCATAACTTTATTTATTGCAGCTGTAATTCTGCAGTGTAAATTATTAATCTAACTGGTAACAGCCCTATAGTGTATATTGAATTTATTGATTAATTGTAATAATTTGACATGAAAGATGATGCATACATTTAAAGATAAATAAAAAAATATGCAGATGTAAGCATGTAAAAGCTGATAGAACACTGAAAATATTTATTCAGAATAAATTGTTTACACCTCCAAAAATCTCGGTGATGTGGTACTTTTTGGGGATATTTTGTATGGATTATTGCCTGCTGATATGAAAAGTTCACTGTATAATGTAAGAATAAGTATCATTTATGACAGCGATGATATTTTGTATTCTTTTTACATTAAAAACATTAAATATTACATATATGTATGTAATATAATGTGTATTTCCATTAAAGGTTTAGATCTTAAATTTCGTATTAAAAAGGTCTTAAAAAGTCTTAAATTTAACTTGGTCATATCTGTTCAACCCTGTTCATAGTGCCTTCCAAAACATGCAATCTGCCCATTCCGTATGCACTTATGCACCCCCATACCATCAGAGATGCTGGCTTTTGAACTGAACGCTGATAACACGCTGGAAGGTCTCCCTCCTCTTTAGCCCGGAGGACACGGCGTCCATGATTTCCAACAAGAATGTCAAATTTGGACTCGTCTGATAATAGAACACTTTTCCACTTTGAAACAGTCCATTTTAAATTAGCCTTGGCCCACAGGACACGATGGCTTCCTTTTTGCATGATAGAGCTTTAGTTGGAATCTGCAGATAGCACGGCGGATTGTGTTTACAGACAGTGGTTTCTGGAAGTATTCTTGAGCCCATTTAGTAATGTAAATGACTCAGAATCATGAGTGATGCAGTGTCGTCTGAGGGACCGAAGACCACGGGCATCCAACAAAGATCTTCGGCATTGTCCCTTACGCATAGAGATTTCTCCAGTTTCTCTGAATCGTTTGATGATGTTATGCACTATAGATGATGTGATTTGCAAAGCCTTTGCAATTTGATGTTGAGGAACATTGTTTTTAAAGTATTCCACAATCTTTTTACACTCTTTCACATATTGGAGAGCCTCTGCCCAACTTTACTTCTGAGAGACTCTGCCTCTCTAATACTGGGTACACACTAAAAGATTTTTTAAAATCTTATAAGATCTTCAAAATGTGAGAGACCACAAACATGAGATTAGATTTAACTGTTTTGCTCCTATGGTGTCTTCGGGGTTCCCACACACACATCAGGATTTTTGATTCGCGATCGGTGTGCTTCCTACGTTCTTCCGAGCAGATTCAGTCACTCTTAACACACCTCACACCACAGGAAAATCTGATAAGATAATCTTTAGAACCACCAAGATAATCGGGACATTACCTAGGATTGTCCGAAGGGGAGAAATCGGCTCAAAATCAGCCCAGTTATCTCGTGGTGTGCACCCAGCATAAGACATCCCTTTTGTAGCTAATCATGTTACAGACCTGATGTCAATTAACTTAATTATTTGCTAGATGTTCTCCCAGCTGAATCTTTTCAAAAGTTCTTGCTTTTTCAGCCCTTTGTTGCCCCGTGCCAACTTTTTTGAGACCTGTAGCAGGCATCAAATTTGAAATTAGCCATTTAGTGGATAAAAGTGTAAAATTTCTCAGTTTAAACATTTGTTTTGTTATCTATGTTCTATTGTGAATAACATATTGGCTCATGTGATTTTAAAGTTTTTTATTTTTCATTTTATTCAAATTTAAAAAACGTCCCAACATTTCCGGAATTTGGGTTGGAGATGCCAGCATTTCCTGTCATAGCTATGAAAGGTTTTGATGTCAAAAACAGTATCATAGCTATTAGACTATATCGTCTAATAATTTTAAATCTGAATTTAACCTCAGAACAATCTCAAAGTAAAAAGAGGTGCTAAAGTCTGATTTTGTGTGCTTTAAAATGAAATGATTGTATCTTAATTCAAGGATTTTGAAAGTCTGACAATAATCAGTGTTGAGTAAGGTTAACCCTCCCTGCTTTAAATGTTTCAAAATGATTAACAGTTGAACATAGTTGTTAGAAATGTGAAAAAACAATCAAAAAGTATTTAAAAGCAATCAGTTACATTACTTTAATAAAGTAATGTAACTGGTGGAAAGGGGTGGTGATGGCGCAGTGGATAAGACACATGCCTTTGGTGTGAGAGACCCGGGTTCAAATCCACTGTGAGACACCAATGTGTCCCTGAGCAAGACACTTAACCCCTAGTTGCTCCAGAGGCGTGCGACCTCTGACACATATATCAATTGTAAGTCGCTTTGGATAAAAGCGTCAGCTAAATGAATAAATGTAAATGTAAAGTAATTTAAATAGTTACACTACTTATTACATTTTAAATAGAGTAATTTGTAATCTGTAACCTATTACATTTCCAAAGTAACCTTTCCAAAATTGATTGTGACATATCGGACTGTAAAGGATTATCAAAAAAGAAAGAAAAATGTAATTTGTGGACTTTTACCGGAAGATCGAGTTATGGCATTTTAAAGTGAAAAAATAGAGGGTCAACAATAGATAGAAATAAATAACATGCATTTAGAAAACCGAGAGTGTGAATTTTCTTTTTGTGCTGACTTTAAAGGCGTTATAAGAATTTTTGTGTATTCATGGCTTTAAGAATTTTCATTTATCTTTTTTTATTTATTGAATATGTGTGAACAGCTTTCAACGAAACTTAAAAATAAATAAATAAAACATAACCTTCCCCGACTTCCTAGGTTGTCTATGAAAGCATGCAGATTTTTATGTGCAGGACTCTGGATGTTTTTGCCAGGAAAATCAAAAGGAGGTGACATTTACATGCACTCCCGAAAGCCTCTCTTCCATTCTATGACACATGAAGCGACTGCTTATACAATGTTCAAGTGTCAGTGTGTCGTGCAAAGAAAAGGTATTCATTCAAACTGCAGACTCACATATATAGCCCATAGTTTCAAATATACTTTATAATTAACCTCTCATTACAGTCATTTGTCAACATCATGCCGGTGAACTGCAGAGCTCATGCAAACATATCCACATCGCTATGATTTTAACTGCTGTTTTGTTACTGTGGTCATTTTTGTAGTGTGTTTATTTTGTTATTGAGAGGAAAGTGCACAGCACATCTTTACATCTTCATATAAAAGTCTTTCTCAGCGACGTGGGTGGTGACTGCATGTTCTTTAACAGTATATTGCTGCAAAGGTTTTTCCAACTTATTTTCTGTTCCAAGCAAAGAAAGAAATTTGGCATGAGTATATCAAGGCATTGAATCACGTTCAGACTCATGTATTTTACATGTGCATATGTGCGAGCACAAGCAAACAAATAAAGAAAGAAATATTCTATCAAATGTAAATAGCTAAAAAGAAAAAAAAATGAACAAGAAAGAAAAAGAAGATTAATTGTACAATGTAAGGCTTCAACGATAAGCCCACACTGTCAGTTACACAAAATAGCTCTCATCATGCAGAGACTCATTTCTGCTTCATTCACATTTTTGTTCTCTCGGTGAAGATGGGTGGACACCGTCTGTCTGCTTGCATCCAGCATGGATCCATTTTTAATTTGATGTGCTAGGAGCTGCTGACAGTCCCCATATCTTCAAATAAAGTAGGAGGATTATTAATGTATGACTTCAATATAATGATTTTCTCATCTGCCAATCAAGCAGCCTCCTTTTGTGGCAGCCCAACACAAATGGCTGCACTGATGGCATTTACAGAATCCCATTATGTCAGTCTGGAAAATAAAGAACATTAGAAAAGACCTTTGAATCAATGGCTGGTAATTATTTTTATCTCACCAAATAAATCCATAGAAGTCACCTAGCTGAGGATAACACAGCCTATTAATCTGAGGGTTTTGTTTTTCATTGTAGAAAACATCAAAAAGGGAAAAACTCTTATATTGCCTTGATCAGCTACAATGCAGGATGAGCTTTACAGTAACATAAAATTAATTGGCCTAGCTATTTACTTTCATCTTCAACACAAGATGAGGTGCTAGATTATTTTTTTCGATGCAATATGGGACTTTGCTGTTTGGAACTATATTTAATTATACTCTTTCCATCTCTTCTCTAATAATGTAAGAATAGCACTTCTAGAAGTGTGGGAATTTTTCATTCGTTTAATCCCCTGGTGACTGAAAATGAAATTTATAAAGATGCAATACAATTTTTCTTCACTAACTGAAAGGTTCTCATATATTTCATTGATGAAAGTAATATCCTATTCAGCCTACGACTTTAGGTCCTGCATGCACGATCGCATCCCAGACGATGCTCTCAGCCTCAAGCGGCACGTCCACGTTCAGCTCTCACTGACAGTCTGATGCATATAACACACAAATCTGGAAAGCACTTTCCCCATCAGGCTAACTCTAATCTGATTGGCTGGATCGACACAACTTCATTGAGTAACACCCCATAGGTTATTTTATCAGTCCACATGGAATGTATCTTGTGTTTACATGGTACCAAGTTGATAAAACAAGCACTTTGCTAGATTTGTGAAGGTTTGTAAGGCTAGTGGTATCATTTATGACTTTAATTTGAACATTTAAATTTAATTTTTTTTTTAAATGATTTGTTGGTTTCCCCTCTTTTTTTAATATATATAATGTATTTTAGATAAATTTGCCCATAAACAGAACATAAAAATGAAGCAAAAATTGTGGTTAATTGCTTTATATTTCAGGGGTGGTCCTTGGCTAAAATGTCTTGCAGGACAAGATGATGGACCCCTAAATATGTAGTGCATAATGTATGGAAGCCTGTTTTGGCTCTGAAATTTAAAAAAATACCTCTCATCTCATAGTTTTTTTTTTTTTTCTCAATATTGCTATTTCTCCCTCGATTTTCACATTATACTGCTCTCACAGTGTATATCTTGCAAAGTGACTTAATATCTTATTTTTTTTCCATAATTGTAAGTTGCGACTCTATTAATTTGTTTTATCTCACAATTGACTTTATTTATCATAATTCCTATTTTCTTTCTCAATTTTATTTTGACACTGTATCTCACAGTGCATCTTTATATCTTGCAAAATGACTATTTTTGCAATTGCAAATAACAAAATAACTGTTCTTTTATTTCTTGTCTCACAATTGTGGCTTTATTTTGCATAATAAAATAATGTCATCTAACAGTGCATCTTTAGACTTTTTTCTCACTTGTGAGTAAAAAAATCCATAAAAAATTGTGGTAATTGCATTATATCTCACAATTTTGACTCTGACAGTTTTACTTTATTTTTAACTTTATCTCACCATTACAGAAGACTTTAGGAAATCTTTTGGAAGCACCTTGGGCAATGCTATATTTATTGGGGTATTTCAATCCATTAAGTGAATTTCTTTTCTGCACTGAAAAAAATTATACATTGAATTTACTCACTATTTTTTTTAAGGTAAAAAGTCGTGACGTATTGTCAAGTATGGTGACCCATACTCGAAATTGGTGCTCTGCGTTTAACCCATCCAAGTGCACACACACAGCAGTGAGTAGTGAACAAATGCACACACACACACACACACGCCGTGAACACACACCCGGAGCAGTGGGCAGCCATGCTGCGGCACCCGGGGAGCAATTGGGGGTTCGGTGCTCAAGGGCACCTCAGTCGTGGTATTGAGGGCGGAGAGAGCGCTGTACATTCACTCCCCCCACCTACAATTCCTGCCGGCCGGGGACTCGAACCCGCAACCTTTGGATTACGACTTCGACTCTCTAACCATTAGGCCACGACTTCCCCATAAGTGGTTGCAATCAATCTATTTTAGCTACATTTAAATAATCAAATTTAGTTGACTTGTTTATTTAAATGTAGCTAAAATAAATTGATTGCAACCACTTACCTTAAAAAAAATTAGTATAATTTTTTTTAGTGTGTGAAGCAAACTGTTTTTTTTTTTTTTGCCCATTCCACTCAGTGATGTGACTTACATTCTCGTGTCAAGCAGACAAACATGTTATTCACAAAACACAACTCATCTGTTGAGTTAGACTTCATTCAGCTGACAAAATTAGATTTTGAGATTAAGGCACACACCTTGTTCTAACAAGACAGAATGGCTCAACGTGGCGCTCAGCTTCAGAAGTGTCAGATATTCAATTCAATTCAAGTTTATTTGTATAGCACTTTTTACGATACAAATCGTTGCAAAGCAGCTCTACAGGAATTTAAGTTTCCACAATATATTTATATATTGCAGAACCTTAATATGTTTAACTTATGGCAAAATTTGGTAATTCTGTATGTTGTCTGAGCGTTGGCATCCTCCGAAGTCCTCTGAGGGGTTGGCATTATCTTTCCTCAGGTGTTCGGTCATCTCAGATCATTTAAGGGTTGGATCCAGACTGAAGCGTCTGTCATTCCCGTGGCAGAAACAGAGAAACAAATAGAGACATAATTAGCATAGCTGCTGTTCCATCTAAGCAAACATGATTTGTTCAACCCAAGCTAAAGAATAATAATAATGTACATTTGATCAGATATAACTGCAGTACAAGATTATAAAATGCATTATGTGAATGCTTGGCTAAATATATGTGTCTTTAATCTAGATTTAAACAGAGAGAGTGTGTCTGAACCCCGAACGTTATCAGGAAGGCTATTCCAGAGTTTGGGAGCCAAATGTGAAAAAGCTCCACCTCCTTTAGTGGACTTTGCTATCCTAGGTATTACCAAAAGTCCAGAGTTTTGCGACCTTAGGGAGCGGGTTGGATTGTAGCGTGGTAGAAGACAAGTTAGGTATGCAGGAGCTAAACCATTTAGGGCCTTATAGGCAAGTAATAATATTTTGTAAATGAGCTGGTAAGAACTCTGCCGCTGCATTTTGGATCTGTAGCTTGTTTATAGATATGTAGCTTTATATATCAAAATGTCAAGACTTTTTGTGGAAACATCCACAGCATATAAACCTTGAAGAAATACATTCTTTAAAAGCAACTATATTGCATAACTGAATTAGCGATGCGTGTTTTAGGTCAAGGTGTGTATTACGAGGTTCTGTAATTAGCTAAATTTGCAGCGTTAGCCTGCGGGCTGAGAACAGGTAGCCATATTAATGGTAAATAGAGGTACTCATTAACCCGGGCAGTGACACTGATGCTAACATCATCTAATTACAGCTGCTGCGCGTCCCATTGGGGCAACCATGAGCGGAGTGCTGAGGAAAAGGTCTAAGTCATTATTAGCTTTTTCATGCATCTCGCTCAGTGTTCTAGTTTAGTGACGACTGCAACAAATTGTTTATTGAAAAAAATGGAATATTTTTATTTAAGCCAGTATACATTTAGGACTTTAGTTTCCAGTGCTAAATAACTGCTAATTGAAAGTATGCTTTTTGTTCATACTTAGCCATGCTTACAAAATGGGTCAGGTGTGGATGCTGAGAGCCAATCGCATAGCACAAAGGACGACATTAACATCAACAGTGCTTTCACGGCAGAGCCCTTATAGATCAGTGGGAAACAAACCTCTGTTCTACAATTGACTGTCTTCTGAGTCCATAGATTAAATCACCCTCTTGTCTTGCAATTGGGCCTTTCCATTACAAAAGACAGAGTGTGGCGGCTTCTGTTACACTGACATGCCAGACTTGTGCTGCATGCTAACGTATAAATTTGTTTTGGCTCTGACTGCCATGGAATACTAATGCACTCACAGTTATCTAAACTCTGGTTATATAAAACAGGATTTAAAGCATGATTGTTGGCTGATTATGCACTTATCTAATATTGATTTATTTTTATTGATTATAGCACAGTGTCAGTTAACTCAGGGTAAATATGTAAAATAACACTGTAATAATTAGAACAACACCAAGTAATCTTTTTAATTCACTCATTCTGTAAAGAAAAAAATATACATAATGCCTACATTTAGGAAGAATGAAAATTTGAACTGCATGATTATTGTTGAAATTTGATTATCATTGTTATTGTTAAAATAAAAAGATTCATAATGACCAAATTTACGCTGGTCTCCATGCAAAACAACTTAAAAAAAAAAAAAAATTGGATCTGGCTGTTATTCACTCATTCTGTTTACTAAAATTAAAATTATTCACAATGCCTACATTTACGCTAGTTGCCATGTAAGACCATTTTCGAATATTGTATCTAATTATTGTTGATGTCACGGTTGCCTACTGTGAGGAGCGAGGAATGAGGAGACAATGGAGAATTACGAACGACAGTCTTTTAAGGGAAACACAGGGCAGGCAGAAACACATATGTAGCACAACATCGGCGTTTAACACCAGACAAGGAAACATGGGGCAGACTACACTTTAAATACTAAACTAAATGAGGTAAAATGACAAGACACACCTGAAACAAATGACAAATCAACAAGAGGAAGAAACTAGGTCACGGGGAGCACATGGGGAGAAAAACACAACAAAACAGGTCCATATTCCTGACAGTTGAAAATGTATTATTGTTATTATTGTTATTTATTCTAGCTCAAATAACGCGGGATAATATATTAGTATAATAGCGCAATAATAACTCCAAACTTGCAAAGAGATTGATTCTTCAGAGGTGGAAACTGGATGTGTGGCTTAATGAGCTGATGAACACTCCACAGATAGATATAAAGTAAAGTAAATACTTTATATTATGATTTATTACAAACAATGACAAGGCAGATCTATTTCAGGAAATTTGGAAACTACTTTTAGACCACCTGGGAATATGATTACTTCATATTGTATTTTTGTCATTTTCATTGTAATGTATTTTTTGTGTGTGTGTGTGTGCTGTTTTTCTGTGTATCTTCAAGATATAATCATTGTGATCCTTTGACTTGTCTGACCTTTTAATTTTGCATGTATCAGAGATATGTATTAATACTTTTTCTGTTTCTTTTTATTTGTGTACATTTGTCTGTACCGTACTGTTGTTGTTCTTTTTGGACCATACTTGCTGATCGAGTTTATGCCGTCTAAGAAAACTAAACTTAAAAGTGAAAAGAAAGAAAAAAGAAAAGAAAAAAAAAAAACATCCAAACTAACATTAGTTTAATTCTGTCCATTTAAAAACTTCACTCATTTTGTGAACCTAAAATAAAAAGATTCATAATGCCTAAATTTAAGCTGGTCTCCATTCAAAACAGCTGTAGAAAAAGTTTGTAAGTATGTCTATGAAAAACACAGTAGACCCAAGACTGCATTAAGTTTACTTCAAAAACTGAAGTTTTATATTTCCCTCCATCAGATACATTTTACAAGCCTTCAGAAATACCATGTAGAGAACCACATTAAACCATTTTTTTTTGCAGAAAGGCTCCCATGAGAGAACAATTTCCCACTAGGCTTTGAAATTTCACAAGCAGCTCACTTGTTGAATCTCACTTGCTTAACCTGTCTTCAAAAATATGTTTGTACAGTACATTGCCTGAAGCCTTTCTCCTCCTCCTTATTCACTTATTTCAAAGTTAGGTATTCTTACATGGTTCTTTTCAGAGCTAGTTTCACACACTGTTTTATGACTTTGAGCTATGGTCCTTTCTGGCGAGTGTGAAACTTCATTTGTGAGTGAATCTATCTAGTCCATTGCACTCTATGACAAAGAATATCCCGAGAGGTGTGTTTTGAATTTTCTGTAGATTTTGTTGTGCTTTTTTTATTCTCCTATTTCCAGCTTTCAGGAGGAGACAGCAGTTCTCAGTGTACCATCCTACATCATTTAATTTGGTTTAAGCTAATGAGAGCTGCACAACTGCATACACAGGATATTCAGTGGTCAATACAATTTAAGCTCAATCAGCAGTGCATGTACCACACACACACACACACACACACACACACACACACACACACACACACACACACACACACATACACACACACAATATTTATATTTATCCCTTCTTTCAAAAATCTTATCAAAAATTCAGTTAAAATGCACTTAAAATAGTAGTGAATGGGGCCAATCTGTCAAAAATGTCAAAAATACTTCAATAGTTATAGCCACGAGATGTTAACAATAAGAAAAATCACTTACCCTTTCTGTAAGTTATATCCAATTATCCAATTTTATATAATAAATGTATAATTATAAGTTATACAATATTTGAATGTCTAAAAAAAATTACAACTACTTTTCAGCTTGATAAGTTTTAACAGAAGAATTATTATTTTTTTTTAATTATAATTATAAAATTATCACATTTTGCTTTTACAACCCAAATTCCGGAAATGTTGGGACGTTTTTTAAAATTTGAATAAAATGAAAACTAAACGAATTTCTTATTCACAATAGAACATAGATAACAACAAATGTCTAAACTTTTTTACAATTTTATGCACTACTAGGAACCCATGCTGTTGTAATAGCTGGAGTAGGCCTATGTGGCTTTGCATTGTCCTGCTGAAATACACAAGGCCTTCCCTGAAATAGATGTTGTCTGGAGGGGAGCATATTTTGCTCTAAAATCTTTTATATACCTTTCAGCATTCATAGTGCCTTCCAAAACATGCAAGCTGTCCATACCGTATGCACTTATGCACCCCCATACCATCAGAGATGCTGACTTTCGAACTAAATGCTGATAACATGCAGGAAGCTCTCCCTCCTCTTTAGCCCGGAGGACACGGCGTCCGTGATTTCCAACAAGAATGTCAAATTTGGACTCGTCTCACCATAGAACACTTTTCCACTTTGAAACAGTCCATTTTAAATGAGCCTTGGCCCACAGGACACGACAGGGCTCCTGGACTATGTTCACATATGGCTTCCTTTTTGCATGATAGAGCTTTAGTTGGAATCTGCAGATGGCACGGTGGATTGTTTATACCGACAGTGGTTTCTGGAAGTATTCTTGGGCCCATTTAGTAATGTCAATGACAGTATCATGCCGATGAGTGCTTCAGTGTCGTCTGAGGACCCGAAGACCATGGGCATCCAACAAAAGTCTTTGGTCTTGTCCCTTAGGCACAGAGATTTCTCCAGTTTCTATTAATCTTTTGATGATGTTATGCACTGTAGATAATGAGATTTACAAAGCCTTTGCAATTTGACGTTAAGGAACGTTGTTTTTAAAGTATTCCACAATCGGTTTACACTCTTTCACAGATTGGAGAGCCTCTGCCTATCTTTACTTCTGACTCTTGCCTTTATATATACACACATATATATATATATATATATATATATATATATATATATATATATATATATATATATATATAATCTGCAAGTAACACATTGAATTAGACATAAAATTTTGAAGTAGAAAAACTGAAGTAGTGCTGTTTTGTAAAACATTCTCCAATAATCTGTTTTATTTACTTTTTATTTATTTAAAAAATAATTTTGTTTTATTGATCCCAGAAAAAAAAAAAAAACAGCTTTCAACATCTCCACTCTCTCACAGATCTCAATCTTACAGGTCTTTCTCTCCTTGATATATTGGCATTAGGCCCAGGCAATAAGAAGAGACCCTCACAGACCTGCATGATTTATTGAGAAAGAAAAACACATCACCTCCAGCTTGAAGCGAAACGATGGCTGCTCACTCTGCTTGCTAAATAGGGCCCCCAGTATGCTGTGCAAATAAGGGAATTCCTCATAATGACAATTTAAACCTTAAAATAAAATGTGACCAAATTTATATATAATAAAATATATTTTAAGCACTGTTCATCATGTGAAGGATTCATGTTTAGTCAGAAGACTTCTCTTTATGAACGTTTCAAAGCATCAATGTTTTGTGGAATGGACTTTCAATGGAGAGACAGAAATCTCTCAGGTTTCATTAAAATATCTCTGCGTTTCGAAGATTAACGAATGTCTTATTGATTTGGAATGACACAATGGTGAATTAATGATGACAGAAGTTTCATTTTTGGGTTAACTATGCTTTTAAAGACACAAATTATCACCAGTACATTAAGTATTTAAGTCATTAAAGGGATAGTTCACCCGGAAAATGAAAATTTCTCATCATTTGCTCTCCCTCAGTACTTCTAAATGTGTATGACTTTCTCTTATTCTGTGGGAAACAAAGGGAACTACTGTATTTCGAGCTGTTTTTGTTCATACAATGAAAGTCAATTGGTTCTAAAAAAAAACACTGGACCACACTGACTGTCATTGTATGTACCTACATTTTTTTTTTCATTTTTTTTTTACATTTTTCAAAAGTCTTCTTTTGTGTTCCACGGAAGAAAGAAAGTTACACAGGTTCTTAATAATCCATTATCAATTGGTAATTAAAATCTCTTAATTGAAATCTGAGTCAATTAATTATATAATAGTATTTCTTTTTATTTGTTGGTTTGTGTCTTGCTGAGATGCTCTCGCTCTTTGTTGAGGCTTCATTCTCTCTCATTCTCTCCCTACAGATGCTTGTTTAAAAAGACATGCTGAGTCTCCCACATCAGCATTTTACCTCCTGGAATCAGAGCCAATTTGTTGATTTAAGTCACACACTGAGTGGAGATTGATGGCTCTGGAATTGCAGGACTCCTTATCGATTGATCACACAGCCTGTGGATATGTGCTCTATCGAATCGTTCGTCATTGTAAAGTGCGTCCATAAACACCCGATAAAAGTGTTTTAGTCCGTGTAGGAATGCACAGAATGATCTGGTGAGAATTCAGTAGGATACACAAAATGAATGAATCGCTATGCTAATGGGCCATGCAGATATTTGGAGCAATATTTCAGTGAATTGCCATTATAGCTCAAAACTTTCTTTTCCTGTAACTTTCTGGATAAAACATGTTGTTGCTGAAATGTCAGTATTTCATAAGACAAGCATGGAATGCTAAGTGTAAGAGAGCATGACATATCCTTAATTTTTGAAAACAATCATCATGTGTTGGTGGATCATTTTGCTGTAAATAGATCAGTTGTGTCCATATGCTGTGTTTCCATGTATTGGAGGGAGCTGGCATGTCACTGAGCCTCTGAGCTTTGCATATGTGTTGTGTGATTACAGTGGTGGAAGCAGCCAGTCATCCATGAAGACAGCAGCGGCTCACAGATTTGCTGCACAGCTCTGGGGCAATGGCATTACACAACATGTTGGCAGGAAAAGCTTTGTGCACACGAGAGACTGTGGCCATGGAAGCTCTGGATGAGACCAGAAAAACTGTCATACAGCTGGCTCTAGGTAGGAGGCCTGTGGGTGTTTTTTTGAGTTTATCGTCAATTTTTGAATTGTGAACAAACAAATCTCACTGTAAAACCGTGGCAAGCATGAACAAGTGCCATAGCGTCTGCTCACTTTTTCAGTAACCCAGGTGAATTTCCCATAAAGAGTTTTAAGTCTTGAACCAAAGCATATAATATGCATTACAAAGTACTCCATTACACTGAACAAAATTATAAACGCAACACTTTTGTTTTTGCACCCCATTTTTCATGAGTTGAACTCAAAGATCTAAGACTTTTTCTATGTACACAAAAGGCCTATTTCTCTCAAATATCTGTATTGGGGGGGGTTCACCATTTGCCTCACGCAGTGCAACTCATCTCCTTCGCATAGAGTTGATCAGGTCTCAGACGATCTTGGAGCAGTAGATGCTGGACGTGGAGGTCCTGGGCTGGTGTGGTTACACGTGGTCTGCGGGTTGTGAGGTCGGTTGGATGTACTGCCAAATTCTCTGAAACACCTTTGGAGACGGCTTATGGAAGAGAAATGAACATTCAATTCATGGGCAACAGCTCTGGTGGACATTTCTGCAGTCAGCAATGCCAATTGCACGCTCCCTCAAAACTTGCGACATCTGTGGCATTGTGCTGTGTGATAAAACTGCACATTTTAGAGTGGCCTTTTATTGTGGCTAGCCTAAGGCACACCTGTGCAATAACCATGCTGTCTAATCAGCATCTTGATATGCCACACCTGTGAGGTGAATAGATTATCTTGGCAAAGGAGAAGTGCTCACTAACACAGATTTAGACAGATTTGTGAACGATACTTGAGAGAAATAGGCCTTTTGTGTACATAGAAAAAGCCTTAGCTCTTTGAGTTCATCTCATGAAAAATGGGGGCAAAAACAAAAGTGTTGTGTTTAGAATTTTGTTCAGTGTATATGCAAAGCAATATTTTATTTTTCAAATACACAAATTGGACAGCTCCAAGATTCATAAGTTTTACAATACTATCAAACAGTAATTTGAAAATCAAAGAAGCAAATGAATAATTTCGGATATGATCAGAAGTGATGATGCAAAATATGTAAAACTATTGGCTTTAAGTATAAACTATCTATTTCTAAATAAATAAAAATATATACAAAGTATAGAGGACTAGGAGTGGCATTTTAAAGTAAAATAAAGAAATGTTTTAATAAAATAAATATTTAATTTAGTTCATTGGTTACTCTCATGTACTGTGGTACGAATGGTATTTTTTTCACATGATCATTAAATGGGGGGTTGGGGGGGGCTTTTGCAAAAAATTATTGTCTAATGCCTTTTCCCCCCCTTTAAACATATTTTAAAAGGTGTATTTTATTGTTACATTTAACATTATAAACATGAATTAAATGTCTGTTTGTTCATTTAAAAAAACATAATTTTAACCATGAATTAAATAAACCATTTTAACCATTTTGTCTATTCGTGCCAATTTGAAAAAAAAAAAAAGATTTGATGATCTGCTTCCTTTTTTTCCTTTTAAATAAATAAAGATAATAATTTTTTCCCCAGTCCTTTGTATAAATGTGGAACTGCAAATTAATTGAAAGTGTGGAGAGATGGATTCAATTATATTTTTTTACAATGTTCTTTTGCAAATGGGGTGTTTAGAATAATTTAAGACCAAATCATTTGTGGTTATGACTAACATTTACTTCTTAGCATCTAATTTTTGCGTTTATATATGAATATGTGACTGTATAGATAAACACAGAATGCATTATCACAACATACGAGCCAACCCAGTCGGTAATTGAAACGACTCTATCGAGTAGCGAGGAGAGTTTATTTTGGTTGCGCTCTAAACCCTCCCTTGTCATAAAAGTCACTTGAGAAATTGTGAGGAACCATAAATATGCAATTACATGTGCCTTGCTGCATAAGAAGAGCCAGAGTTGCAGATGCTGCGTTTGTGAGCATATTAATATGCACCTGACTGGCTTTCTCAATAGGCAAGCATTGTTTAAGCACAGCGGGGAGACGTCGAGAGAAAACAGCTCCTCATTCATATTCATATTCAACACATTTAGTAGCACTGACTTGCAGGCAGAGTTGTACTCGTATATTCTGGACAGCTGGCTGCATTTATTCTCTCTGTCCTCATAAGCAAACAAAACTTCGCTCTTCATTTTGTTTTTCATGAAGCTCCTTTTTGTATATTAGTAATCATAAAAATTTAAAATTATTTTTTTATATTATACAAAAAATGAGCTTCATGAAAAACAAAATTAAGAGTGAAGCTTCTTAATTATGTTGAAAATAAATGACACTGACAGGGCCATGTAAAAAGCTAGACTTTGTTTTTTGTTGCGATATTTCCAATTGGAAATAAGGTAGATATGTTTATTCTAATTATCTTGTTTTCTTTCAGTTTCAACTTAAACCTTTTATGCGTCTACTTGTATTCAACAAAGTCATGAGGAATAGAAAGTTGTATCAGAAACTGAAAGAAGCTGCCGTCCAAACAAAATGTCATTATAACTGCCACAAGCTTCTTTTTTTATCGTAACTATCTCAAGAATCACACACATCGAGAGAAATGTTCTTAATTACGTCCTGCTTCATCAACTTGTTTGTATGACTGTTAGATTGTGTTTTGATGGAGCAGTCGGCAGTGAAAACTCTTTGAGTGGAGGATACAAAAAACTGTTTTGAAAGCTGTGTGTATATTGTCTTTTCCCATCATGTTTCTGTAATAGTCAGAATACTGATTTTCCGTCAGCACTGAAGTAAGACATGCCAATTTGAGACAAATTATTTTGTGATTTTTGGCTGAGGAATTCTTGTGCCGTTCTCCGATGTGTTAACACAAAGAAATTCTCTGGTTTGCTCAGACTAATGAGGCCGATTCTCAACCCCAAAATATTTCTTTCTCATCAATTTGTCTTACTGATCTAACTTGAAAGGATGAAAATTTCACATAAACTCTCTAAATTTTATCTCTCACAATTTTGTGGTTTGTCTTCCTTCTCATTGTGCTTCACTTTTTGGCCTGGAATTTTATGAAGAGCCTCAAAAAGTCCCTGACCTCACTTTCAGTAGAATTTGCAGTAGACAGTCCTGCCTTAAGGTAAAGGCAAATACATCGTAAAACTTTTAGTGACCATAGAAGCGAAACAGTGTGTCTGCCATTGAAGTTGGTAGAAAATGAAAGTTCACTGTTTATTTTTTAAATGCATATTATAGACCTTATTGTGAACAATTTTTCAATTCACTTGTTTCACATTTATCTGCCTCTATTTTTGAGTGGAGCATCATGTAGGGGAACTACATAAAGTAATGCATGTTTTTATTGCACCTTTGGAAACGACCCTTTTGCATGGAATGTCTTCCCCAACTCAAACACCACAAGCACAACTCTTACAGGTCTGTAAAAAGTGAAGTTTCAACAGGTAAAAACAGAATACTTTCAATAAAAGGTCCAACATAGTAGGAAGAGTTTAGCTGTCCTGTCAAGAAATTTGTCTTTTTGGATTGAAACCCAATGTTCTGTAAAATTATTCCATCTTGTAAAAACACCGGAATATAAATAAAGGAATAGTTCACCCAAAAATGAAAATTCTGTCATTAATTCAGTTAATTAATCACCCTCATGTTGTTCAAAACATGTAAGACCTTCGTTCATCTTCGGAACACAAATTAAGATATTTTTAATGAAATCTGAGAGCTTTCTGACCCTCCATAGACAGATATATGTACAGCTGTTGAAAATAGTATTGACTGCGTCACCATTTTTCTCAGAAAATATATTTATAAGGGTGCTGTTGACATTAAATTTTCCCTAGATGTCGGTAACAACCCAAGTAATTCACACATACAAAGAAAACAAAACAAATAAGTTCAGAAATTAAGTTATTAAACTATTAAACGGAATTAAGTAATTAAACGGAATGACACACGGAAAAGTTTTGAACACATGAAGAAAGGGAGGTGCAAAAAGGCATGAAAAGCCAAGACACCAGCAGAAATCTATCAGTAATTAGAAAGCAATCCTGCGCCTTCTCGGTGGAAATTAATATCAGTTGGTTCAGTCCCAATACCAGGATGATGAAGATGAAACAAGGGTGGACATTTCAGCAAAACAATGATCCCAAACACAGCCAAGGAAACTCTCAGTTGGTTTCAGAGAAAGAAAATAAAGCTGCTAGAATGGCCCAGCCAATAACCTAGAAATAGAAAATAAGAAATAAAGATCAGATTTCAAAGAAGAGGCCCACGGAAACTTCAAGATTTGAAGACACTGTGGAAGAATGGGCCAAAATCACACCTAAGCAATGCATGTGACTATCCATAGAGGAGGCATCTTGAAGCTGTCATTAGCAACAAAGACTTTTGTACGAAGTATTAAATACATATAAGTAGTGCAATACTTTTTCCCTGTGTCATTCCATTTTATTACACATAACTTAATTTCTGAACTACTTTGTTTTGTTTGTATGTGGATTACTTGGGTTGTTATCAACATCTGGTGAAATACATTTACTGAGAAAAATGGTGACGCGTTCAATACTTATTTTACCCACTGTGTATGTATGTATATATATATATATATATTATAGATAGATAAAACAACCAAAAAATCTTTCCAGTTAAGAACTGAAGCACAATAATCATGTTACGTGAGTACAGATCTGGACACAGGGGTGAGTATGAACAATGAATGGTTTATTGAATAGGTAGGTCAGAATTGATGACAGGGAACTTGAGGTGAGTAATCCAACACTGAGTTTGTCCAGGGAGGTGAATACTGGGAGTAACAGGAATCCTTTGCCTTTCAGGAACTTGTGGAGACGGAGACCAGGGGGAACGGCGATCGGGAAGCACACACCTCAGCGTGGAGTTTGGAGCTGCAGATAACATGCACAACTGGAGGAAGAGAATTCCGGTAAGTAACACAGGTAAGTCACTTTGCTTGTATCAGCCGATAGTACCAGTTGGTTGAGTCCACTTCGCATTAACGAGATCGGACAATGGATGAAGCTGAGGTGTGTGCTTATAAACTGTGCCTGATTGATGAGGTGATGAGGGACAGGTGCAGGTGATTAGTATTCAGGAGAGGCTGTGCGTTGTGACTGGCTGAGGGGAGAACCTGACCGACTTGTAACAAATCAATTATGCTTGTATGTATGTCACATTATGGAAGAACTGATCAGTTTCACGATGACTTTAAAAACAACAGGCCTCTCTGTAGTGCTGCAGTTCAGCCCAGCTAAATGCCATCTGCCTTCACGCTGCATTAGCAGTGCCCCGTTACACCAGGTGGACAAGTCTTGTGGTTCACTCAATAAATGTATTTATTTTTATTTGATACACAAACAGAAGCTTTAAGGATTGTAAGCATACATAGAAAATAATGAAAACACTTAGTGTCACTGGCATTATCAGGCAAATGTAGGTGTGTGACAGGAAGACGAGTTAACACATCAGTTTGTTCACCTCAGCATCCTGTCTGGTAATTAAGTTTAAACAAAGAGCTGTTTCCCCGTCACCTCTGTCATGCGCCGGCCAATCAGAGGCCAGTAAAGAGCAGTGTTTTATTAGCCTGCATCTGCCGTGCAGCTGCTCTCTTCCCATCAGGAGATTCTCTTTTTGGCAGGTGTCAGCGGCCGCCAGATGCATCCGCCACCTCCCAGAGACCTGTCGCATCATTAAGCCATCAACACATCACTGCGGACAAAGAGAAAACAGGCCATGGCAGGGACTAATCCAGCTGCAAACCCGTCCAGATAAATAATACATCGGCCCGCCAGACAAATGTTCAGTTAAGCAGGAGTGGACCACCGTGCCCTGCTTGGGAGGGTCCAGAGATTGACTTCCTCCCATCAGGGTTAGTAAGCAGAAAACACTCTTCTTTTGTGCTGGGCTTCAGCATGTTTGTACAGAGAGGGAGATTCTCATGGGTGACTCCTCCTGTCTGTTTGAGCTGCACATATTTTTATCCTCCTCACTCGCTTTGCCGTTTTTCTCCTCTTTTGGTTAGCTGCAGGTTACGTCCTGCAACATCTGATAAGAAATAGCCTTTGGATTGTTGAGACCATAACAGTTTATTATGAAGAAAATTAGGTCATTTAATCATCAGGCTTTGTGCACATTCCTTCCCCTTTTCTCTCACTGTCTACCTGTCAATCCTGAGAAAAATCTAAGCAGGCAGCTGACAGTGCTGTGAGCACCGGAGACGGCTCCTCTTCTCTCATTACTGAGAGCTACCGCCAGATTGCCATCTCAACCATTTGTCCACCACCAGGGTGAAGTGATCATTTTTACAAACACAAATTCACCAGCAGTACAGGAAAAGAAGATCTGCATTTGAGTAAGTATTTGATTCTGTCAGGTTGACGTCATACTAAAGAAGACATTAGACACAGTGAGATGATATTAGTCACTGTGGAGATAGAGTTGGATTATATCTTCTTGTTTTTTCCCTTGTCAGAGCATTTGTTTTAAATAAAAAAATTAAATTTTAATGTTTTTAAAATCATAAATATTTTGTCATACAATGTGACATTGTCTGGACACCCAAAAAGCTTTTTTCTCCTTTAATGGCCTTTCAAAAGTTGCCAGAGAGTGATTAATTGCATGACATTTACAGCTTAATTAATTGGCTTGAAAGAACAGGGATATGGAACTTGCTGCCGATGAGCACAGATTGCAGATTTCAAATCGTTTATCTCTATAAAAGTGGTAATAATGCCACATTTTGCCTAAATACAGCATCTGTAATTATGTCAGTACATAATTAACCAAGTAAATGCTAAATATGCCATTGGTGACAAGCTAACTTGGCAACTTGAAGCTTGAGATATTATTATAAGTGAAGTGATTTTCAGTGGGTGTCAGCATTGTTTGGGAATTGTGTGGGAACTAGATGGTTTAGCCTGTATGTCTGTTATCTATTTTTATTTTATTTTATGGAATCTTCAAACAGGCTTTGTTATGCAAACCTGAAACCTTTTGGCACAGACGTTTCCAAAAAACATTGAATAAATAACAGCTTGCGGATTTGAAATGACAGAAGGGTAAGTAAATTATTACAGAATTTCAAGGTTTGGCTGGTTAGCATGATCCAGTTATCACTTGATGGTAGATGTCATGAATATATCAATATGATTGCAAAAATCCAGATTCCAGTCACCCTCTTAAACTTCAAATAATTTCCTTGGTTTCACAGTGCCCTGCGAAAGTATTCATGCCCCTTCATTTTATTTCACGTTTTATGTTGCTGCTTTATGTTAAACTGCTTTAAATTATTTTCTTCCCACATCAATCTACACTCCATACACCATAATGGTAAAGCAAAAACCAGGGTTTTAACATCTTTATAAATTTATTACAAATAAAAAATGATTCCATTGCATAAGTATTCATACCCTTATCTGGGACAGTTGAAATTTAGCTCAGGAGCATTCATATTGCTTGTAGGTGTTACTACACTTTGAGTGAAGTTAACCTGTGGCAAATTCAATTGAATGGGTATGATTTGGAAAGACACACACGTCTTAATAAAAGGTCTAACAGCTGATAATGCATATCAGAGCAAAAACCAAGCCCTGAGGTCAAAAGAACTGCCTGTAGAGCTCAGAAACAGGTTTGTGTCAAGCCACACATCAGTTTAATAGTAATAACTTTATGAATTTCTTTACTGATAAAATAGATAACATCAGAAATACAATAACAAATGTAGATTCTACTGCGTCTAGTATTTCAGCTTCATTCATCGCACCCAAAGAAAAACTGCAGTGCTTTACAACTATAGGACAGGAAGAGCTAAATAAACTTATCAGTGCATCTAAACCAACAACATGTTTATTAGATCCTGTACCCACTAAACTACTGAAAGAGTTGTTACCTGTAGCAGAAGAACCGCTTCTCAATATTATTAACTCATCGTTATCTTTAGGGCACGTCCCTAAACCATTCAAGCTGACAGTTATTAAGCCTCTCATTAAGAAACCACAACTAGATTCTAATGAACTGGCAAATTACAGACCCATTTCAAATCTTCTGTTTATGTCTAAAATTTTAGAAAAAGTTGTGTCTGCTCAATTGTGCTCCTTTTTGCAAAAAAATTATCTATATGAAGAATTTCAGTCAGGTTTCAGGCCTCACCATAGTACAGAAACTGCACTTGTTAAAATTACAAATGACTTGCTTCTTGCTTCAGACCAAGGCTGCTTCTCATTGCTACTATTACTTGATCTTAGTGCTGAGTTCGACACTATAGACCATGACATACTCATAGATCGATTACAAAACTATACTGGTATTCAAGGGCAGACTTTAAGATGGTTTAGATCCTACCTGTCCGATCGCTACCACTTTGTTCATTTAAATGGGGAGTCATCTCAGTTATCACCAGTAAAGTATGGAGTACCACAAGGATCTGTCCTAGGTCCTCTGCTATTTTCAATATACATGTTGCCCCTTGGTAATATTATTAGAAAATACGGGATTAGTTTTCATTGTTATGCTGATGATACTCAACTATATATCTCAACAAGACCAGATGAAACTTCTAAACTATCTAAGCTAATAGATTGTGTAAAAAGTGTAAAAGATTGGATGACCAATAATTTCCTCCTATTAAATTCAGATAACACAGAGATATTACTTATTGGACCAAAAAAAACAGTACACAGAATCTCTTGGATTACAATTTTCAACTAGACGGATGAACTGTTACGTCCTCTAAAGTCAAAAATCTGGATGTTATATTAGACAGCAACTTGTCTTTTGAAAATCACATTTCCCATGTTACAAAAACAGCATTCTTCCATCTTAGAAACATTGCCAAGCTTCGAAACATGCTACCTGTTTCTGATGCAGAAAAGCTAGTTCATGCATTCATGACCTCTAGACTGGACTATTGTAATGCACTGCTAGGTGGTTGTCCTGCATCTTCAATAAACACGCTACAGATAGAAGGGCTTTGGTTAGAGTGGTGACCCAGAACCTGATGGTCACTCTAGTTGAGCTCCATGACCGTATATGCAGATGGGAGAAACCTACAGAAGGACAAACATCACTGGAACACTCCAGCGATCTGGGCTTTATGGCAGTGTGGCCAAATTCAATCCTCTCCTCAGTGAAGACACATAAAAACACACTTGGAATTTGCAAAAAAGCACCTTAAGGACCCTCAGACTCTGAGTAACAATATTCTCTGTCTGATGAACCTCAATTCTAAGCATCATGTTTGAAGGAAACCAGCTCTGC
This sequence comes from Barbus barbus, assembly GCF_936440315.1. Taxonomy (NCBI): domain Eukaryota; kingdom Metazoa; phylum Chordata; class Actinopteri; order Cypriniformes; family Cyprinidae; genus Barbus; species Barbus barbus. Next base: position 11,911,342 of record NC_136736.1, on the reverse strand, counting down.
TCATCACATGCAGAGTACCATCCCAAAAGTAAAGTGTGCTGGTAGCATTCATTATGCTGTGGGGCTGTTTTTCAGCGACAGGGACTGAGGGACTCATCAGAATAGAAGAAAGGCTCAATGGCCCCAAATATTGAGATAACCTTAATGAAAACCTAGTCCAGAGCATTCAGAACCTCAGAATGGGCATAAAGTTCACCTTCCAACAGGACAATGACCCTAAGCACACAGCAAGAGTGGCTTATAGACAACTCTGTGAATGTCTTTGAGTGGCCCAACTACAGCCTGAGCTTGAACCCAAATATTTCTGGAGAAACCTAAAAATGTACATCTGCTCCCATCCAACCTGACAGAGCTTGAGAGGTGAAGAGGTGGAGCAGAATGCTAGGTAATTGCCAAATGCTGATGAGCAAAGCTTGTCCCATCAAACAAAAAAATACTTGACTGTAAATGTGCTTCAGCTAAATATTTAGTTAAGCGTATGAATACTTATTCAATGTACTTATTTCAGTTTTAAAAAAAATAAATAATATATATATATATATATGGTTGATACATATAATACGCATATACCATATAAAAATCATCATCTAGGTATTATTAACATATACAAATAAATTGTATTATGGGAATCTTATAAATGTTACAAACTTTTACCTTCATCTACCCAGAGAATATATATTTATTTGAAAATTATAAATCTCCTTGTTGCTAACATACTATGGAAATATTACTCTTGATATAGGACAATATATGCCATATGTTATATTTCTGTATATGTTTCTACAAACAAGTGGGAAAAAGATCAAAATAAAATAAACTAGGTCATTTGTTGTCTTCCCGTTTTGAAATTGATAATCTTATATTTTATTGGTTATGGACTGTATTTGTTTTCCATATTTAGTCTGGCATATTATTGTCTTCTGCATGAGCAAACCACCTTACTCCGTCAGTTTCCTCATTAGTAATCAGCTGCATGCCGGTGATGTTTAATTGCTGGAATATGTCAGGATGTAATTATTGCAATCATCTCCATTAAAAACGGCTGCCTTTCTGAGTGAAAACTGGCCCAGTGACACAGTGATGATTCCACAGCTGTCAAAGCAGGTTTTAGTTGCCAGATCTCCGATTCCGCTCATCCTCTTTCATTATGTAAGGAATTACACAGAGGCCAAGAGGTTAACCAGATCGGATTTAGCACACTGCCGTAAGTTTCTACAAAACACGCACGCCACTTATTGACCAGCTTTAGACACGGGGATGCAAGCAATTAATGCTGTTGTCTAGTACATGCGGGGAAGTTTGAGCTTTTGAGTTATTATCCGGGGATTGGTGGAACAGAAGAGGGACGCTGTATTGAATTCTCCTTTTTTTGTCGAGGTCAATTTTAACTGCCGCAATCACTGTTATACCGAGTACTCAAAACCGTAGTGGAGGCAGTAGTGACATGGGAAATGCTGTGAGCTGTTGCAATCCATCTCATCCAAGTTGAGCGATGGTTCACCTTTCTCACCCTCATCCATCAGCTAGGCTTTTTGCAAAGGACATAAACAGTGGCAGGACAAGGATTATACTGTGAAGACATGTAGGAGAATGTTTGCAAATGCACAAGAGAGTCTATTTATCAGTCAAAATGTCCCAGCTTATTTTTCTCTCATCATATGGTTAAGTCACTCAAATAATTCTTCCTTTCAGAGTTTTCAGCGTCTCAGAAGAATGTTTTAATCCGTTTTATCCAAATTCCTCAAAGCCTTCAAAACAGCCGATAACAGAGATTATTATAAAATATCATTATCTTTGGCTGTTAAAGCCCTTTGCAAATGTTTAAATGGACTCTGCTCATATATTGACCTGCTTAATGGTTTGATCATGACAATTTTTCACAGAATAACACTTTAAACAAAAAACTAAACTGAGACCTCACTACAGATTTGAGGCATTGGGACTGCATTTCCAAAGCAAATTTTATTATGCCTCGTGTTTGTAAGCTGCCGGTTATAGTGGATGCTGAAAAAAATCAAATTAATCAGGTTTCTGAAGAATAACTTTATAAGCCCCAACAACAATACTTTAACTTATATGTGCACAATTTCATAAAAGAAGGATGAGAAAAGTAAATAGAGTACAGTGTCCTAATTAATGTTCCAAATCTTAAAAGTGGTATTTTTGAATGTCTGATTTTAAATTTTCAAAGGCAAAAAATAAAAATAAAGTAGGCTATTTGGTAATGTTACAAAACAAAAATCTTTTATCAAGTTTTAAAATGTGAAAGGTGCTTTGAAATGCAAATATTGTGTTAATCAAAAATGTGAGTGCTGCCTGCTAATACACTGAAACTTTTATTTTAAATACCATTTCTAGGAAATAGCAAATGCAGATCTTTAATTAAAATGCTTTAAATGTTGAGGCATTGATTTGGTCCACAATGGAATCTGTAACAGTCAAATGCATTACAGGATCTATATAATACACAAATTGCTGCATGCATCGCTCTAGAATTTGCACCCACAGAAATTCACAAAACACTTCACAGATTTCCTCAGAATTTGAACACCTATCATTATTTTAAAATATTAAAGCTGATTTAATTATTTCAGCTACCAATAAGAGTGTATGACTTGCTGTTTAACACATTTTATGATGTTTAAATCTATTCCGCTGAATTCTTCCCCCTAAAGACTTTTCAAATTCCTTCTGGCCTTGCCTATAAATCAGTCTTAAACAAGATTCTCAAGTTGGTGTTTCCAGAGAGTTGTTTCAAAGCATCATTTACATTTGAGGCAAGCATTAAGAAAATTTTAAACCACATTTTGTTCAATTATTCAAAACACAGACTTATCCAAGCACTAAATCAAGGTATTGGTGCCCCATGACACCATTATCAAATACTTTTAAAGTAGTTTTTAACTGCAAACCAAATATACATCCCATGTGGCAGCCTTAAAATAATCCTATCTTTTTTTGCTTGCCTTAAAGTTGATGTGCTATAAATATACTGTGGAACTGTTTTTATATATATATATATATATATATATATATATATATATATATATTAAATAATATTTGTATATTAAAAATGCCTTTTTAAATAAGTTTGTGGATGCAAAAAGTCGAGTTGCTAAGTAAGAGTTTATTTAAGTTCATCTTGCATGAAATGTCACAGTGGCAGTGTTAATCACGGGCTGTGCTTATAGAGTTAAATGAATCCTATACAGTTTTACAAAAATCAGTAGCGCTCGCACAGCCTCTAACAGCGATAGTTTACACACAAGTGTCAGCAATCTAAAAGGCTTGAATCGCATGGGAGGATCGTGCGCAAGATGAATGATATGAGTGTGCAAGTCACGCTGAGCCAGAAACCACAGGGTTTTAGATCTGCCGACAAACATTCCTGACTCGATAATGCAGGAGAGCTTGTGAGGAGGAGACTTACTTCTGCTTGTGTAAGCTTACTGAGTTTTAAATAAAAAAACTCTAGGAAAATGATAAATTCATGTTTAAGGATCTCCAAGGAATAGTATTCACCCCCAAATCAAAAGTATTCACCCACAGGACATCCAAGATGTAGATGAGTTTGATTTTGTCATCAGAACAGATTTGGAGAAATTTAGCATTACATAATTTGCTCACTAGTGTGAGTGAACGGTTTCCAACAGAATCCAGTATTTTGGCCAGAAGCGGCAGTTTAAAGTTGAAATATCCTAATGATGGACTTGTTTCTTATAAACATGCAGTTTTTCACTTGACAAGTTGTTAATTGACAGACTGGAGATTTAAGGATTACTTGTGGATTATTGTGATGTTTTTATCAGCTGTTTGGACTCATTGACGGCACCCATTCACTGCAGAGGATTTACTGGCGAGCAAGTCATGTGACGCAAATTATGTAATAGAATTTTCCGCAAATTTTCATTTTTGGGTGAATTATTCCTTTAAGTATAATTTCAGCTTAGATTGTATACCAATGGTCCTCCCAATTATGGTTCATTTATGTATTTTTATAAGAATTTTTATATCATCGGTTTTATGTAAAACAATTTGAGGTCATGCTTGGTTCATCATTATCTAGCAACAGGATGGAAAAAACTTCTGATAGCGCACTTTTTTAAAGGGTGGCGAAATAAAAGCCTACTTTAATGTAACAATGAAGGAGAAAAAAAAAAAAAAAAAAAACCCTGACACAGTAAATACCTTTTATACATATATTGTGGCCCATAGCAAAAGCTAAATTGCACTAGTCTGTGGGAGGGAATCATTCTGCGTGACTAGCTGATTAAAATGGTATAAATAGTGCTAACTGGGCAATTTAAAATGTTTACCTTCAAACTTTGAAAACTTTAAATTGAATTCACTGATGTATTGATTTGTTCACTCAACTGTGACATTGTGCATCCAATATGTAAGTACCAAACATGAATATTACACAGCAATTCATTTCCATTTTTAGCTGCTCCTGAGGTTGTGGTTTGCTACACAGAATCCCTTTTCACCCCTTCCGGAAGGTGTGTCCTCGCACCGTAGTAACATCCAAAGGGGAGGGGCGGGAGGGAACTAAGGAGGAGGATGAACCCCTGGGAGGGGGCCGGTAAACAGAGTTCAAGTGGCCAATGAAGGAAGGAGGAGCCAGGGAAGAGACAGGAGGGACCCGGAGCAGGAGGCGCACAGCATGACCCAGGCCACAGCCATGATGAGCCATGGAGGAGGGAGCCAGGGAGGAGCCATGGAGGAGGGATGGCCGCCGACTCTAGGGGGCCGACCAAAGGCGGCGGAGCAGGTGGTGGAGGAGCCTGATAAGGAGAGCCAACGAACCAGGGGGATGCCGAGGATCCGGAGATCCGCGGCTGAGCCACAGCGATTGAGGACCCAGGTGGAGCTGAAGGGAGGAAGGAGACCAACGGAGCCGGTGGGACAGAGCAACGAGGCGCAGCCAGAGGAGAGGAGTCCAGAGGCGATGGCGGGTCGACGCCTGACCAAGGCGGAGCCGGAGCCGGAGCTGGTGGATCGACAGGTGACTGTGGAGGCGAGGGAGCTAGGAGCCGAGGTGGAGTCGCTGGGTCTACAGGCCGAGGCGGAGTCCGGGCCTCAGAGGCGAGGGATACTCCAGCCCCAGCAACACTGCAGGATGGCAGACCCGCGGGACTTGCACCGTACAGATAGGGGGCTGAGGGCAAGTGTGTGTGGGGGGGGGGGATCTGCCAGACGACAGATTTCAGATTTCATTTCACTTTAAAAATGGTGGTAAATAAGGTTTTTACTCAGAAATTGAAAGTATTAGTAAAATTCAGAAATAATGAAACAAAGTAACGCACTGAATTAATATTTTTTAGAAGAAAGACTGAAATAGCATTTTCCTGTAAAATGTACTACAATAATCTTTATTTACAACTTAGATTTTTTTTACAGTGCGTAACCCAGACTTTGAATATGAAACAGCTACCCCCAAATAACAATAAAAAAATAATTATTGCATTTTGGTATTTAAAATGTGCCTATTAACTTTTTCTGAACTAAATGTGACCCTGGACCACAAAACCTGTCTTAAGTGTCAATTTTTCGAAATATGTAATCTGAAAGCTGAATAAATAAGCTTTCCATTAATGCATGGTTTGTTATGATAGGACAATACTTGGCTGAGATATAACTATTTGAAAATCTGGAATCTGAGAGTGCAAAAAAATCTAAATACTGAGAAAATCGCCTTTAAAGTTGTCCAAATGAAGTTCTCAGCAATGCATATTACTTATCAAAAATGAAGTTTTGATATATTTATGGTAAGAAATTTAATAAATATCTTTATGGAACATGATCTTTATTAATGTCCTAATGATTTTTGGCATAAAAGAAAAATCGCTAATTTTGACACATACAGTGTATTTTTGGCTATTGCTACAAATATACCCCAGCGACTTAAGACTGGTTTTGTGGTCCAGGATCACACATATTATGTGTAAATTCTCCATCTCAAGACAGAGAAGGATTGAAATAAAAGTTGTACAGTGAAAGGTGAAAGCTACAGTGGGTGTGTTCACATATGGCTGTATTTTTATCTGCCCATGATTGATTTCCGGGGGAAATAAAAGCAGCAAAGCTTCAGGGTGTCGGAAGGGCACATCTCTTTCACAATTCAACCGTAATAGATGTGACCATGAACATAGAATTAGAGTGTGTGTGTGTGGCTGTTCCCTGTCCTCAGAGGCCCTGTCTTTCTCGCTGATTGAGAGGAGCTTTAATTAAGATAAATAGGCTGTGCTTAGTCATCTGTTTAATGCCAAGCCTGGAGAGTGAGTGCTTTATCCTCTTACAGGTTTACAGAGGTAATAGGGAATTATTGTTTTGGTGATGAAAAAGAAAATCCCATCAGCGGGTAACTTTTTGCATTTCATCTAAACTTCATTAAGACAATGGCACCACTGCAACACCTAAATAGATTATAATGATTTGATGTGTACACCTCTAGGAAGGCAGAACTTTTATTAAAAGGTTTCTTTGTTTTCCCCTGGTGTTTCTATAGCTCTTATTATTGTTCACATTCGAAGTTAATGAGCTTAATGTGATGTAGACAAGGAGGACATGTTGCCGAATCAACATCTTTGCTGGTCCTGGAAGAATATTCTCATCAGCTAATCAGATTCTAGGGTTAGGTTTATGTTTAGGCAGGTTAGATATATAATATCTGCCCTGGACACGTGTTGTGTGTCATAGTGTCTCAAAACTTGATTGATTCCATTAAAATCAGTGCAGTGTTTCAGTTAATGAACACACATCTTTGAAGTGCTTCAGAGATTTTTCAGACACTGTTTAACGCGCACTATTGTTCATATATATACACACACACAACCCAAATTCCGGAAATGTTGGGACGTTTTTTAAATTTGAATAAAATGAAACCTAAAAGAATTTCAAATCACATGAGCCAATGTTTTATTCACAATAGAACATAGATAACATAACAAATGTTTGAACTGAGAAATTTCACACTTTTATCCACTAAATGAGCTCATTTCAAATTTGATGCCTGCTACAGGTCTCAAAAAAGTTGGCACGGGGGCAACAAAGGGCTGAAAAAGCAAGAAATTTTTTAAAGATTCAGCTGGGAGAACATCTAGCAACTAATTTAGTTAATTGACATCAGGTCTGTAACATGAAAGCTATAAAAGTCTTAGAGACGCAGACTCGCAGATGGGCAGAGGCTCTCCAATCTGTGAAAGAGTGCATGAAAAGATTGTGGAATGCGTCAAATTGCAAAGTCTTTGCAAATCTTATCATCTACAGTGCATAGCATCATCAAAAGATTCAGAGAAACTGAAGAAATCTCTGTGCGTAAGGGACATGGCTGAAGACCTTTGTTGGATGCCCATGGTCTACGGGCCCTCAGACGACACTGCATCACTCATCGGCATGATTCTGTCAATGACATTACTAAATGGGCCCAGGAATACTTCCAGAAACAACTGTCGGTAAACAAAATCCACCGTGCCATCTGCAGATTGGAACTAAAGCTCTATCATGCAAAAAGGAAGCCATATGTGAACATGGTCCAAAAGCGCCGTTGTGTCCTGTGGGCCAAGGCTTATTTAAAATGTAAAATGATGCTTACTGTAAAATGATGCGACTGTTACAAAGTGGAAAAGTGTTCTATGGTCAGATGAGTCCAAATTTGACATTCTTGTTGGAAATCACGGACGCCGTATCCTCCAGGCTAAAGAGGAGGGAGACTTTCCAGCGTGTTATCAGCGTTCAGTTCAAACGACAGCATCTCTGATGGTATGGGGGTGCATATGTGCATTTGGTATGGGAAGCTTGCATGTTTTGGAAGGCACTATGAATGCTGAAAGGTATATAAAGGTTTTAGAGGAACATATGCTCCCCTCCAGACGACGTCTATTTCAGGGAAGGCCTTGTATATTTCAGCAGGACAATGCAAAACCACATACTGCAGCTATTACAACAGCATGGCTTCGTAACAGAAGAGTCCGGGTGCTGAATTGGCCTGCCTGCAGTCCAGATCTTTCACCTATAGAGAACATTTGGCGCATCATTAAACAAAAAATAGGTCAAAGACACCCACAAACTCTTCAACAGCTGGAAACCTATATCAGGCAAGAATGGGACCAAATTCCAACACCAAAACTCCAGAAACTCATAACCTTGATGCCCAGACATCTTCAAACTGTTTTGAAAAGAAGAGGAGATGCTACGCTGTGGTAAACATGCTCCCATTCCAACTATTTTGAGACCTGCAGCAGGCATCAAATTTAAAATGAACTCATTTTGTGCATACAATTTTAAAATTTCTCAGTTTAAACATTTGTTATGTTATCTATGTTCTATTGTGAATACAATATTGGCTTATGTGATTTGAAAGTCTTTTACTTTTCATTTTATGACAATTTAAAAAAACGTCCCAACTTTTCCGGAATTCGGGTGTGTGTGTGTGTGTGTGTGTGTGTGTGTATATAATATATATATATATATATATATATATATATACAGTATATTTACATTCTTAGGCAGCAACAAATCAGGATATTAGAATGAGTTCTAAATGATCATGTGACATTCAATCTCTAATTCAAATCATATTAAGTTTTTAACATATGTGTGTACTGTATTTGTAGCATGAAATGTGAAATTTTGCATGCCAACTGAATTTCTAGATAATGATGTAACATTAGGGTTATTTATTTTACTATTGCTTTTAAGTTCAACATTTTGTTAATGAATATTCCAAGATAATATGCTGGTGTAATGAATTCAGTGAAGGCAGCCTCTAGCTGTTTTTGTGTGATGCTTGATGCTGGACACTTTCAGTGTAAGTACCGTAATGGAGTCCTTTGCATTGTTAAATCCAACTGTGTGAGTTAATAACACAACTAAAACATGTTGTAATAAAGGGGTTTGGATGATTATTATAGTCCATTTTAGCAACTGAATATTTTCATTAAACATATACACTGCCATTCAAAAGTTTGAGGCCATTACTCCTGTCTTCAGTGTTATGGTCCTGCAAAAATCATTCTTATATACTGATTTTCTGCTCAAGAAACATAGTATAATTACAATAACCAGGTACTGACCCTGAACCTACCCCTAAACCTAACCCTATCCCATGTACTTACCTTTTATTACTAGAATTTCCTTAGGCAGGTAAACTGGAAGAACATGTAGGTAAATATACTCTAAAATAAAGTGCAAGCCATTTATTATTCTAAATGTTGAAAACTATTGTGCTGATTTATATTGATACATTATTTTCAGGGATATTTGATGAATAGAAAATTCATTATAACATAAAATTTCTTTACAATAGCTTTAGATCAGTTTAATGCATCCTTCATGGATATTTAATTTTCATACTTGTGCTTTTTATGGTCCCATCAGCTAGTCAATGTTGTCATGATGTTATTTCCTGTGGCTCCAACATAAGTCACTTCTCATGTAAGGCTTAGTTGACTGTGTAATAAAAACATCCTTGGTTGCGTACATTTATTTTCTAATTCATGAATTTATTCTTGCAGATTGCTACGTAAACTGAACTCTGAGTGTGAGTGCATGAGTCAGCCATTCTCTGACCCCTGTATGAAAATGCCCATGGATGTGGGTAGAAATCTCACTGGAGCATAAGACAGACACTGAAGATGTCACTTCTGGAATTGAGCACCGCTGTGAACATCATGCGTGCATCTCTCTCTCCTCAACCTGTCACTGAATCACAGCCGTAGACTTCACACTCACACGCGGCCTCACCATGCTGCAGGCTGCTCTTATCCTCACCCTCTTCCATCCTCTGCTGACATGTGGAGAGAGTGTGCGAGTGTGAGTATCCAAGTGTACGCACTCTGTGTATACACGTCCCCAGGCTCTGCTCTTGTTCTCACCTTACAGTCTGTTGGACTGCAGAGGAGAAATTAATCACACTGTCAGATGCTCTGAAAATAAATAGCATCAAGCTCAAGCCCTGCTGACTTACAGCCACACCAGTGCAGTGGACGAGACCTCTCCTCTGAATTGCGTTTTCCTCCTCTTACTTCACCTTCACTGGTGGCAGGTGTGAACTGGCCCAGTTTGCTTGCCATTGTGAAGCATGCTGGCGGTGTGACCTGAAAACAAACGGGCAGAATAATTGAATTAGGAAGCAATTTGAGTGTTAGACGGCATCTGTTGCTCAACTGATGTGCTGCTGTCTAGGTGATCAGCGTGCCAGAAAGACTCAAATGTGCGAGGCCTCTAATAAGACAACACACACACACACACACACACACACACACACAAACACATACACGCATGCATTTGGAGTGATTGTAAGATTTCTTCTGTGGGCATGCGTAAGAAACCAAAGCTGTGTTTGAAATCTTTATCTTGAACTCTGTCATGGAAAATAGCATGTATAAACTATTTAATAATGAATTAAAATTGTATTTATGTCTGCATGATATTATGCTGTACTCACATTGGACAAGAGGTTTGGAAAATGGATGGATGGATGATTCAACTGCAAGCACCATCTTCTGGTGAGACGTGGGAATTAATTCTGCATGACTCTCAGAGTGCATTATTTCTCTAACCATTGAGTGTTATGGGATTGAATGAGTGTACTCGCTAATGTCCACTATGGTTTCGGACGCAACTAAAAATGTCTGTCCTGTCCCCTCAAATAGTGCCCTAGGGGTGATTTTGGACACAGTCCAAGTGTACTGCGCATGTTCTGAAAATTGAAGCCAAAACATTTTGATCGCCCCCTGGTGGCTGGCTGCAGTATATGCCATAAACCCCGCCCTCTCTATGTAAACAAATGGGACATGAGTCAAACTAAAAATAACAAATTACGCTTCAAATATATTTTTTTCCCAAAGATGGTTTCTGTTTCCTTTTAATTAGTTTCCTTTTATTTAGTTATTTGATGCTATTAAATCATGAATCTATTGCATCATGACTGTGCGCTTACGTTTGGGTCTGCAGGAGTTTGTGTTTGGGCCTGCTGGCTACAAATAGCGTCGTTGTTGAAAGTTGACAGTGGCCATACCTGGGACATTTTGGCTTCACTTTTCTACAGTGGACGTTAGTGGAGATGCATCGTCCATCTTTCTTTCTTTTTTTTTTACAGTCAGTTGTAGAAACCTGACCATGCCCCCATATCCCCCCACAACACCAATACCTATACAAAAAACAAGGTACATTACAGCTCTTTTGCGCTATTCTAGGTGTTCTGGGTGGTTGCTAGGCCATTGGTTGTTGGTTGCTGGGGAGGTTTTGATTGGTTGCTAGTGTGTTTTGGGTGGTTGTTAAGCCATTAACACTGTATGTGCTTTAGTTGGTTGTTAGGGGGTTCTCTGTGTGTGTGTGTCTGTGTGTGTGAGTGTTTGTGGCTCTTAGGGGATTGCTTGTGTGTTTTGGATGGTTGCTAGCGCAGTGATAGATGGTCTTTGGTGGTTGTTAGTCCATTGGCAGTTGTTTGATAATGAGTCTGGGTAGGATGTTTCGTAGGTAGTTGCTTGTGTGTTCTGACTGGTTGCTTGGCCATTGGTAGATGCCTGCTACGGTGTTCTGGGTTCTTGACAGTGCATTGGTATGGTTGCAAAGGTGTTTTAGAATTGTTAGGCCATTTGTAGTCAGTTTCTAGGGTGTTCTGAGTGGGTGTTACTGTTGGTTGTTGTTGGTGCTTAGGGGTTTGTTGTGTGTTCTGGACGGTTGCTAGCTCTGTAGTAGATGGGTTCTAACAGTTACTTGTAGGGTTTTTGAGTTTTTGTCTACTAAAAGTATTATTATTATTATTCAGAAAGATTTTCATCAGCTGAACAATCAGTATGTTGTTAAACAGTTCCTAGGTGTTCCTTGTGGTTTTTAAGCCATTGGCAGGGACGGACTGGCCATCTGGAGCACCGGGAGTTTTCCCGGTGGGCCGTTGTACAATGTGGGCCGGCTCTTCGCATAATATATATAAACCATGGATTATTAGTAAATGTACATATATCCTTCCATCGGCCCAGACGAATGGCCCACGCGGCCCACTTCATTCAAAAACTCTAATTAATATAGAGTTCTCCGGCTCAGTGCAGACGCAGACGCTGCGCGCGACTTGAATGCGAGCTGAGGTAAGCTGTAAGCAGCTAAACATGACGAGAGACAATTCAGCAATATTTGCCAACCGTTTAGTTAAACGACAGACATTAATTTTCAGGAATGCAAACTATTACTGGCCTTTTCACATTTCTCAGATTTTAATGCCGTTATTCGAATCGTCACAATGTAGGCTACATAATGCAGTTTTCAGCAGACATGAGATAAGAGTTCATGTAAATCTGCTTTCTTCCGTGATTTCACGTGTTAAAAATCTAAAAACTCGTTCTCAATCTTACTCTAGAACACTGTAAATCTGAAGACTTTTGCTTTTGAGTGCTGTGCATAGGAAAGTGATTTATATTATAGGCATAATAAAAATATAATTTGCTTATTAATTCACATGCATTAGCCTATTTTATATACACACTGGCGGTTAAAAGTTTAAAATAATTAAGGGTTTTATTTATTTATTTATTTGAAAGAAGATTTAATTTATTTGATCAGTAAAATTCAGTAAAACAATAGCCTAATATTATGAAATATTACACTTAAAATAGTGGTTTTCTATTTAGGATGTCTTAAAATGTAATTTATTTCTGTGATCAAAGCTGTATTTTCAGCTTCATTACTTCAGTCTTCAGTGTCCCTTCAGAAATCATTCTAATGCTGCCTAATTTGCTGCTTTTATTATCAGTTATTATTTGTGATCAATTATTAATAATGGTTTTATCATTGGTATAATGGTTCTCAGTAAAAGAACAGCATTTATTTGAAATATAAGTACTTTGTAATAAGTGTAAATACCTTTACTGTCACTTAAATCAATTTAATCAAAGTCCCTTTTTGTATTCTATAATCTTTGATTAATTCAACATTGTTGAAGAAAAATATTAATTTATATTTTTTAATCTTACTCAAGACTGAATGGTATCACATTTTCCACAAAAAAATTAAGCAGCACAAGTATTCAACATTCATAATAATCAGAAATGTTTCTTGAGCAGCAAATCAGCATATTAGTATGATTTCTGAAGGATCATGTGACACTGAAGACTGGAGAAATGATGCTGAAAATTCAGCTTTGATCACAGCAATTAATAATATTTTACTATATATTCACATAGAAGACACCTATTTTAAATTGTAACATTATATGTTTCACTGTACTGTTTACTGTATTTTTCATCAAAATATTTGTATACTCTTTTCCACAATTGGAGCTCTATTCCTTAAAATGATAGATGTCAAGCTCCTGCAAAAGGACAAATACTGTACATGATGATCAATAGAAAGGACCCATAAAAACAGTCCACATTCTGCACTATTCAAGTCTTCTAGACAATACCGGTGTCAGGGAACTGTTGTGTGTGTGTCATGTGTTCCTGCCCCTTGTGTCCATATTTGGTTTGTTTCCTGTCCTTGTTAAGCGTAATCATTAGTTAATTCTTGTCTAGCCGTGTTCGTCTCGTTATCTATGATTTACCTGTGTATATTACTCCTGTCTGTTCAGTTAAACTTCGTCTGGTCTACTCGTTATCCCCGGTGTTGGATGTCTGTGTCTTACCCTGCCTTGCCTTGTCTTGCCCTGCCTTGATGTCAGTAAAATGTGTTATTTGAGTTTACATCCTCGTCTGCGTGTTCCTGGTTCCTCCCTCGTGTGTGCACCGTGACAGAAGACCAGACCTAAACAGTAAGCGGCGCCCCTTCACCTCGTTTTGTTTTTCGTTTTCACAAGTCTTGTTTTGTTCCTGTTTTGTCTGTCCCTCGCGGCATGGAAGTCGCCGCTCGTCATCCTGCCTTAGCCTGCGTCTAGTGGGCGTGGGAGTTTGGTGGGATCACCGCGAGTGCCGCGAGTCCGCTGGCCGCGAGCCCTCAAGTCAAGCCCGCCGATCGCGGGAGATATCCGCCGCTGCCCGCGGCTATCCCAAGCCTGCCGCTCACCCAAGTCCGCCGTCCGTGGGGAAAGCCAACCCACCGTCGGCGGCTTCCCCAAGTCACGCCGCCGTTCGCGGCTCACCGACCCCGCCGTTCGCGGGAGATCACGCCGCTTTCCGCGGCTCACCGACCCCGCCGTTCGCGGGAGATCACGTCGCCGTCCGTGGGGAAAGCCCACCCACCGTCGGCGGCTCCCCTGTTCACGCCGCCGTCCGCGGCTCCCCTGTGCACGCCGCCGGTCCGCCTCTGACTCAATGCCCGCCGGTCCGCCGCTGACTCAATGCCCGCCGGATTGCCGCTGACTCAAGCCTGCCGGCCGCCGCCTCTAACCCTCTCCGTGGATCAAGTCCACATGTCTCGGCCAGGAGAGCCGTGTTTGTTTGTTTGTTGTGCCCACAGGAACATTTAAAAAAAACCATGTCATGTCTTGTCCATGGAGACTCGTCTGGGGCAGGCGGCTTCTTGGGTTGTGGCCATGGAGGCCAGTCGCAGCCGCTTGCCCCCCCTGTCGCAGAAGTGGAGGAGGTTGCTGAGGGACCCTGTGAGGGCCCCTGACTCCTCGTCATGCCCAGAGGAAGCCTCAGCTTCCTAGCCAGCCCAGGAGGGCTTCTGGTTCCTGTGGGATGTCTTATTGTGTTTGTCTGACCCTGGAGGGTTTCATGTCGTGTCTTGTACTATTTTGTTTGTCTAGCCCCGGAGGGCTCCTGATACCCCCTGGATTCCCCATGGAAATTTTGGGGGGGGGTAGTAGAGCTCTGGGTGGAGTGGGTGGGCCGAAGAAGGATGCCATGGCCATGGCCTCCTGAGCTCCCTGCTCCGCCATGGGTCCTGTCTGTCTGTTCCGCTCTGGAGGTCCCCGTCCTGTGGTCCGTGTCTGTCCTGAGAGGCCTCCAGAGCGCCCACCCCCCCCTCCCTGATGGAACTGTTAAGGCTCGGGACGAGCCTTTCGGGAGGGGGGAGTTATGTCAGGGAACTGTTGTGTGTGTGTCATGTGTTCCTGCCCCTTGTGTCCATATTTGGTTTGTTTCCTGTCCTTGTTAAGCGTAATCATTAGTTAATTCTTGTCTAGCCGTGTTCGTCTCGTTATCTATGATTTACCTGTGTATATTACTCCTGTCTGTTCAGTTAAACTTCGTCTGGTCTACTCGTTATCCCCGGTGTTGGATGTCTGTGTCTTACCCTGCCTTGCCTTGTCTTGCCCTGCCTTGATGTCAGTAAAATGTGTTATTTGAGTTTACATCCTCGTCTGCGTGTTCCTGGTTCCTCCCTCGTGTGTGCACCGTGACAACCGGAGCATCATGTCATATGGACTGATAATATTGGTATTTAACTTCAGTGACATTAAACTGTCCCTCGTAAAAAATCTTTAAAATTATTTACTATTTGTCATATACACCAGAAAAGACAAATTATAATGTCAAGAATATGCCACTCATTTATGGTGTGGTGTGTTGCGAACCGGGTTTGGTGGGCCGCTCTGTGCCAAAAGTCCAGGGCCACCAGTTTTGGCCCCAGTCCACCCCTAGCCATTGGTACTATTTGTAAAATAATTTGCTAAAGTCATCTAGGTAGTTGCTAGTGCTTTGAGAAGGAGTTGTTTGAGTTCTGGTTGAGTTATAGGTGCCATTAAGTTGCTAGGGTACTGGTTGCTGGTTGCTGGCTAAAGCATTAAAGGAATAGTTGATGGGATAAAAGTTAATAACATCCAATTACATTTCATTTTGGACCCCACTGGCTTTCGCTGTATGGACAAAAACAGTTGAAATATTCTTCAAAGTGAAACATGAAAAAAAAAGCCATTTCTGAACCTATATGATATTTTCAGTGGAAGTCTATTACTTTTTAGCCAATTCTGCTTTCTTTCGTAGAAAAGTCAGTCATTCATGCCTTTGTGGATGAGTTACTCATCGTTTATTCTCAGGAAAATTTAATAAGCACCACTTAGTAAGTACCATTAATAACCACAATAAGCAAATGCTCATTGTACACACAGTACGTACAGCTGCAGGCAATGCTGGTGCAATAAAATACATTCTTTCGGAAAAACACACATACATCTAATTTTTTTGTGTTGCAGAAACAAACACAAACCACTTGTAGGATTCTAACTCCTCATTGAGGGGAAATGCATTCTACTGAGGGATGTCAGTCCTCATCCATTGCACACTGGCAGGAGAACGGGAGAGATGGGAGATGTTGCCATGTGTGACGGAGCCGGGATATGCCCAGACATGATGTCAGGGGAGATGAGGTGATGACTGAATGTGAGAATGGTTCCAAAAGAAGAGGAGTACAAATGAAAGGCAGAATGGGGAGGAGGGGGAACAGGTAGGGCTGCATGATTATGACAAAAATCATAATTGTCGATTATTCCCTTGATATTGTAATTGTGATTATTAATAACGATTATTTTGAACAGATTTATGACATTGTTTGAAGCTGCATGCTATATTCTTATATATTTTAAAAAAGGCTGGAAACGCTCTTCCTGAACTTTTATTGCTTTTCTATAGCATTGAGCCTCAAAAGTCAACTATTGGTTTGGTTTCTTCTTTAAACAAAAAAAGGTAAAATTATGCATGGTATAATAATGTTATACTAAAACTAAAAGAAAAAAAGGGGGAAAAATGGTTTACTAAAGCTATATATTTAATTTACAATTAAACAGACAAAATTTAAAATTACAGTAACATTTTACAGTACAATTTATATTATCAGGGCTCCAGACTAACATTCGAGAGCAGTGGCACCAGCACCTGATTTGGTAGCACTGAACATGTAATATTACAAGTTTTGTCTCTTAGAAATGCACATTAGAACAGGAGCTTAAGTTGGGATGCAGATTTACATTTGACAGTACAATGAAAACTGTAACAGCGTCATCTTTTATACATAACCAAAAGTACAGCACCTCATTACCATGGTAAAAAAGTAGCCTAACAATATGGTTTCTATGGTGTTTGAATTGAAAAACAGTAGCCTACAGAAATTGTCAATTACAAAATCAACTGATAGAATAATTAACAAAATAATGTAATTATATTCCATTACTCCTTTAACATATTTAGTATATTAACCCTTGTGCAACCTTTTGCACATTTTTGTCCATTTTATTTAAATTTTGTTTCTCTCGATAATTTTGCCTCTGTTAATGCTAACTGCATAAATTTTGGCTCAGGTGTGTATTTTTATTGGAATTATAAAATTCCACCCTCATTTCCTTTAATAAATCTATTTTGCAATAGGTACAAAAAATAGTTCCTCTCAGCGCCTTTTGAAAAAATGTACTGTAAAATGATGCAGTTTTGTTAATAGCCTTTCATTCTTTTGGCAAGGCTTTACAATTATTATTATAATTTTTTTTTACCAGATGGTGCAGTTTTTTCAGGTTTGGTCTATAAAGCAAATACTCGCTTTATTCCTGTTTTCTGCTTCTGCATATTATAGAGTCAACTGGATAAATAAAGCTATAATTGTGTGGGTGTGTTGGTATGGATGTCAGAGTGTGATTTGTATGTGTGTCATAAAAAATTGTGTGTGTGTGTGTGTGTATGTGCGTGTTCTTGTAATATTTGAGAGAGAAAAAACAGTACCACAAATCACAAATCCAACCACTGTGTGCACCAGTGGAGTTTTGCTGGCATCTAATGGGGAAAATTTGGTACTGCGCCCAAACAAAATTTTACTGAAAGCTAATTTTTTGAAATATCAAACTCAAATTTGGAACACAACTTGTGTCGATTTATGGCTTAGATTTTCTAGCAGGTTTAGAGTTCAACATGTTTCATTAAATATATATTTTTTATAAAATATTGTTCACAAATCATTTTCATAAACTTAAACCTGTATAACTTTATTTGGTTTCACTTTTTAAACTTTTTTTTTTGCTTCAACAATAATCTGCCATGGGTCTTCTTTAAAATGAGACCAAACTTAACTCTGTGCTCCCAAGCTTCAAATATTTATGACCGTTTTTTGACATGGACATTTTTGTCCACTATGGACCTATGTGTAGCATAGCTGTCAACCCTCCCGTTTTTTCCGGGTTTCTCACGTATTTTAGCTCTTTTCCCGCTGTCTTCCCATTTTAGTATTTTCCCGTAAAATATCCCGTATTTTTACGCTCTGATTGTGTTAACTCAGAACAAGCAACTATCTGTGTCTGTGAAGTGGCTTGCACTTGGGTTACTAGACCAGACCTCCAGTAAAGCAGGTGGCAGTATACAGACAGTAGCTTAGGCTACTATCGAAGAAGAAGAAGACAGTTGCAGCGGCGGGCGGGAGGAAGAGGGAAAAAGTAGCGGGAACTTCAAGGAGACTAACGGTAGAGTAGATGAGTGTGATGTGCGATGATGGATCAGGAGGACGCCGACGGCCAAAATCACCGAATTAACCAACCAAAACCGAGGACATTATGCCGATATTTGAGTAAATGGGAGACCACCTTCCACTACCTGACAAGCAGCCATGTAGGTCCAAATTATGCCCACTGCAAAATTTGTCGCTGTAATTTCAGTGTTGGTCATGGAGGGAAAAACGACGTTTCGCAGCACGACAAATCACTGAAACACAAGCGCGCGAGTGAGTCAGCTAGGCACACAACATCTTTAGCAAAAAAAAAAATAATCCCTTATTTTGGGGATGGATTCCGGGAAATCTCCCTTATTTTCAATGTTCAATGTTGACAGCTATGATGTGTAGCCTAACTTTTTTTTTATTGATGCACAAGGGTAAATAATATAATAATACTCAGAATGAATATCCTACTTTTCTGCCACCATACCATTGTTACCGTTAGTGTTACTACAGTAAAACTATAGTAAATGTGGGTGATTTGTGGATTGAAACGTCTTCTAACTGCATCGTTGTTGCACTGTTTCTGCTGCTTTCTGCATCAGTTTTGATGACAATAACAGCTCTGATTTATTTGGCTTTAAACTTGTTTAAATTAAAGAGACTGCGCTGAACTCGAGTGCTTCTTACTGGATTTCACAGCGTTGTTTCGTGCATGATCGCGACTGGTCACTGTAATAAACACATACGCTCTAAGCTCGTGCAGTTCAAATGAGTACCGCTATTTTGTTCGCTTTTGACACATTTGGCGTTTAACATAATCTATCATGCACAACAGAGTGACAATGACTATCAGTTAGACAAAATGTCTTTTATCCAGTGTTTGAGTTTGTTAAACCCCGCGCTGCAAACACCTCTTAAGCACACAGAATAATGCACACAGAATAATGTTTGAACGATTATATAATCATGGCATCCATAATCGTAATCGCGATTAGAAATTCCATTAATTGTGCAGCCCTAGGAACAGGGGGGAGTCGAGCTGAAAGGGAGGTGTTGAGAAGACAAATGAGCCATGGGAGAGGAAGCAAAAGCTCTATGCAGTTCAGCACAGGAATATGAGGTCGATGGTGAACATGGAATGGAAAGATGCAGACATGAGAGTCTACCGGAAGAACAGAAGCTGCTGGAGGAGAAAAGACGAGGAACCTTGTCCGGCCCTCTCGGTCTTGATGAATGTGCCCTGTGTGGGAAAAGCTGTGCCCTGTTCAAGATAACAAGCTTCCCACCTGTGTCTTTGCTTGCAAGGCACACCTCCACAAGCAACGGGGCTACATCAGGGTGCCTTGAGAGCACAGAGATACTAAGTAAACAAATAAATAACCTCTGCCAGTCTTAGAAAGTTCACAAAGAGTTCACTTTACTTTTGTTGGGGCTTAGCTTCCTACTTCAGGGTACAATCAGGGGCTCCATGGACGTGCAGTTGTAAAATACATATTTTTCAGATCTCTTTTCCATTATGTATGAAGGTACTTGTGGCTGAGGCACAGAGCGATAAACTCCAAATTTGGGTATATGTCTATGTGGTTTTCAGATGTATGTAGGCTGCGCTTCTATGACGGAACACCATGGGTAATGGTAGAGCAGCATTGATTTAGTTTCTTCTCCAGCACAGGTTGCATCTTAAGGGGTGAGTGATTTTATGGCACTGTAGAATGTTGACTTTCTCACAGTCATAATCATTTCCTTTATTGAGCAACAGGGTTAGTCAACATTCAGAATTGAACAATTGAGTTGAACAAACAAGTTTGGATTCAAAAACAATTGTTCACGCTCAACATGATGTTGAAATGCAATTTGAGTGAGAATGACATAAACTGGAACTGCTATTCAAAGAAATTCAACAGTCGCTCAAAAAGAAAATTTTCATTTGTCAAACACAATAACAAATGTTTTCTTAGGCTTGCTGTTGTTTGGCACAATTTAAAAGACTTTTGAGATTATTCCAATGTGCTGGGAAAAATTGCTTTTCTTCTATGGTCCATATCATGAAACTTACTTTAAAAGTTTATATTTTTAATTGTTTTTGAAATAACTTTTTCACCAGAGCTATACTTATTTGATAAAAAATTACAGTAAAATTGCTATAATGTGTAATATTATATTTTAATATATTTTAAATTGTATTCATATGATGGCAAAGCTGAATTTTCAGCAGCCTTTACTCCAGTCCAGCAGGTATAGTGTGTCCTCCATAATAGAATGTACATTTCTAATGTGAAGTGGAATGAAATTCAAAGGCATTCGTATGACCTTTGTAATTGTGAATGCATTTAATCAGGAATTTAGCTGGAATTCAAAAGGTATTCTCACTTCAGTTCTGAATGATGCACAGCCCTGCTCAAATAATATGTGAACAGTAAAATGGTAAATGCATACAGTAAATGAACTAAAAATGTATCTTAAAATCAGCTTGTATTGCTCGAAGCATCTTGTTCTACTATTTAAAAGTATATGCACATTTTTATATATTTTTGTATTTTTATTTTGAAACAAAGGAAAACACACAAAACAGACTGACAGCAAATGCAAGAAAAACACTGGTTCCATAAATCTCTTTTATGAGAACATCTTGGATTTGATGGTTGGACTGAGCAGTGATCCTAACAGCTCAACATTTTGACTCTTCCGAATCCTTTGCTGAAGAGAAAAATTGATGGATTTTCAAAGCGCAAGATATTAGCTGCCTCACAGAAGCTCAGTTTGATCAGCTGTTATAACCTACACTTCACAAAACCACTACCATCTGTTGTCATTTTGTGGTGAAATAAAATATTTGCAGCTCTTAATGTACCTCATAACAAAACCGAATAAACAAAACATGATACCAATAATGTAAAATTTATAGTATATATTTATATTGCTCCATATATTGCATAAATCAGTTTAACTACAAAAATAAAGAGGGAAATGGACCAAATGACAGAAAGCGAAGGGTAAAGTGAGAGAGAGGAAGGTGGTACATCACAGAGACAGTCTGATGGAACATGAAAGTCCTAGATGCTGACAACCGAGGGGAGTGTTAATCAGGCTTGTCAAGATCCAACGATGGATAAAGAATAGATTACAATTGCGGTGTCACTTGTTCAGAGGCAACATCACATAAACATTCTGACATGCAAAACAAAGAAGAGAGCAGTTATGAAAACTAGCAATAAAGACTTCTGGGAGGATCACACTCCCGATTTGTTATAGCAAAAAACTGGTTATATTGTGGCATTTTATTTGGGCAGATCTGGGAGTCACATGCACGATTGCATCACTTAAAATATGTTGGTCATGAGTTGTTGTAGATGCCACTTCCTATTAACCCTCTATTGCATGATGTTGCCTCAGGGTTACACACATATTCTTTACTCTGCAAACACATGATGCATACTGGATGGTTAATAATGAAGGGGTGGCTTTGAATAAACCAATAAAATTGTTTTTCTTGGTCACACATCTTGGCAGTCATTTCGAATTATTTTTCTGGCATGGTACACTGTGGAGATTCACATTTGTGCTCTGGTGAACTGCCCTCATACTGACCTTTTTCAATTCAATTTTTCAGCATTTGTTAGTGAGTGAATGCCATTTTATAACAGTTAGAGTCATAGAAATGACTAGTTATGCTAGATTTCTAAAAAATGTTTGTCGCCTAGAGGCAACATTGTACAACTGAAAAACTTTTGCTACTAGATGGCGGGCCAGAATATAGTCAAAGGACTTTAACCTTCAACCCCATTTAGGGCCTCGCAGGTGAAAATAACCTACCTGAATTAAAATGGTAACAGTTTGTGACAAAGTGTGCTTACACAAACAAATTAGGTATCTTTGGAAAGAAGAGACTCTGGGCTTTACTATCTATCATCCAGAGTTGATAATGCTCAAAAAGATAAAAAGTTATAGACACTGACGTGCCTTGAAAAATATTTTTCCACACTGAATGTTTTTTTATTTCATATACAAATACATGAAATAAGTCCTGGAGCAATCCAGAAAAGTAATGGATCGAAAGCCATGTGTCTCATCAGTTCATATTTCAAATTTGAAGAAGATACCATGAAAAATGAGATTCCTGCAATATTTTTTCTGAAACTATTTATAGTCCCCCCACCCCCCTGTTTGAGGAAAAATAACCACCAAATGGATTGCAGAATTATACAAGCTATTTTAGTCATTATACATGTTCCTGCATAGTTTTTCAATTATAAAATAATAGACAGATTTATTTGAGCACTAAAAAATACAAAAATAATTATTTGAGTAATAAAAAAGGAAAAAAAATAGAAAAAAATGCTTTGTATATAGTATGTATACTGAAGTATTCTTCGTTATTCGTTATTACAATGATAAATATCACTGCCAGACGTGAAGTGATATTGCCAGACATGGTCATAGAGTCAGTAAACACACGCTGATGTGCTTCCATTCAGATTATAATCAAACAGATGGGCCATATAATCAATAATAGCTGATCAATGAATCACAATGATAGCCCTCATAGAGTCGCTAATAAACACGCTGATGTGCGTCCATACAGATTATAATCATGCAGACACGGCCACATTCCCCACACAATACACACACACACATATAAAAAATGTAGAAGAAAAAAAAAACAGTTTTTTATGGATAAAGCAGATCGCTAAGTTATGCCCCGCTCAGATGACAGCGTGCGTCACAGAAGCGTCACTGCCGGCAGGAGGGAGCGCCAAATTCAAATAATCTATATTCCGCTTTTCTGAGACTTTTTTTTCCGTAGACGGTCTCATTATGTTTGTAAGACCGTATTCTACAAAATCGTTTTGTTTTTTTACCACCAAGACGCTGTTTTTGAGCGTAATTTATTCCATAACGGACGCGAACAATAACTCTCTGAAGAAATGAAACGTAAACAAAGGAATATTCATCCTTATTACAACGTTATTGTTTCGCTGGACTAAAAGTGCTCGCTGGGATGTTTTTCTGTGGACCCTTACCTCTCTAACTAAACTGGGATTTCAGCAGTGGACGCGTTTGTGGCTCGTTATTACAATGATAAAGGTACGTACGGCTTTTTTACTCTGCGTGTTTGGATGTGTACTGCTTACACAAATGTAGCAAATTTGTGCCACTCATTCCTTATAAGCTTTCCATCGAAAAACAGCGATCTGTCGTCGATGCTTGAGGCTTAGACCCTCAGAATGATATAGAGTTTGACAAGATTAACTTTGTCCCGTTTCATTTATTCTATTAGAAAACAATGACACATGCAAACAAAGATCGTTCAGTGCGAGGTCGCTCTGGTGCAGGCTAACAGGTTTTAAGCAATTAATTGATGAAAAATGCAACTAGAATTGCCTGTGACATACTGTTACAGTGTCTTTTGTAACTGTGAGCTGTTACTCGGTGTTAAATCCTGTGGTAGGACAGTCATTAACAAAATGCCACATTTGTGTGGCGGTGACAGGCAGAGTAGGCTATGTGAGCAGTGTGGAGCTTCAACAATTTCCCCTCTGGGCTCCGGGCTCCGGGCTCCTGCTCCGCTCCGGGTTCACCATTCCCCTCTCCCGCTCCTGCTCCACTGTGAGCTCATTGAAATCAGAAACACCGCTCTGTCTTCGCTCTGCGGCTAAAGTATTTCAGTATCACAGTTCTGTTCATTGGCCTATCTTAAAAAATAAAATAAATAAAAGATTGTTTCAACGTGGCTTATTGGAACACTAGTGTGCAAACTTTTTTTCCTACCACATGACAAGCTAATTACATGGTTGTCAGCATTAAAAGGCATAATTGCTGCTTTTTTTTGTGATGAAAATGTCAGTACGTTTTCATCAGGTATTTTACCTACGGATCAATGCATTTATTACAGATTTCTGCTCATTCGAGATCGGATACAGATGAAAAATTACATTTGTTTGAATGCATTATTGAGAGAGCGATTGCGTGTGAATAAGTGTTGTAGTAGTTGTTTAAATCATGCTTTCAGCTCAAAATATTCAGTATCTAGAAGGAACAAACAAATTCCTTGAGAACTATTATAACTTCCCGCTCATGTCCATTGCCGTCATTCACATTCTTTCTGATTTGAGTGATCCTTCTCTATCAAGCTATCTAAATATTTTAAACTTGTGAATTCTTGCTAAATATGCAGTTATATTACGGCCGGGTCGTTGGCATGAATTGTACTCGTGATGGAGCAGTGATGGAGCACTCTTGGAGCGAGTGAAAACCATGCCGCTCCGACTTTTAAAAAATCCGCTCCTCTCTCCATTCAAAATAAAACCGATCCACTCGCGCTCCGCTCCGCTCACATACTCTGGTTGTGAGTAGGCTAACTGTTGCTGTCAAGACAGATCTATTTCAGAACCAGCCTCTATCAAAATAATCTTGCTGTGGGTGCGAGCCAGGTATTATTGCTGGCGGGCCACTTTTGACTGTCTGTTGCCGACCACTGCTATAGAGGGTTAAAGCTCTGTTCGCTCTGTTGGTTACTCTTCCTGCAGTTATGCTGTGCACGCGACTGTACTTCATTCGAAAGCGCTTGCTGATGTTTTACATTGATCGTGACTTATGAAGGCGATTCAGCATGACAGTTAACAGGGCAGTGAGTTACAGGAGGGTTGATGTCCAATTAGTGCCGTCTCCTCTGCTTCAATGAGTGGTGGTAAATTTCAGCTCCATCTCCCTGGCACAGTTTAATTAGCTGTAATTACATGTGGCCTGACCTTTGTAGAGCCCTGTCCTGTTGATTTACAGGGCTGCAGGTGGAATGTCCACAGTAATGTACTAATGCTTACAGTAGATTTTCTTCATGCTTTGTGGCTTGAGTTAATTTTACCATTGCATTATTTAGTTCTTTCAGGTGTCATCGTCAGCCGATGAGGTTTTTTCTTTA
Source organism: Barbus barbus (assembly GCF_936440315.1). Lineage (NCBI taxonomy): Eukaryota > Metazoa > Chordata > Actinopteri > Cypriniformes > Cyprinidae > Barbus > Barbus barbus. The sequence continues at coordinate 11,886,135 of NC_136736.1, read as the reverse complement.
AATCTAAAGGTACAGGATGTTTGTTGATTGTCATTGATTCTGACAATGTTCATTTGTTCATTTATGTGGAGCTTCCTACAATACCAATACAAAATATCAAACCTTTAATACTTTATTATTATAATTTTTTTGCATTCTGACATACGATTGCAGTCTTAAGAGTCATGAAATCAGTTCTGCAACATTATTATATATTAGCTCTGAGAATAAAGATGTAATGTACAGTCTGTCAGTCATTGTCAAAAATTAAACCCTGACAGAGTGATCAGACCTCCAGTACAAAACAGAGATGGTGCCAATGAGCTATTCAATATAAGATAAAGGAATAGTTTACCCAAAAATGAAAATTCTGTAATCATTTCATCTCCCTCATGTCATTCCAAACCTGTCTTGTCTTTCTTTCTATTGTAAAACACAAACAAACTAATTTGAAAGATTGTTGATAATCAGTTTTTGTTACTTTTGACTTCCATTGCATGGACAAAAACACTGAGACATTTCTTCAAAAAAAAAAAGAAAGAAAGAAAGAAGTTATTTCATGTTGAACAGAGGAAGGTAAACCATACAGATTTGGAACATGTGAATAACTGAATTTTTGATTGAAATATCCCTTTAACAGGCTTCTCATGCATTCTGAAAAATACTGGAAGCATGAGAAAGAAAAAAAAAAACACTAATTTTCCAGTCCTGGAGAAAATGTAAAATGTACAAACAATCTTGTTGTTGTCTTGTTGTTGTCCTGGAAATATTTTTATTTTATTTTATTTTATTTTATTTTATTTTATTTTTTATTTTTTTTTGTTTTATTTTATTTTATTTTGAAAGTGCATGAGAGAAGTGTTTTTAATGACAGTTTAGTCTTGTGGTGGTGCTTGCAGGAGCAAGGAAATACCATTATCATTAACTGCTCAACTTTTTGCAGCGAATGTTGCAGGGAATCTTGTTAACATTAATTCAATAAGGAATATATTACTTAATTGTCATTTATGTCTGCCATAAGGAAATTCAGAATGTCCCGGAAAAGTCTTAGAAAGTGATCTCTGAAAAAGAGCAGGAACTCTGCTGTAGGGTCACTCGACACCATTTGTGGCATAATGTTGATGAGCACAAAAATAATCTAAACTCATCCCTCATTAAAAAAAAAAAAAAAAAACATCACGAGGCATTTACAATGAAAGTGAAAGGGACTCATTTATGGAGGATATTAAAGTCATAAAGGATTTTAAAGTTGTGAAATTAGTGAATTTGTTTCATACCAAAATTATGTTAGCAAGCATATTGGTTTTTTTAGAGCCCATTCACTTCCATTGTAAGTACCTCACTGCCTCACCTTTGAGACATTTTAAGTTGAGAAAAATGCTAATAATTTTTTTGTGGTAATCAACATTTTGATACAAAGTTTGATGATTGAGCTTAGCGTATACTGAACTGACAATAATAATCCATAATTACCATAGTAATAGTAATAGTTCTCAAAAGCAACACTGAACATTTGGGTACAGTCCCAGACATTTGAATTGACAAACCATTACTAGTATTGGCTAATTAGCATAATTTTAGTTTCCTAGGTAGATCAGTGCTCTAGTGTGATTGACTTCTGATTGCACTGAATTTATGTATGTGCTTGATCCCATGACTAAATGTTGCATTATGTAGCTTTGCCAATTTTGCTTGTAACATCTGCTTGCAATCAGCTCCCTCTCCAGTCTCCTCAGGTTCCCCGGCACTAATTTAAAGTCAAAGTGCAGAACTCCTGAGCGGGAGGTGAATGATTATGTCTCATTGGCTCGACTTAGACAAATGACTCCAGTGCGCTAGGCGCCATGAGACATAAAGAGAAGCTTCGCAGGCAGGAATGTCAAATAGCTGCTGAGACTTAAAGGGCCTCAGGGCTGGAGGAAAGAATGGACAGCACGCTGTGGAGCACAGAGAGATGCTGAGGGAAATGACGTCTGTGACCCCTGAACACAGAGTCTGTGATGAGCTCATTATCACGCAGAGAGCGGAAATGAAGAAAATGCAGCTGCTCCCCTGATCACGTCAAAAAGTCCCACCGAGGAATGAAGTCCAGACTAATGAAGAGTAATGAGCAAGGCCTAGCACCTCACCTGGACCATCGCTCTGTCCCGTGAGTATTGGGGTGGCAGGATAAAGCTGACTCCACAAGTGGACAATATTTCACCTGCTCAAAGGTTGTAATTCATTCTACTAATGGGTCAGTGGTTAAAAACCACAAATTTAGTTTCCCACATCAAGAAAAACATCCACACGCACCGTTTTGTGTGTGTGTGTGTTGCGCCAGTGTATCTACAATTCATCCCTTTTTTATCTCCACCACGTGCCAATTGGCTGATTCCTAATGGCCTTTCCTCTGAATACTCTGTAAGCAAAAGGAAGTTGCTCTCGCCCTTGCGTGGCCTCCCAGAGCCTGATATAGATATCATTTTATTCTGTTGATGTGCCTGTGTCAAATATTCTACCTCAGGGGTATTCTTTCCCACAGAAGAAGAAATTGAAATTCAATAGATTTCCCACCTCCAAAAGGTTGAACAGAGCATGTAAGCGAGAGTGAGAGAGAGAGAGAGAGAGAGAGAGAGGGAGATGCCCAGCGGGAGAACTGTCATGCGGAGAAAGATGGTGACCGACATTTAGTTATTCATTCCTATCTATTTTCACCCACAAAATTAGAGCTATTTGCCAGCAGCCGTCCGTCTCATGTTACTGCAAGGGACATTTTTCCCCACCTTTAGCTTCTGCCCCTTAAATTCTGCCTATATTATCTGCATGTGGTGTTGGTGGAATGAAAAGTGTCTTTATGGAAAATACCATCTCATGCAATCTAGTTTATGTTTATTATGCTGAGCAAATAGTACTTTGGGTTCAGCAGAAGTCATAGCGCTGTTGTTTTTACACTTTTATTGTGTCTCCACAAACACAGATGGATAATGCAGAAAGGAAAAGTCTAGTTAATGTGCATTTTCATGTACACAACTGAGTATTTAGTTTGATGGATTTTACGTTAGACATTTTTCTTATTATGAAGATGTTTCAGAATCCAATATGTGACAATGCTAACAGCTCATTTACATCTAAGTTCCATAATGTTGCACACTGGACAGTCTAATTTGTCATTTCAGGCATGTTGGGGATAATATAATAGAGTGTATTTCCCTTGGGACAAACTTCACTAATTCAAAACACAAATGAGCAGAGTTAAATCGCTTTCTCATGAAGCTCTAATGAATCACATTACATTGCAGCCCTATATATTAAGAGTATTTATAAAGCCGTTTTGTTTTGAAGGACCAGTCATTGTCACATTTTGGCGGCTCTTTAGCACTCTACTTTTATGGAGTCATTAAAACAAAACTAAATAAACTAGCTTCTCTCATAATGGTGCCAATTTCTGTTCTAGAGGCACCTACTGTACAGTAAGAGATGTGTAGTTGTGGGTTATAAACAGCCAGCAACATTAATCAAAACCACATTAATAAGTAAATTGAAGGATTTAAGTGTAATTCGATGGATTGAAACACTTATGAAATAAACAGCTTTTATTTTGCTGGTGCTCACAATCGATGGGTAGCCAACAACGAAATAACTTTCTGTGTTTCGTTTGCACTGGGATTTTCACAATTAGGGTGACATGGATAACATGCATTTTTCAATTGCACATTCCCATTTTCTCACTAGGGACCCTTAGAAAACTAACCTCTTGATTTCAGCAGACTGGATCAGAAGGTTGCCGGTGTCCTCAGGCTAAGCCTGAAGCCAGACACTCGCCTAAATGGTAACACACTCTCGTAAAAAAAAAAAAAAAAAAAAAAAAAAAAACTAAATTAATAGTCAGCTAAATGAATATTAATATGGCACTTCAAAGCACTTTTGGGGACAACATTCAAGTCCTCAGAACACAGTTTCTGTTTGTTCTGTGGTGCTGTTACTATCCAAATTCAAGTTGTTTGGTCATCCTAGTGTGCAGCGTTATTGTATGTTTTTGTTTTAACAGTGTAACGGGGTGAACGAGACATGAGACGTGCACATCCATTTGCAAGCTTTTATTAATAAACAGTCAAATAACAGAAAGGGTAAAAAAAACAGCAAACGGGTATGGCACGGGCAAGACACAAGAGTAATCCTAGGGCATGCGTGGGTCCTCAATCGATGAACACTATCCAGGGGGCTTGAGAAGAGGGGTAGTTCGATAACCTGAGCCATAATCCAAACGAGGTAAACACAGAGTCCGAAACGGTGAGACAAGGGTAAATCCACGATACAAGGGCGGGAAACAGGAAATGAGACTATAAACAAAATAAACTAAACTTAGACTTAGAGTACACAGAATGGCCCGGTAAGGCAGCTAACACTTGGGGAGTACTGTACGCAGAACAATACTCAGCAGAGAGGAAGAGGAAGTCCACGGTTTAAGTAGGGTGTGTGATGGTTCTCAGGTGTGAGCGTGTGATTGAGCTGTGTGTACTTGTGTGCAATGAATGCTGGGAAATGCAGTCCAGGGCAATATATGACAGTCTGTGTGGTGTGAGAGCCAATATGATGGAGAGGCGACCTCTTGTGGCAGTTGGACAAAAGACCACGAACCGGATTTGTGACAAACAGCATAAGTTTGTCTTAAAAAATACATGTTGGATGATTTAGTGTAAATTGGTACCAGGGTGTAGGGATTACTTTTTTCTTCACCATCCTATAATTCTAGAACAAGGGACCATGTCTTGCAAAGTCAGCACTGCAACCTAAGTGGCTGATCTGACCTTCACCAAAACACAACTTGTATTGTTTCCTACAGAGATGAAAGAGAAAAGTCTGCATTTTTGATGTTATCAATACAAGACCCTGTGTTTTTTTTTAAAGTCCCACTAGACATTTCTGATTGTACTCAAGTCTGCTCTTTGACAGCCAAGGTCGTATGATCACTTTTGAAGCTGTCTAATGTATCTTTTTCCTGTGTAGTTTCCTTGCTGAGTGGTGGATGTTTATCACAGTTATAAATCTTCTGAGAACCGAAGTGGACTTTGGCTGAATTAGACCATCTTTTCCCTCCTCCATTTTCTGGATTGACGTTTCTGGCTGATTGAATGCATTGTTCCTCTATGTAATTTATAGACCCGGTGTTAAATCGACTCTCCATTATAGGGGTAATAAGTCTGAAACACCGAACATTTTGCTGTTAATTTCAAGCACAAAACTTTTGGTGCCAAAAAATTCAGGAAAGAATCAAATATATATTATAATATATACAGCAAATTAGCTAAACTATTCATCTCTCATCTTTGTTTTAATATGCATATTTGACTGATTTGAATGTCTCACAAAAACTAAAACATTTATTAATAACTTGCTGCATTTATTTGTATTTGGTGACTGGTGAGAGATTTAAATTGGTCAAATATGCACATTAAAATCTTATGATTAATTATGAATATTTTAATTTAATTGATTTGCTTACTAAAATATACTAAATAAACCAATTATAGAATCTAAAGTTGGCCAGAAAAGTATTTTGATGAAATTATGATCTCTAGTCACGTGATACTCACTGTCAGTCTGCTCCCCTGTCTGAGGACCATTGCTATGCTGTCTAAAACTCAGTCAGGAGATTTATTTTCGATTGAAGCTGAACCTGGGTGTTCTTATCCAGCGGGCTCTGGAGGGCTCTCACGCTGTCCTTTTCCTTATCACTGCACATGCAGGCGGCTGTAGCATCCATTTGAACGGCAACTGTCTGGTTTATCCTCAGCTTTCATCTCTCGTGGTAGACCTGTGCTCAAAGAACTGCAGCAGCAGCACCGATTCAGCCCACTCGCCTCATCTCGGAGGCACAGATGCTGTGCTGTCAGGAAAATCAAATCGTTGTCATATATTGGTAATGGCATGTGCATTTAATCTCATGTTGTTGATTGACGCTTTTTTAATCGGCTTGCCTCAGTGTTCTCCAGTTCCTATACTCAGTCTGAAATATCAGCTAAATCTAGATCTGTGGTTTTCATGAACGAAGGAAAGCACAGACTAGGGCCATAAAGCATTAGAGTTGTGCCGGCAGTATATTTGGTAGATGGGAATTTTAGATATGTGCCGTGAAGCATTGTTTCGAGCAGTGTCCGGTTAACAAGCGTAAGAGGAAATCCCAGTCAAGAGGGATTAAGTAGGGCTCCATTCTCTCTGCTCTCAGCAGTATTTATTTTTTTTTCTGTTCGGCGTGGAGAACATGGGGATGTGAATAGACCTCAGCCATGTACACTGGAACTATTACACCTGCTAGAAAGGTTACGGAATGAACGGCTGTGCAGAACAGTCATGGAATCGCACAGCCCTCCAGATTTTGTAAGTTTGTGTGAGGTCTTGCATCCATTAACCTTTTTTTTATTGATGTTAACACTTTAGTAACTACACTGGCACACACCCTATTAAATATGACCTTCTTGTATCCAGGCAAATGAATGTTATGAAATCATTCAGCCCTTTGTAAAATGATTTATGAATTCATACAGTCTGTCAAGGCCTATTTCTTATTCAAAAGGCCGTCCAATGAACAAAGTTTGTGTTTCGCCTTGGGTCCCCTTGATGATTTTCTGATATATGAATCAAAGTGTTACTGAATTTTGTCATAGTTTAATGTGTTGTTTTTAATGTAACATTTCTTGGACGTTTTTGATGCCTACTCTTGCTCAAACTATATCTGCATATTTATTTCTCTGCATAGTCGTTAATTCCATACTGCTTGTGACAGTCTAAAATGTCATATATTTGGTTACTGTTTTTGTGAAAATGACATTATCCCTCTTGTTGCACTGCAGAAAAATAATATACATATATTAAGGTTCCGTTAAAAACAAATCAAGCTAGCAAGATGAATATTGCAGTAAAAAGTAGTATTACTATTGAAAAATCCTGAAGTTATTTATGCTGCACTTGAATACTGAGGTGGATGACACTGGTTGGGTTTTTAAAAAACCAGAGACAGTTTCTGCGGTGTGATATTCTCCTTTTTTTTTTTTTTTTTTACATTCATTCTTTTTACATACATAACTTGAGTGTGTGAGGCTTCTGGTATCATTCACTTCTAGTTATTTTAGTTGTGTATAAAACAGTCCATAATGCTGATTGATATTGAATTTGTAATCATATTATTTTATTATCCTAATCATAAATGCACTGGTTTGTAGTGCAAATTATTTTACTGTTTACATTATTATTTATTCATCTAGTTATTTACCTAAAGCTTGCACACTCATAAAAAATAGCTTATTTGAAAAATAAAGTGGATGGAAAGTGCTTTGACACCATGTTGGAAGTACAGTGGGGGAAAAAATCATTTGATCCCCTGCTGATTTTGTACGTTGTACGTAGGTTTATTTTAACAGTGAGAGACAGAATAACAACAAAAAATCCAGAAAAACGCATTTCAAAAAAGTTATAAATTGATTTGCATTTTAATGAGTGAAATAAGTATTTGACCCCTTCGCAAAACATGACTTAGTACTTGGTGGCAAAACCCTTGTTGGCAATCACAGAGGTCAGACGTTTCTTTTAGTTGGCCACCAGGTCACACATATCTCAAGAGGGATTTTGTCCCACTCCTCTTTTCAGATCCTCTCCAAGTCATTAAGGTTTCGAGGCTGACGTTTGGCAACTCAAACCTTCAGCTCCCTCCACAGATTTTCTATGATTAAGGTCTGGAGACTGGCTAGGCTACTCAAGGACCTTAATGTGCTTCTTCTTGAGACACTTCTTTGTGTACCTGACGGTACATGGCCCCGACCCTCATCCCTTTGATGCGGTGCAGTTGTCCTGTCCCCTTAGCAGAGAAACACCCCCAAAGCATTATGTTTCCATCTCTTGTTTGATGGTGGAGATGGTGTTCTTGGGGTCATAGGCAGCATTTCTCCTACTCCAAACACGGTGAGTTGAGTTGATGCCAAAGAGCTGGATTTTGGTCTCATCTGAGCACAACACTTTCATCTAGTTCTCTGCAAAGTGACTAGTTTTCAGTTACTGGCAAACTTCAGACGGGCCTGTACATGAGCAGGGGGACCTTGCGGGCGCTGCAGGATTTCAGTCCTTCACGGCGTAGTGTGTTACCAATTGTTTTCTTGGTGACTATGGTCCCAGCTGCCTTGAGATCATTGACAAGATCCTCCTGTGTAGTTCTGTGCTGATTCTTCACCGTTCTCATGATCATTGAGATGCCACAAGGTGAGATCTTGCATGGAGCCCCAGTCCGAGGGAGATTAACAGTTATTTTGTAATTCTTCAACTGTTGTCACCTTCTCACCAAGATGCTTGGCAATGGTCTTGTAGCCTTGTGTAGGTCTACAATCTTGTTTCCTGACATCCTTGGACAGCTATAGGTCTTGGCCATGGTGGAGAGTTTGGAATCTGATTGATTGATTGATTCTTTGGACAGGTGTCTTTTATACAGGTAACAAACTGAGATTAGGAACAATCCCTTTAAGAGAGTGCTCCTAATCTCAGCTCCTTACCTGTATAAAAGGCACCTGGGAGCCAAAACTCTTGCTGATTGATAGGGGATCAAATACTTATTTCACTCATTAAAATACAAATCAATTTCTAACTTTTTTTTAAATGCATTTTTCCGGATTTTTTTGTTGTTGTTATTCTGTCTCTCACTTTTAAAATAAACCTACCATTAAAATTATAGACTGATCATTTCTTTGTCAGTGGGCAAACTTACAATATCAGCAGGGGATCAAATAATTTTTTTCCCCCACTGTAACATTATTACAAGTTTCCAGCTTGTAAAAAATGTTCTCATCCTTGTAAAACTCGGAATTACAACTTGTAAAGTTGTTCCACCTCATCACCGCGACAGTGTGGTGGATAATAAAGTAGATGGAAACTGCATTGGCCCCATGCCGGAATTATGTTAATTACGAGATTCTGACTTGTATAAAAAGAAATTGAAATCCTTGTAAAGCTCATAATCGCAACTTGTAACGTTGTACCACCTGACAGCTACAACAGCGAAGTGGATCTTTTTTTTTTTTTGGAAAGTACATTGACATCATGTCATGATGATTGTAATTATGAGATTCCGACTTGTAAAAAATGTTCATGTCTTTGTAAAACTCGAAATTAAAAACGCATAACTTGTACCACTTGACCAATGCAACACCATGTGGAAACACTCATAACAGCGGTTTCAGCAGGGAAATGTAGTTAAAGGGATAGTTCACCCAAAAATGAAAATTCTGTCATTAATTACTCATCCTTATGTAATTCAAAACCCGTACGACCTTTGTTAATCTTCGGAACACAAATTATGAAATTGTTTATGAAATTAGAGAACTTTCTATGACAGAAACGCAACTACTACGTTTAAGGACAAGAAAGATAGTAAGGACATCGTTAAAATAGTCCATGTGACATCAATGGTTCAACCATAATTTTATGAAGCTGCAAGAATACTTTTTATGTGCAAAGAAAACAAAAACAACAAGGTTAAAGATTATTTAAAAGGCTATATATTTAGGTTGAACCACTGATGTAACACACTGATATAATTTAAAGTTATTACCTATTGTCTTAAAGCAGAAATAAACTACAAAATAAATGAAAAAACATAAAATACAGTTTAATGTAGCAAGCACAGAGTTGAATAACTACTGTAGTACATGTAGCATAGATCATTAATAAGGCATTTGTGTAATGACTGCTACTTGATGTATTGTGGTTTTGTCCATTGATGACTTAAAATCACCCAAACTAATTTTGCTGTTAACATTGTTGCCATAGAAACACATAATTCCTAGTTCGAGGATGTGAACAACTGCAAGTAGAACATCCGGGTTGCCATGTACTGTAGTAATTACAGTAATTACGTATTGCAGTGAACACAGTAAGAGGGATTAAGCAGACAGGGTCTCTGTGCAGATGTTAAAGTAGCATCAGTTTTATTAAATGATCTTTCAACATACTCTTGTTCCCTATGCAGTGCCAATGAAAGTGTATATAAACTGTACGCTGACGCTCCTTTCAGATAGGAATCTCACTTAGGATGGCAGAATACCCTGTGAAGTTCAGTTTGCAGGAAATGCACCTATACCGTACATCAGTTATTGCATGCTTTATAGTGATTATCAGACAGATTTTAGTGTGTGTGTGTGTGTGTGTGTGTTTATGTGCACAAAAAGCTGTCTGTGTTTTTACTCATAACTTTTTTCCCTTAAAATCCTTCAAACGTAGTCTTCCTCAGGCAAACAATTCATCTGTTTCTCCTCAGATGAACACTCATTTGTCACATTTCACAATTAGCTGCAGGCATGGCATTTAGCTCATTGCGTTGTGATTAGAATAACTCATTGTGCTTGTCCTCCACAGCATCTGGACACATGACTGCAGAATATTAGCATGCCCATTATTTGTCACTTCATCAGTTTAAACTGATGCTGAATACATTTGATGAAAACTATATTTGTGCGGTGATTTGTGTGTGGCTGTCATCCAGTATTCATCCCAGCCATTTATTTATGTCACTTGCTTTATGGTGCATTAATTTTGTGTGCAAGACAGTTCACTTGGGGATCTTGGGATGGTTGGTTGATGGGTTGGACTAATTAATAATTTTTTGAAGGGACGCACAGTAGACAGTCAAGTTACAGAGTAGAATGAAAAACAACAGCTCATTCCCAAAGGCCTATAAAGTCAAATCCTGTAACATGACAGTTACAGCCATAACTGAATGTAAGACCTTGGCATTTGACCCCCAATTTTCTCCAGGGGTAATGCAGTAGCTGGTTTGACATTAGAGCTAACAACACTCCCTGTGAACATGTATTTGTGGCTTTGAGAGGATGACTAAACCGACTGTTGCAAATAGTAGTGAGTTGTCACACATCCAGTGTTAGACATTACTCAAGAGTAGAAGATCAAGTCCAGCTGATGCATATTTCACAATGTCATATTTTGATCTCTTAGCACCTTTCAGTTCAGTTTTAGTTCAGTCTTGCATGAGTCACTCTCTAGAGGTGTTTTTTTTTTTTTTACCTGCGAGAGATATAATTAGCAAAGCAGGGCCCTGTGCTCAAAGTTAGGGAATTTTTATACATTTCAATATTTGTAGAGTCCATAAGTCAGTCACGTTGGTATTCAGAGTGGAGGGATTATTTCTATTATAGTTCATATAATAATGAATACATTGAATTTTTATCACAAAGAATTGTTTATTGCTGAAATGATGCGAAAAGGTAATTGCATTCTTGTTTTCTATCAGAACAACAGTATGGTGCTTATATCACACTTCTCACCTTGTGAGCATCATAAAAACTGCTTTCTTTTTCTCTCTTTCAAAGCCATTGATTGAGATCTTTTTCTCTCTTTCAAAGCCAAGATTGAGATGGCTCATTCTTCTCTGTCACAGCCAATATGCTGCATCAAATGATTTGACTGATGTGCTGCACCGTAATAATTAAGACAAAGAGCAGACATAGTGAATTTTTGCCTAGAATGAATGATTTTCTCCAGTGTGAGCGCAGTCTGATGCCTAGGAAAGATATGTGCCGTTGTGTCTTTTTTTTAGGTAGATTTTACATTTTATATACCTTTTCAATTTGCTATATGTTTTCAAAGATAAATTTACATTTTATATACATTTTCAATTTGCTATATGTTTTCAAAGATATATTAAGTTTTATGTTCTAAGCTGGGAAGCAGAGTCTTCTCGTGAGACCAGTGGATATTCTTACATTGACCCACAGTTACCTGCTTTACTGTGCTTGCCAATCGGTGTCCATGGTGCTGAAACAAAAAGGCTGTGAATGGAGTGATGCAAATCATGGTAATCATAGTTTTGTTACAGCAGCATTCATTCATTTATATATATATATATTCTGCATTTTTTAGAGCAGGCTGCACCTAATGGCCCCCTCTGTTGGTGGTTGGAAACTCAAACTGTACCAACACAAAGTTTGTTCTTTTTGTATATTTTATTTACAATAACAAGGCAAAACAAGATTGTGTTTCAGTGCTTTTAAATATTCAGTACCAGATCCAACCTAGTATTGCCAAAACTCATGAAGATCTGCAATTCACTTAGAAACATCAGGTGATCCCTAGTGTATGCTGTCTCCATATGCTGTGCTGCAGTTGCCTTTGGCGTAAGCTTACCCCCACCCCACCCCATCTGTCTCCCTTTCGTTCCCATCAAGTATAGCAGCATTCAATAATAAATAAACAGCTTCAAAGATATGTGTGCTTCTACAATAGAGACTCCAATTCAAAAAATAAATAAAGAAAAGATCATGATCATGAGTCAGTCTTGATCTAGTGTGAGGAATTCTTAGAGTACAGCAGCAGAATTAATGATGCACAGTGAACAAAAGATTCTTAATAGTAGCCTATAAATTCATAGTAGCCTATAAATCATTGATAAATGCTGATATACTAAGCTTGAATACAAAATACGTTTTACCTTTAAAATGGACAGGCCAAAAAACATCTCAGATTCCAGAGGGTTAAAGCTAAAAAGCAAAAAGTAAAAGTAAAAAAAAAATCACTTAAAATGATGAAAAAAAGACAATGCTGTGCATATGTGATAAATATATAAATATAATATGCTGCATGTTACATGTGATCAAATTCTATTCTTCACATTTTTTTACAGCGTACTGTGAGTGCAAGGTGAGTCATGTTCAGTATTTTTACATATATTTATCTAAAGGTACTGTACAAGTATTGCCTTGTTACATATATCTTATTAAATATTAATATAGTTAATTATTAAGCAATTAATACATCTTATACTTACAGACATCCAGATTTTATAGTAAAATTGCATTATGCATATATATGTATGTGTGTGTGTATATATGTATGTATCTATAGTTGCCTAGTAATTAGTAGTTATCAGATTTTTTCATTAGTTTTCCTTTACTAACCTTTACTTTACTTCACACGTGCGTTTACAGTGTTTATAAGAGTCATTTCCAAAAATAACAAACAGAAGTAGCCAAATTAGAGCTGTAAGCAAAGCTACAGTTGACCAGCTCAAAGCAAAGCTAAGAATCGCTCACCTCTTTACTCGGTGAGCTCGTGTTGGTGTAAAGACTGCTGCTTCATTGTGCTGTCCCACACATCGGAAAGCATCGCCCGACTGCGAGGATGTTTTCATATTAATGCACAGCAATAACTGCAATATCTAAAGCTGAGGGCAATGATAAGTCGCCCAAGGAGGAAAGAGAAAGAATCCGTAAACCTTCAGTTGGTGGAACGCGCGCGAGGGTTTTAATGAAGAGCACGAGACGGTTTCAAATTGTAGCTCGAGCGCATTTCCACAGATAAAAACGTAGCGCTCGTCGTTGTTCTGCAATTATTGTACTCGGAAACGTTCCCCTTGTGTGTCTTCAACAAAGGAGAGGGGGATTACCAAGCAACATATATGTCTCAACATGCAAATAACCCTCTACTGTAAGTCTTTTCATAGTATTGCTTACGCGCGTTGCGTCTAGCGTGACTGATAAAAACGAGCTCATCTGCTTATTTTTTGTTTTAGCTCTACTGGCTGTTACAGAATTGTCTTAATTATTGATAATACATGACTATTATATAGCGTGTTCAGTTAATGTTTGCTTAATTAGGCTACGTATGTCAGTTAAGAGTCATCTAGTGTTGCTCTCGAGCCTGAGATTTATACGCGTAATATACACTGTGTTGCTCCGCTTCATTTTGGAGTGTTTGTTTATATGACGCGGCGACTCTGTCTTCCTTGCAGGTGAAAGTTTGTCATCTTTTACGAGGGGAGATACGGAGCTCGAGTCCACACACGGCAGACACGCGTCTATCTAGCATTGGATTGTGTCTCATTGGTTTCTTCAAAATGAAGAGAAGGCAAAAGCGCGTTCTGCAGATGGCATTTCTATTCATGGTGGCTTTAATTTTTCTGCCAAACGTCGGCCTTTGGTCAATGTACAGAGAGAAGAGCCTTATGAAGTCGCATGAGCCAGGAGTGCAGGTGAGTGCAAACCTTTGACAGCAATGTGACTCCAGCATTTATATGTTAAGTTACTGTCAATCAGATCTAGTGCGTGCAGCCTAATCTAAGTAAATAACCAGCTTGGATAAGATTCAGCACACCTGGACTAGTACTGTACAGAATGATACTGTATGCAGATTCTATGCATGCATTCTTACAGAAGTTTTATTTATATTTTCTATGTCAGACTAGCTATACTTTCAAGTGAAATATCACTAGAAGTGCTGCAAGTCATAGTAGTCCTTTACTGTACTAAATGGGTGGCAGGCGATGTTGATCTTTGAGTAAAAGTTGCAAACTGTTGTAAAGAAGAATTTCTTAAAACGGCATTCGGTATTTATTCTGCCTCACATTAGTAATTTATTCTACTCATTATTTAAAGGGTTGGAAAATGGTCAAGATTATTGTGTTTGGCCATTTCTATAGTGTTGGAAATGATTATCGTGCACAACACCACTCTAATCAAAGTTGCTTATTACCCAGCTGAGCGGTATTGTGCCCCTGGAAAATGTGGCTTTTGACATCCCGTCTTCTCTAACTAACTCAACAGCATGTTGTTTAAACTTTTAGAATACAAAAATGCATCTTTATGTGCCTTGTTCAGTTGTTAATGAATAGTTAACATTATTGTGTGTTTGCCTCCCACAAGATTATGCATTTAGGAGCACTTAGGAAGTCAGCAGTTTTGCCTTGAGGGAGACATAAATCACCAGTCAAAAATGAAGGAACATTTTCTTGCAAGGCATGCAGAAAAGAAAAGGATGAAGCTCTATCTCATGCTAATATTCAATATTTATTGTTGATCTTCTGCTAATGCTCTCAGAGAGAAGGAAAGAACAATTCAGCCTTCTGGATGCTTGATCTTCAAGAGATTTGGGATTATAGCATAATTTTCATAGGTTGAATTCCTTAATCATGTTTAGCTCTCAGAGAACAACATGGATAAGCTCATTTACTTTGCAACTAGCTGCTGCTTGTGATGAGAGTGCAATCAGTGATTCTCTCAGCCAGATGTCATTGTGGCATATTTAGTCCCCTGAAAATATCTTGCATGTGGAAAATCACTTGGGCTGGGTTGGCTGCACTCACTTACGTACATCGCTACTAGATGATGCTTCCTTCTTCTCAACATTACAGAGCTAGCGTTCCCTTCTAGTAAATTCCCTCTCTCCACGTCCTTATGTCTGCACCCCTCACCAGCTGCTGAGGGGTGCTGTTGGTTAATTTGATTTTGCCCTTGGGTACCTGCTTGCTTTTGGTTTCTGCAACTGTGATGTAGTTCTAGTGCTCAAGGGGAAAATGCTGAGTCTCTTTATTGCATCTCGTAATTGCTCCTCTCTCATTTGTTTTGCCGGAGTTGCATGACTTTAGCCTTGGGCGAGCGCAACTGCACAAATCCAGTCTCTTCATTAAAGTCAAATCAGTGAGCAGACACCACGTTGTTGACAGGGCCAAAAATACCAGAGCACCTCATGCAGGGTGCTGTCCTTTCGCTCTCTACTGACCTCCCTATTTACGATTTCCTCAAAGAGGCGCTGTTCAGGCAAAACAACCTTGGGAATTATGTAGATGCTTTAATGCAGTTAAAGCCAATGTGAGAGGTAGGCCTTCACCCCGAAACATTCGGCAATGCTTGAGATAGCGGACTAAATATGTAGACTCTGTTGTCTGAATATTTAATGTTGTCTAGCAAAGTAAATCAGGCCGGCTATTGATTCTCCAGCAGTTTTTAAGCGAATATGATTAGTGGATTGAGGGAAGAGGATGGGGAGGGCAGTGCAGGGATGAGCGCAGTCTGGAATCAGATTCAACCCCCTCATGTCACACACTTTCCGGACTCAAAAGGAGCTTGAGTTTACCAGCTCAATAGAAATATCCCAGTGCCTGTTATTGTGCACCTGTCAGAGCGGGAGAGATAATTGACAGCAGAGATATTGTGTCAATAAGCCCCCAAGAATCCCGGTGAATAAGCCCGCCTTGTGTGTCCTCTTTTATTATCCGATAGCAATTACCCATGATTGAATCAGCCCTCGGTTCCCAAAAATCCTCCCTCAGCGATGTTCAGCGAGGTTTAACAAAATAGCGACAGGAAACACAGACTCCTCGCACTGGGTCCCTTTCTTCTGGGAAGACGTGTGTTGAGTTCTGTCCCTCCTTCCCCATCAAAATCTCGGCTTTCTGTCCTTTGGGAGACAATCATGTTGAATTAGCTGTGGCGGCCCACTCCTGGCGCGGGTAAACAGCATCTGTGTACTTCGGTGGGTGGTGCGCGCAGCACCAGTGCTACGAGATGGATGTGTGCTGATAAGCGTGTGTCAGGACTGATAACCTTCCCTCAGCTCCTAACAAGAGCCCACCGTTGAGCATGACATTGCCCAGGAGCATTATGAAGAGGCTGTCTGTGCAATCCTATCTCCCGTGCCACTGCTCTTCAGTGTGTTGACAACAACGGGGCGTGCAACTCTATCACCGATATCATGGTGGATAACGATAGCTTCGTCGTTGTTAACTACCTGGGGTGGAAGCACGGCACAGGTGGAGGGCAAGGTGACCTCAGACTCTTTAAGCTTCCCTGGATCAAGTTTTTAAGCTGACCATGTTTATGTCATTCCAGACGAAGGAATATTATTGTCGCTTTCCATTTTCCAGCAAAGTGACAAGGGGAAGAGAGATGTAGTAATTGCAATTACCCTCAGTGTCATACTAGAGAGATACATTATGGTAATGCACATGTCAAGCTGTCGGTGAGAGCATGGGTGAAGAGTGCACCAGATGATTTGAACTGAATTGTGGTCTGGGAATGCTGAAAGATCACACAAATAGTATTGTAGAGAGGCTAGAATCACCAGAGAATGAACACTGTAAAGATCTTTTCAGGAAGCATTATAAGCATTCCTTGATGAGCAGCACCATTCGGTGTGACACAAGGGCAAGGTTCAATTTGGAAATTGAATGGGTTTGATGATATACAAGTAAATGGCCACCATTTTAGCCAGAGAAGGAACGAGTGTTTTTCTCCTCATAATTTCCATTTCGGCTGAATATAAATTAAATTGTGCTGTCATGAGGGAGGGGGTCTTAGTCAGCCAAGTGATCAGTACCAGGAGAGATGATGTAATTGAATATTCCTCTTTGCAGTGATAGTGTCCAGGTCTTCAAATCCCATAGACCATACATCCTTTCTCCACTATCCCATGGCATTCTGTTATCGAAAGTCATCAGCGTCACATTGTTTCCATATGATTGTGTTCTTCCCAGAAAAAGGGTAAAGATAATTGGATTTCTTTGTGTACGAAGAAAATGCACAACAACGTTCATATTTTTCTGAGGATTTAGACTTGGCCTAGACTCAGACTTGAATGACCATGGCTACTTTTCCCAAAAGCATTGTAAGCCAAAGTAGATTGTAGATCCATTGCGAACAGTGGTTTCTACGATCAACTTATGTCACAATGCTTTTGAGGAATGCAGCCAAGGTCTTCACTTCTCATAAAAAAAAATGATTTTAGACTCGGACTTGAGATGGACTTAAGTCCAAATTCGGTCATGTCCGGAATCAAATTCTACAACTCTGATGCACAAACCCACCTTCCTTCATACATACACTTTGCTTTAATGTTAAATATTCTGCTCTCTGCCATTACCACCTGCAGATGCACTTGATGGCCCGTGCCCCTAATATGAACAGCGGCATGACCCTCTCGAGAAAGAGACCATTTAAACTTGATTACTCTGATGTGCCTCATGAGGTGAGGATGGAGCAATGTCTTGGACTGTTCACCGTGGCTCCTAAGAGTAATGCGCATTTCATATTGAGCGGTAGCCATATAGCAGTCAGGGTAATATAAAACCACTTACTCTCAGGCTCACAAAACAAAGGGACATGGACCTTTCCAGTCTTGTGTGTTTGGCACCTCCATTAAGATAATAACACAATTACGAGAGGTTGAATGCCTCTGGAGAGCTCTTATTTTCTCTCTTGGTCTTTAGCCATGAGAGTGACGTGCACACAGATGCACACACACACACACACACACACACACACATACACACACACACACACACACACACGTTTGTTTTTGTGAAAAGTGGGGACATCCCATCGGCGTAATGGTTTTATACTGTACAAACTGTATGTGCTATTGCCCAACACCTACCCTACACCTAAACTTAGCCCTCAACGGAGACTGTGCATTTCTACTTTGCCCCAAAAAAACTCACTCTCTATGAATTATAAGCATTTTGAAAAGTGGGGACATGGGGCTATGTCCTCATAAGTCACCTTCACCTTGTAATACCTGTCATACCTGTGTCATTATACAAATTTATGTCTTCATTTGTCACAAAAATGCGCACACACACACACACACAATGTGCATGATTTTGGCCATGTGCATGATTTTTACAGTAGGTTTAGCCTATACTGATTAGAATGAATTGAACTAATGTACATTTACATTAGTAATGTACATGTACATTAGTTCAGTTCATTCTAATTAGTATTTACATTAGTAAATGTACACAGGGGAAGTCTAATGGTTAGAGAGTGGACTTGTAATCCAAAGGTTGCGAGTTCGAGTCT
Organism: Barbus barbus; assembly: GCF_936440315.1. NCBI lineage: Eukaryota > Metazoa > Chordata > Actinopteri > Cypriniformes > Cyprinidae > Barbus > Barbus barbus. The sequence continues at coordinate 11,867,548 of NC_136736.1, read as the reverse complement.
AGGGTCAGCAGGAATTGTAGGTGGGGGGAGTGAATGTACAGTGCTCTCTCCACCCTCAATACTACGACTGAGGTGCCCTTGAGTAAGGCACCAAACCCCCAACTGCTTCCCGGGCGCCGCAGCATTGGCTGCCCACTACTCCGGGTGTGTTTTCACTGCTTTGTGTGCACTTTGGATGGGTTAAATGCAGAGCATGAATTCAGAGTATGGGTCACCATACTTGGCAGTGTGTCATGTCACTTTCACTTTCATTTCCATAGTTTATTAAAATGTGTTTATCTGCTGCAAAATAGCCCTTTTTCATTGATAAAGTGAATGGTTTGTGAAAAAAAATGCACATACTTGTTTATATTTAATTATTTAGCATTAACTGACATTGTATTCAGGATTACTGCACACATCTATTCTATTCAGACCTTTTTTTATTATAATGTTATAAAACAATCTAGATCCAAATCATGTAGCTGTCTTCCAAAATCTAAATAGTATGGCAGATTATATTCATAATTACAGTATGCAACACACTCATCTAGGTTGCTAACAGTATTATTAACAGAACCTTTTAAACAGAAACTATAGCTCACACTGATCAGGGCAAACGGGCTTGATCAGTTGTATGTACTGCATGTGCAATGTTGAAAAACTAATTTTAATAAAAACTATAATATTAAATACTACCTTTAACACAGACTAAGCTGCTTAAAATAATTCACAAAAATAAGCATGCATATTAAACAGGCATATGGATTGAGATTACAGGTAAACATAATAGCTATAAAAGTATTATGTATCATTATGTATGTGAATGCTGTTATACATTATGTAAGTGTCTGTATGCAGCAGTGTGTTAATCTTCTCTTTATTTGTCCTGAGGTGATCTTAGAGCTCTTTGTGTTGAATTATGGTCGTTTCAACTGGCAGATTTCACTGACTCCTCCACCCGAGTGATTGTTATCTAAGGAAAGTGAGGTCTGTTATATTTTATGGCTCCTCTCTGAGCGTGTGGAGATTTATGGCATTCAAATCTGTCGTGTAAGGTGATATTTGTCATTGGCATAAAAAATACAGTAAAATTGAGCAGCCGGTTTAATGGTGTAGCCCAGTAAAGGATGCTATCATCAGACTTGGGGGATAGTGGGTGATTATACGAAATGTGTGGTTAATGCACAATTTAGAATCAGCTTTTGATAATTTTTCCACCATCAAATGGTTTATTTGAGCCATATATAGGCTGACCAGAGAATAAATGTATAAGACTTGCTGGCATGCATTGTAATTTATCATAATTATTGGAAACTATGGAGACTATTGAATAAGTTTTGAGGGCTTACAGAAATTCAGAGCATAGTTATCCATTAATGCTTTGGCAGGAAAATTTAGTATTTGGCTGCAGATCTTGTTTAAAACAGGAAGCAGTAACATTTTTCTTAATGATTCACTAAATAAAATTATAGAATTGCTTGTTATTGTCTACGTGACTTTGAATAAAAGTTGAGTAAGGTTACAACAGAATAAATATAATAGACCAGTGGGAAACGGTTCAGTTTTTCTAAGAGTAATTGATATTTCCAGATCTTATTTCAACAGCGAGACTATTTAAAAGTCATTTCATGAACTCCAGCGAATATTTTACCTTCTTTTAATTTCAAATGAACTTGATTAGTATCTTTAATATTGCGAGAAATCCTCCAGGCTTGTTAGAGGGTCTCAAAAATACATGTTTAAATTCATTTATTCTCCTTTAAAAATGAACTATTTCTCCTCTCTCCCTTTGTCTCTCTCTTTCCCCCCTATAAGTTATTGCACATGGACCAAAAAAAAAAAAAAAACTAACAAGAAAGACCTTGATGCTTATTAGGATATTTTTGAGTCATTTTTAACACATTATCCAATTTAATTAATTCCCCACAGAACATCTCTTAATGGGGAAAATAGGCACTGACTAGGATGAATGTTTGCTAGGTGTTGTCAGTGAATCTTTTTTAGAGGCTGGAGGTGTCTTTCCATTATGCTAGATGCTGAATTCATCAAGGATGAACCTATGTTCAGCAGCCATACTGCACAGCCAGACAGATGATAAAACTAGCAAGGGAACAGCTTGAGACCAATCATACCACTGTGGGGAAAACTGAGACAGATATTAGTCTGTAAAGTTGGGAGCAACTTGCTGTCCACGGCGCCAATTTATCTTGAGGTAAGGCCAATGTATGTGCCGCAGACGAAGGGATAGGGGGTGCTGAGGGAGGAGAAGTATACAGCAAGATGTGTGACAAAAGAGGCAAACAGCTATTAGTGGCATCAGCACCCTCAGAGAGTTGCAGTGACCTGAGGTCTTGTACATGTGTGCTTGCTTTTTCGATGTGGGTAGTTTGTTTGTCCACTCCTACTAATACATACAGTAACTAATGTACATGAGATATATTTTATTTTTATTTTCTTTATATGTAGTACCTTGGTTTTAATTTTTAATCATTGCATGACTATTGGAATGAACAACAGGGCCCTGTATGAACTTGCCAAAATGGAGGAGTGGAAGATCCGAGTTCCTCTTCACGTGATTAATTATCAACATTATTTCAAGACTTAAAAAGTCCTAATTTGACTTTCCACAAATCAAGGCCTTAACCCTTTAACAGTCACACTAAGAAATAAATTTACAAAAAATTATTTATTGTTAAAATTGGGTTCCTGACATCACACTGAGCAACTTTTCAGTTTTTTTTTTTCAGATGAAAACCGGCCGGTTGACTTGCCCATTTAGGGTAATTCTCGACATTAACTAAAAAGTATGATGCATTAATCTAATTTTTCATTTGTGCAACTGAAGTTTAAGGTTTTTGTGTATAAAAACATTACAGACAGTAGAATATGTTAACAATACCCATGATTTACCCATGATTATATATATATATATATATATATATATAAAAAAAACCTGTTCTTATTATAACACAATCCACTGTAAAAAAAATCAACATTAAATGTAATAGAAATCTAATAATTTTAAGTAAATAAACAAATACATCAAAACAAAATAATGAAAATAAAAACATGAAACATAATAAAATAATTATTAAATTACATTACAAATAATAAAAATAATAAATAATAGATTAGTGACAATCTGGATAAAATGTAAGGTAAAAGGCATATAGTCAATATATATATAGATGTGTGTGTGTATATATATATATATATATATATATATTAGTCAATATAACAGAAATATAATAGAACAAATGATTAAAATGATATGTTGTGATATGTAACAAAGCATTGTTTTTTGTTCAAACAAAGGAACAACTTCATCTATGATCTTGTGCAGTGCTATACCGAGTTATGATCCCGATGCTGAGTATAGCTAGTGTTCAGTTCATTTTACCCTGACTGGGCAACTCAACCAAGCGGTTGAGCGCTTTTTCTAAAGTGAAAACAGAGATACATCAGGGCTCGCAAAATCGCTATCCCGATGTCCCGGGGCTATTGCGTCTTCCAGTCGGGCTACCAAAATGTATCACTGCCCTGCACGACGGGCTACTTTAAATACAGGGTTCCCACGCAGTGTTCCCTCTAAGCTGAGCACGACCGCGCAGAAGAAATAATGTGCCTCGCACACACAAAAATGAGTTGGGAAGCCATTTGATTGAATGCCGCTAGTAAAAGGGAAAGAATAGCAATGCTCGGGCAAACCGCTATAGAGCTGATGTCACGACAGAGTTAGAACCGGTGAATGCGGTTTACAGGTTTCATAGAAAGAGAACGATAAGCACCAAATGAGTCGCTGTAGAAACTGAATACTTCAATAGTTGCAGTGCACTCAACACGAGAGCCAACGCAAACACAATGACGTGAAATAAAACGTCCTCATGTATTAAAGAAGAGTGGCTTGATTAAGTGCTGGAAATAACGGAGGATGGGCAAAGAACGGTAACAAAACTCTGAAACATGTACAGTCACACACAAGAGTATTGTACAAACTGTACTTCATAATGATGTTTAGACAGCTATAGAAGAATTCATATGTTCACTTTTTTATATTTAACTTACAGATCTCAACTTAAGTTTAGCTTCAGTTTGTATTCTATTCTATTCTATTCTATTCTATCAGTTTAAATAGTTTGTTTTGATAAAATATTATGTTAGGCTTATATTATAGACTCAAAAACAAGGTCAATTATTTATCAGGTTTTTGACTTTGAGTCTCTTGCTCATCAAGGCTGTATTCATTAAAAAAATACAGAAAAACAGTGATATAGTGAAATATTATTGCAATTTCTAATATTGGTTTCCTATTTTAATACCTATACTTTAAAATAGCATTTATTTCTGTGATCAAAGCTGAATTTTCAGCATCATTACTCCAGTCTTCAGTGTCCCATGATCCTTCAGAAATCATTATAATATGCTGATTTATTATCAGTTTTGAAACTGTTGTGCTGCTTCATATTTATTTGGAACCCTTGTTTCTTTTTTCTTTGATTCTTTGATTAATAAAAAGTTTAAAAGAACAGCATTTATTCAAAATATAAATATTTTCTAACAATAGAAGTCTTTACTATCAATTTTATCCATTTAACACATCCTTGCTGAATAAAGTTTGTTTATGTAATGAGGCCGCTGAGGCGGAGTTAGAATCCATAAGCAGAAGTTTATTAAGCAGACTTTTAACAGGCAGAAACGAGAATTCAGGCAATGGGTCAATACCAGGATAGCAGTCCGATCCGTCGACAAGTACAGGGTTGATCCAATAGACAAAGATGAGTAGGCAAGCATAAGGTCCAAACACAAACATCAGAAGAATCAGGCAGGCACAGCAGAAGGGAGAATCCAGAACAATCGTGGTCAGATAAACAGGCAGAATCATACACAGCAAGGCAAACTAAATACAGGATGAACGCTCGGTAAGGCAGTGTAACTGGCAATACTTCGCATGGTCTAAAAAGGTCAGCATGCTTATAAATGTTCCAAACAGGAAGTGATAAGAGAAGCAGAGGGAGTGGAGCACAGTCAGTATTCAGGTGAGGGCTCCCTCTGCTGGTTTGGCATTACAGAACCCCCTCCTCTAGGAGCGACTCCTGGAGCTCGACGTGGCCGTCCCCGTGGTCGTGGCGCTGGTCGGTCGGGTCTGGCTCGATGGAATTCCTCGATGAGCGATGGATCCAGAATGTCCCGGGCAGATACCCAGGACCTCTCCTCAGGCCCATAGCCCTCCCAGTCCACCAAATATTGGAGTTGACCCCTTCTCCTCCTTGAATCCAGCAACACATTCACCCGATAAGCAGGATTTCCATCAATGTCCAAAGGTGGTGGTGGCTCTTGGATCTCGGTTCCGGGGTCAGCATCCCGGTGGACCGGTTTGAGGAGGGAAACATGGAAAGAAGGAGATATACGATAATTAGCAGGAAGCTCTAGCTGGTAAGTGACCTCATTTATTCTTCGAAGAATTTTGAAAGGGCCAACATACCTTGGGCTGAGCTTCCTGCTGGGTAGCCGAAGCTTGATGTCCCTCGTTGAGAGCCAGACCCGCTGTCCCGGCTGGTAGGAGGGATGTGGGCGACGTCGTTTGTTAGCCTGGAACTCCTGTGTTCTTACGGCTCTCTGAAGACGGACGTGCGCACTGTCCCACACCCCCTCACTACGCCGGATCCAATCATCCACAGCAGGTACCGAAGAAGGTTCGCCAGACCATGGGAACAGTGGGGGTTGAAACCCTAGGACGCATCGGAAGGGGGTTAGGCCTGTAGAGGGATGCGTGATGGAATTCTGGGCGTATTCAGCCCAGGGCAAGAACTCTGACCATCTGTGTTGTTCTCGCATGCAATAGGTTCGTAAATATCTGCCAATCTCTTGGTTGAGGCGTTCAACTTGGCCATTTGACTGAGGGTGATAACCAGATGTTAGACTCACATTAATGTCCAAATGTTTACAGAAGGCTCTCCAGACTTGGGAGGTAAACTGAGTGCCTCGATCACTGACAATATCTTCAGGTAAGCCGTAAACTCTGAAGACCTGATGGAACAAGGCGAGTGCGGTTTCCATAGCTGTGGGTAATCCTTTCAGTGGTGTTAGACGACAGGATTTGGAGAATCGATCTATAACTACAAGTATGGTGGTAAAGCCATCAGATGGGGGAAGATCGGTTACAAAATCGATGGAGAGATGGGACCAGGGACGTTGTGGGATGGGTAATGGATGAAGTAGCCCTGATGGTAGTTCTTTGGGAGTTTTGGATTGTGCACAGACTTGACATGACTTGACATACATGGTAGTGTCCTTGGTCATGGATGGCCACCAGAATGAATTTTGAACTAGGCGGAGGGTGCAAGATATCCCAGGATGACCCGTACTGATGGAGGTGTGGACCCACTGCATAATTCGTTGACGTAGATTGTGTGGTACATATTGTTTGTTTGGTGGGCAGTTATTAGGTGAAGGATCGTGTTGTTGTTCTCGTTGAAGCTCTTCCATAATATCCCAGGTTACGGGAGCAATGATAACAGAAGGAGGAAGAATCGGTTCTGGTGAGACATTTTCATTAGGAGGGTCATAACGCCTGGATAGGGCATCAGCCTTGCTATTTTTACTGCCTGGTCGATAAGTGACTGTAAATTGGAATCGGGTGAAAAACAGGGACCAGCGTGCTTGCCGTGGGTTGAGACGTTTGGCACCTTTTATATACTCAAGATTTTTATGATCAGTAATGACTTGGAACGGGTGGATGGCTCCTTCTAGCCAGTGTCTCCACTCCTCAATAGCGGCTTTCATTGAAAGAAGTTCCTTATTACCCACATCATAATTTCGTTCTGCTGCTGTCAACTTTCTTGAGAAAAATGCACATGGGAACAACTTGCCTGGTTGACCATGACGTTGGGAAAGTACAGCTCCGATTCCACAGTTTGAGGCATCGACTTCAACCACGAATGGTAAATTGGGTTCAGGATGTTTCAGGATTGGTGCTGTGGTGAATTTTCCTTTCAGGGAAGTGAAGGCGGTATCAGCTTCTTCTGTCCATGTAAGTTTTGTAGGTTTACCTTTTAGGAGAGATGTCAGAGGGCTGGAAATCATGCTGTAGTTACGGATGAAACGTCGATAGAAGTTAGCAAAACCTAGAAATCGTTGAAGTTCTTTGACTGTAGTCGGCCGAGGCCATTCAGTGACTGCTTTTACCTTAGTCTCATCCATTTTTACCCCCTCGTGGCTAATATGGTAACCCAAGAATGTTGTTTGTTTGACATGGAATTCGCATTTCTCTGCTTTAACGTATAGTTGATTCTCTAGAAGTCGAGAGAGAACAGTTCTTACATGGTTGATATGTTCTTCTTCTGATTTGGAGTAGATTAGGATGTCATCAATATAGGCTACCACATACTTATTAAGCAGGTCTCGGAATATTTCATTGATGAACGATTGGAAAACAGCTGGTGAGTTCGCAAGCCCATAAGGCATGACCTGATATTCATAGTGCCCCCAGGTGGTAAGAAAGGCTGTTTTCCATTCATCTCCCTCCTTAATTCTGATAAGATTATACGCACTCCTTAAATCAAGCTTGGTGTATATGGTGGCCTCACGAAGTAGTTCTAGGGCTGATGGAACTAAAGGGAGTGGGTAGCGAAACTTGACCGTGACATTGTTGAGTCCTCTGTAATCGATGCAAGGCCTTAGTCCGCCATCCTTCTTCTCAACGAAGAAAAAGCCTGCGGCAGCTGGTGAGGTAGAAGGACGAATGAAACCAGAGTTTAGAGCTTCATCGATGTATTCTTCCATAGCCTGGCTTTCGGTTCTAGACAGGGGATAAATTTTGCTTTTGGGTGGCATGGCATTGGGAAGAAGATCAATGGCACAATCCCCTGGTCGGTGTGGTGGTAGACTAGTGGCTTTGGTTTTACTGAACACTTCAGATAAGTTATGGTAGCAAGAAGGGATGTTTACAGTCTTATTAGTTTCTGGACTTTCGATGCTGGTTGTAAGACAAGGTTGCGGCAGTAAATCAAAACAGTGGTTCATACAAAACGTGGACCATTGAGTGAGCTCACCATGATGCCAGGAAATGTTCGGGTCGTGGATGGATAGCCAGGGGTGACCGAGAATGACTTCATGTTTAGAAGAGTTAACAACATACAGGGTAATGGATTCTTGATGAAACAGTCCAACTTTCAGAGTGAGAGTTTGTGTTCTTTGAGTGATTCCTTCCCCAATAAGTGCTTCGTCGATGGTTCTAATCTTAATTGGGGGGTTGCATGGTTGGGTGGGAAGGCTGTACTTTTCAATGATGTTTTCACTGATTAGATTAAGAGCGGCTCCAGAGTCAATCATCGCTGTTAATTCAAGAGAAATATGTTCAGTCTTAATGGTAACGGGAAGCAAGAATAATTTATTATCGAGCAGAGAAAAATATTCAATATTCACCCTCTGAGCGGTTTGAGACTTGTGTGGGCATCCCATGCTGACGTGGCCTGCCTCCCCACAATAAAAGCACAATCGAAGTTGTCTACGCCTTGTCCTTTCATCTTCAGACAATCTAGAAACACCAATTTGCATGGGCTCACTGTTCGCCTTGGTCTCTGCTGTAGACGAATCCCGGGGTGGAATTATTGAGTCGTGTCGGATGCCTCTGTTGCCTCTTCGTTTGGGTGCTTGTCTCATCAGATTGTCTATTTTAATAGCGAGCGTAACAAAATCTGAAAATGGTAGATCCTCCCCTTTACAAGCTAGCTCTGCCTGCAGATCAATGTTAAGACTTTGCTGGAATATGGCCTTTAAAGAAACATCATTAAAACCGCTTTGGGCAGCGAGTGTTCTAAACTCCACAGCATAGTCAGCGGCAGTACGAGTACCTTGTGAAATGTGTAGGAGTTGAGTTGTTACAGTTTTCCCTCCAGCAGGATACTCAAACACTTCTTGGAGTTGATGAATGAAGTAATCAACAGAGGATCTAAACCGTGAGTCTGTGTCCCAAACAGCGGCTGCCCAGTCGATAGCTTTACCGGTCAACAAAGTCATCAAAAATGCACATTTCTTCTCTTCCGATTCAAACTTATCATCTTGATGATCTAAGTAGATCTTCACTTGACGAATAAAGCCTCTACATTGTTCAGGAGATCCATCAAACTTATCAGGAAGAGCAAAGCTTACCATCTTAGGTGTTGGTGAGGGAAGTGCCCGTATGTAATTCGTCAGGTGCTCGTTGATTGATTGTAGACTAGAGAGCTGTTCCTGATAACCCCTCAGCAACTCATTTTGATAAGCAAACGCTGCTTGTAAGTTTGAAACTTCCGCTGGACTCATAGGTGGCGAAGTATTCTGTAATGAGGCCGCTGAGGCGGAGTTAGAATCCATAAGCAGAAGTTTATTAAGCAGACTTTTAACAGGCAGAAACGAGAATTCAGGCAATGGGTCAATACCAGGATAGCAGTCCGATCCGTCGACAAGTACAGGGTTGATCCAATAGACAAAGATGAGTAGGCAAGCATAAGGTCCAAACACAAACATCAGAAGAATCAGGCAGGCACAGCAGAAGGGAGAATCCAGAACAATCGTGGTCAGATAAACAGGCAGAATCATACACAGCAAGGCAAACTAAATACAGGATGAACGCTCGGTAAGGCAGTGTAACTGGCAATACTTCGCATGGTCTAAAAAGGTCAGCATGCTTATAAATGTTCCAAACAGGAAGTGATAAGAGAAGCAGAGGGAGTGGAGCACAGTCAGTACCCTTACAGAAAAAACACATGAACTTCACATGTGCAAAAACTCATGTGATCACATGTGACCACATGCACATGTGATTTTGCAAATGTGAAATTTAACATGTAAAAACATGTGATTTTGCACATGTGAAATATGTGGATCACATGTGAAACATGTGTTTTGCACATGGGAAATGTGTGCTTTTGGAACATTTGCACATGTGAGAACATGTGAAACACATGTAATCACATGTGAAACACATGTAAATCACATGTGAAACACATGTAAATCACATGTGAAACACATGTAATCACATGTGAAACATGTTAAATTTGATCACATGTGAAACATGTTAAATTTCAATTAGAGCCCCATGAGAAACCTATAAGCACATGTGAAACCCATGAGATCACATGTGAAACCTATAAGCACATGTGAAACCCATGAGATCACATGTGAAACCTATAAGCACATGTGAAACCCATGAGATCACATGTGAAACCTATAAGCACATGTGAAACCCATGAGATCACATGTGAAACCTATAAGCACATGTGAAACACATGAGATCACATGTTAAACCTGAAAATTCCCATGTGAAACATATAATTACATGTGAAACGTAAAATTCCCATTAGAGACCCATGGAATAACATTTGAAACCCATCAACAATCTATGTTAAACCTACACCACATGTAAACCTGCAACTTCATGTGAAACCCATGTAAAAATCATTCAGCAAAATACCACAGAAAACGGTAGGCCTACCATGTTCTTTTGTAGGGCCTATAGCCATGTTTCCCAACATTAAAACAAATAATTCAAATTGAGCTTTTATTTCATTTCAAAAATATGCAGTACAAATTGAATGTTTAAAACAAAGCAAAACCAAATTAAAATTATACATTAATATCAATAAAAAAAGACATCAATAAAAAAAAAGCCTCTAAAACGATTATGTATAAGGGCATGTGTGTGTATTGTGTGTTTGTGAACGTGTGTTGTCTCAGTCCTCTGTGCCTCCTTCAGCAGGCATCCTGTTTTGGGATAGAAAAACAATCAAAGATTAGGGCAGTGCAAACACAAGTCTATCCTGATAAACTAAGCAAAGTAAATAGGGTCAATCAGAGCAAATAATGCAAAAGTGCTGCTTCAGGGTGTAACATCTCGGTGCTCTTTGGTTGTTTGGGATAATTAAGATATAAGAACTTAGGAACTCCAAGGCACCCGAAGTAAGTAGAAAAAAGTTAAAAAGCCTTTATTTCATTCATGGCTTAAACATTAAAATAGGTGACAGATCCACCTACGTGTTGGGTAATTTTGGGGTAATAGGGTCAATTTTGATTTCATGATATACGTTTTATTTTAAGGTTGAAAAAAAGGTGTTTGAAGCTGCTTTTGATTTTCACAGATGACTGATTTGCTGTGTTCGGATTTAAAGACTGTTAGCTATTAAGCCTATATATTTTTAGTGATATTATTATTATTAATTTGTAATTGTATTGTTAATAGTGTCATTAAATGTTTTGTGAATATGCTATGGAAACAAAAAATGCTGGTGAACAGCAATGTCGTTTTCATCTTGGCTTAAAACAACTGTATAAGAGTGATGCGTCTCTTTTATAAAAAGCACTTTTGACAATTTGTGAATAAATCACAAAATAGACTGAGGAATAGACTGATGTTGGATCATCTGAAGATTACCTTTCTGCTCGTCTCCTCAGATCTTTTAACTTCTGTGCCATGCAGACCTTGATCTCAGTGCCTCCGATGCCTGGGTGTGTCTTTTTGACATGGTCTGTAAGAAATGAGATTGATAATATTCAAATTTGAAAACAAGTTTGGAGTTAGTTGCCAAAGAGAGCCTAAATAATACAATAATCCATACTGTGTAAAACAGATGTCAGTGTTTCATCCAAGAGTGCAAAAGTATTATTTTCATTAGAGTATGACCTCTCTTTGCTTTGGAGATGTGAAAAATATTTTTTTTGTGTGCTAAAGGAGTCATGAAATGGATAATCAAAATATTCTTGATATATACACATTTAAGAGGTGAGATTAGAAAATGATATTTTTAGTGCAAAACACTTTGCAAACTTTATGAACTCCAGGAACAAAATATAAAATACCAAAACTGCATTTAAAGTGTCAACGATTTTGATTTCTGACCATTAAGGAGAGAATGTACAGTGAAATGACAACGCGACATGATGTGACATAACTGCCAGATTCAAACTGTGCTTTCGCATTATGGTTGGTGCTGAGCCAAAGACGGACGTGCTCAGCACTTTTCATATATCACAACTATTGATGTGCTGCTCCTTTAAGAAAGCAGGTAGAAGAATTACTACACCGTGTTGTTTGTCTCTTCAGACTTGCCATAGTTCTCAATGCATGCAACAACCCTGAAGCACAGCTGAGCACTTTTCATCATCTTTTACACGTTTTGTCTTCATAACTCTGAAGAACTTATGTCTGTAAGTGATGGTTAAAGTTGCATTTTCATGACAACCTTAATTAAAGACCGTTTGAATTACATATTTGTGTGAAACCTGTTAAAAACAAACTATAAACAATTTATCTTATTTATGCTAGATCATCCATGTGTCAAAGATTCAGCTCTCTAATCAATCAACTTTTGAGCCAGTCCAAAGAAGTATTGAATAAGTATCAAGAAGTATTGAAATAGTACACTTACAAGTATACTACTAGTACACTGATATTTGTATACTTACTACATAAAGTATGCTTAAAAATATACTTGAACTTTACTTAAGTATACTTAATAAAATTAATTTAAAGTATACTTCTTTTTGTAAGGGTAGTTTTTTAGAACCAAAAACAAAAAAGTGCATATTAGATGAAACCATGGTTTTTAGATGTAGTAATGTATTGCTTGTTGAACATAGCTTGACCGATGGAATCTGTACTATAACCACTCACTAGTGTTGTCAAGAATATCGATATTTCGATAAATATCGATACTGAAATATCTGAACGGTACCAATATTAATTTCCCGAAGTATCGATACACCGATACTAGCGGAGCTGTCACTTTCATTTCTCTCCAAAGGCACGTGGACAAGCACCACACGTGACAGCACTCGTCTCCTTCGCTCTGGTTAAATAGCAAAAGTGAAATGAATAGAAAGATGACTGCTCTGGGTGTTAAAGAACACAGCAGGAGCGCTATCTGTAGGGATCTATGATCTCCGCGATGCAGAGAACGCGCACAGAATCCAGTCATAAAAACTGAATTTACAGTTTAACGCGGAATGTCACGGAATTTGTCAAAGTTTGGATGAATTAATCAAAAGTAGGTCATTACACTTAAATCAAATCGCGATATGGACTAGTATCTGTAAATATTAAGCTGCAAAAGTCGATTTAAATATGAACCCTGAATGTTCTGCGCGTCTCTGTGTGAATGTGCTGCACGTGCGGTTGTGTTTACTAATGTGGCGCTCGCGGTGATTTCAGCGTCTGCCGTCTCAACGAGGACATAAATACATCAACAATATCTCCAGAACTGATCTGAAAGGCACTTTACGAGCATTTTACCATTTAATTTGAGTAAAACTAGCTCATATCATACACACACAGACTTTAAAAGTATTCACGGCAACCCGTCAAAATAAAAGTTTGGTTTAACTTATTATTTAAGCCTATTAAAGACCGTGTGCCAGAAATAGGCTATATTACTATTATTTAGTAGAATGTACATAATACTACTACTTACTACTACTGTTAATTTTTTTTAAAGTATTTTTTTTTTTAAATATTTAAATTTTAATAGTAAATCCCCTTCATTTGCCAAAAATGTAAATGTTTAATTTTCATTAATTCAAATATAAATTAATTAAAATTATTTTATGCCTTCATCTGATATCCAGTAAAATGTAAATACACAACACAGAATTTCTGAGGGGGAAAACACATTTCATAAGGCTACTGTAAGAATAAATAAAAATGCAATTTGTATGCATTCAAATAATAGACATGCTAAAACACAGAATTTGGTAACAATAAAACATAAGGTGAGGAAAAAATAAAACATTTCATATGGCCCTAAACGTGTCATTTTTGTTACACTTTTAATAAATTAAATTTTAAATTGTATAATTTTCATGATTTTAATGAATTAGACATGCTTTTAGATTAATAGCATTTAATTTGACTTAATTTTTTAATTTCATAAAAAAAAAAGAGTCCAGAAAAATTCAAACTGAAAAAAACGGAATCCAGAAAAATTAAAATGGAAAAAATTGAATGTAGAAAAAAATAAAACAGAATTTGGGGAAAAATAAAACTGATTTCATAGGGCCCTATATCTGGAAATATTTTGGTTATGAAGCAAATGAGAATATCAACAAATAGAACTTTGGATTTTAATTAGTACATGTATTAGTAAACGTTAGTTGCAATTAACATTTAACTAAGATTAATAAATAAATCAACAAATGCAGTACCTCGAGACATTTTTTTGTTCATGTAAAATATACCGCATGTTCTCGACTTGTTACATTTATCTTTAAATTAAAAAAATTACCCCCTTAATATTGTGGCAGTTTTTTTCACCGTGGTATCGAAAATGGTATCGAATATCGATATTTTTCAAGGTATCGTATCGAAGTTAGAAATTCCAGTATCGTGACAACACTACCACTCACCACGTACTCCTGAATGAGATCTTTAGGGTCCTCATTAAGATAGATACAGAGTCCTTTGATGGCAAGTTCACGAGCTGCATCAATGTCATCCTTAAAAAAATAAGCCAGAGCAGAAAAAGAAAGGTTAGTTACAGACATTACTCAAAACACAATTAAACAAAAGAGCACAATAGGTCTCATTCACTAAAAGTTCATAATTTATATTATGAGTATGGCAAACATGCATGTTATATTCTAGAAAACAGATAATAGCTTGATATTATGATGTGAAACGTAATGCAATTAACATCAAGTACAAAAAATAGAGTATGAATACATGCAAATAATTTCTAGTGTGCTAACCTGAAGCTAAACAATGCATTTTTTAAAATCAGTTTAATCTACTGAACATTTAATGTCATGTCTGATGCAAAATGGGTTAAGGTGGGGTAAATAATGAAGAAAATACAGCTAGACTGACTGCTTTACACCTTATCATATCATGTTGTGTGATTCAATGAAATACTCTTGACCCATAAATTTAGCAGTCTGACAGGCAAACCCAATGGAAAATCATTCACTAAAAATAAAAAATGCATTAAAAACTTTAAGAGAGACCTCACATGGGTCATTTGAATCACCAAATGTTAACGTCAGTGCTATCAGCATAGTAAAAACCTTTGGTAAAAACTTGTCCATATGCTGTGCAGACACAGTGGGAGAATGGCAGGTAACCAGCTGGAACCTAACTTTCCCCTTGAATTACTCACCCTCAAGTCGTTTGACAACCCTAGGACATCCGTTCATCTTTGTAACGAGCTTTCTGACTCGCGCCCATAGACAGCAATGTAACTGACATTCAAAGCGCAGAATGTCAGTTACGTTGCTGTCTATGGGCGCGAGTCAGAAAACCTACATACACTGACGGAGCATGGAGCGCTTTTGTCCATTGCTGTGATAAGACAACGGCGACGAACCCCTCCCCCACCTAAATACAAACCTAAAGTCAGTGGAGGGTAGCTCAGAGGTAACACAGATTGTCGAATCTGGTCCTAAAAACACATAGCTGCTATCAGTGAACTTGGAAGCAGCGGGTTTTCTGACTACAAAGCACAACAACGTTGACATATTTAAGACATTTTTTTTTAACCAATTTCAATGCTTTACGTTCCATGTAAAGTGCAAAAACGTTTAACGTCAATCTCCATCTCGATATAGTTAAGACTTGTATAATTATTCTTTGTCATAAGGTATTATTAAACCTTGCTCTTATGAAGCATTAATAAATTCAGTTAGGTTTCCCCTTGTTACACGTACGCATTCTTTCCTATCAACCCTCAGCACAAAATTCCGTTAAATATTTATAATCACTGATTTTGAAAATCTAAGTTAACTCTAAACGCTGTGAAATGAACACTTTTTAGCCAATGTTGACGGGCATTAGCCTATTAATCGCCTGATGAAAACTTAGTATCTATTTGTGAGTGATTTAATTGCAGTTTGGAAAATTACGAGTAATATTTAACCTTATAGGCCTAACATTAAGTTAGCAGCTAACGTTAGCTGCTACCTCAAAAAAAAATTCTGCGATTACACTCGACGAAATATGCCGTCGATATGATTTAAAAGCGTGTGGAGCTATCTTAAAACACTATTGTTGCATTTAATCTGACAATGAATGCATTTTTAGTATTATCATACGATTTTTTAAAATGAAATTCTTACCTTTTAACGAGCTTTGGAAACATGTCAGTCAGTCCCCTCAAGTGTGCTTTCCCAGACCAACGGTTCTGCTTTTCAAAGCGCATGAGCGGATGCTCTCGTGCACGTTGCTCCCGCGTAAATGATAAGAGAACTTCACAAAACTGAATTAGATTAATTGTACACAATGGAATTAAATTGAGAAGAAAATGTAAAGTAATCGTGTGACATGAGCTCATTTTAATTAAGTAAATCAAACAGCAGAAAAAAATAATTTTACGTGATCACCATTTGTTGGAAATCTGAATCAATTTGAACATTTTCTTGCAAAGTGATTATATCATGTTTTGATGACTGTTGAATTTCATTTAGACTTTACACAATAAAATTATGTTTGCATCTCAAACATAAATTTATTAAGTAGACTGTAAGTGTATTGTTTAAGTGAATTCAGTAAAACTGCTTTTCCTTTTTTTTCAGTGCGGGTCTAAACACGGGTTTAAAACAATCATGTGCAAACGTAAAAATATATGCATATTTTTAGGAACACATCTACAAAAATATGCCTGTATTTCAAGTTGATCAAATAATTTAGAAATAGACGAAATTGCGTGGCATATAGTGTTGTAGCCGCGTCTGTTCGATTTGTAAAATGTTATAAGGCTACTCAGTTTCGTGGTAATGTTAACCATGTTCTTCATGTAACGGCCTTTTGACAGCTTTGGCTGAAGTTGTCCTTGTGTTAATGGTCATGTAATAACTTCTGTATGACCTGGCAATAAACATTTTTGTAAGTGTGTCTATAATATGATAGTCTAAAATGATTTTATTTCGGTTGCGGGTCGGGTGGTCGGTTCTATTTTAAGCGGGTCGGATGCGGGTGCGGATTTACAAAATCGGACCCATGCAGGACTCTGCTTGTCAGTACTTACCACTTAATTATCACTTTTGTATCCGGCACTAGACTGCATAGCTCAGCTTATGGGGATGAATGAAACATCAACATCGTGAAAGTTGTGTTTGGGTATTTGTTCATATAACATTTTAATTATGAATGAGTTTCAAAAAGATCAGAGTCAGTAAAATGATCTGAACTTCCCATTACAATGAAGCTGAAAATGTACAGTATTTGTGACGTGTGTAACATGATTCACATGTTAAAACCTATTAAAACATGTTCAAATATATTTCACATGTGCTCCATATTATAACCTATAGTAACATGTTTCCACATGTGCTCCATTATGTTCACATGTGGTGACATGAGGTCACACGTGATCACATGTGAAAAACATGTGATAACATGTGAAATTCATGTGTTTTTTCTGTAAGGGTGAGGGCTCCCTCTGCTGGTTTGGCATTACAGTTTAACTTTCTTTAAACTTTTTTTAAAGTATCTTTAAAAAAGAAATAAAAACAATTCTGACCCCAAAATTTTGAATAGTTTATATTGTAACACAAAATCTCTATTTTGACTAAATACTGCTTTGCTTCACAGGAATTAATTACATTTTAAAGTATATTAAAATAGAAAACATTTATTTTAAATTGCAATAATATTTCACAATATCATTTTGTGAAATAATATTCAGTATTTTTTTTATCAAATAGATACAGCCTTGATGAGCATAAGAAACATCTTTAAAAAACTTTATTGATCCAAACATTTGAACTGTAGTGTATTGTACAGTAAACATGATTTCTCAGGTAACCTAAAATGTACATCATTTAGTTACATCAAGGGTCAAATCAAATATAAATAGCACATTAAAGTTAAAAGTTACACACTTTTTTGTGTGCATGTTGTGTCTGGTATAAAGAATGCTTTTGCTCAGGTGACCGAAATGTCCGCCCAATAGAGAAGTTTTGCTCAGCAAGAAAAAAAATTAGAGGGAACATTGCTCCCACGGGTCCTTAAATTTAGCTAAATTGAAGATTTTTTTAAGGCCTTAGACAGTTTTAAATACATTAAATGGTATAAGAAATAATTTTTCAAATTGCCTTAAATAGATTTTTAAGAATTCTGCAGATACCTTGTAAATAGTGAAATAAAACTCTTTCCTTGATATTCGTTGATATTTGTGTATTAAAAAGGTTTTTGATTGACATTTATGGTCTTTTTTTATTTGGGCTAGTTAAATAAATTTTCGGGCTACCAAAATCTGAAGAGTACCTGCCCAAAGGGCTACCAGGGATTTTTAAATTTTGCGAGCCCTGTACATTTTATCACCACTTTAACAAAACATAACGTTAGGAGGTCTAGAACATAAAATTAAGCAGTACTAATACTAATACTTTTCAATTATCTTTTTTTTTTTTTTTTTTTTTGTAAAAATGAATCGAAAGGTAATAATGATCTGTTGGATGTTGTATTGATAACGAGAGTTCACCCAAAAATGAAAATTCTGTCATTAATTACTAATTAATTACATTCCAAACCTGTAAGACCTGCATTCATCTTCAAGACACAAATTAATAAATGATGAAATCTGTGAGCTTTCTGACCATGCATAGACAGCAACGGCAACTGAAACGTTCAAGGCCCAGAAAGGTAGTAAAGACATTGTTAAAGACACAGTTTTAACGATGTCCATACTACCTTTCTGGGCCATAAAATGTTTCAATTGCATTGCTGTCTATGCAGGGTCAGAAAGATATCGAATTTCATCAAAAATATCTTATTTTGTGTTCCGAAGAAGGTCTTATGGGTTTGGAATAATATAAGGATGAGTGTTTAATGACAGAATTTTCATCTTTTGTTAAATTTATCTTGGAATTTTCTTTACTTGGTATTTTAAAAAGTCTTATAATTTACGTTTATAAAACACTGTTTCTTAATGTTTTGATCAGTATTGATTTAAATAACCTCCAGGAGAAATTCCATCATGGACTGCAAATTATGTTTATAGATCCCCCAACTCCCACCCCCCGCAGAACAAGTTCATATTTCAACTTCAGTGAATAATGGCTTAAATTTTTGTCATATCGTATGACTTTTGAATAGAGGTCATATAGACTTCTTTCAATCTTTTTATTGATTGATTTTATTGATTTTTTTTGTGAAAGATGGTTTGCTAGAAATGTAATAGTCACATAATAGCATATGGGTTTTGAATGGCATGAGTATGAGGAAATAATGGAAGAATTTTCAAAATTTTGCTTTGTTTTGTAATAAATGACCCAGTTGCATCAGTGTATGTTAGTTTTTGGACATCATAATAATCCTAACTTTTTATGCCTCTGAAGCTGGCAACCAGGCAAGTTCTACTATTTACTATTCAATCAAATCTTGAAGGACAGACTCTAGGTTACACTTTATTTTGATAGTCCACTTTAGACATTCTACCAACTATAAGTAACTACATGTCAACTAATTCTCATTAATTTACAACTACATACTAACTCTCAGTAGGGTAGGTTTAGGGTTAGTAGAATAAGTTGACATACTTGCAAAGTTTCTCATAGTCAGTATGTTGTATGTTGGGGACCCATCAAAATAAAGTGTTAGAGGTTATTAAGCAGACAGTCTACTAATAATCTAATGACTGCTAGTTGACATGTTGTTGCAAAGTTACTTACTGCTAGTAGAATGTCTAAAGAGGACTATCGAAATAAAGTGTTAACAAAATCTAGCCTTACATTATTTCCTGGTGAATATTCCATTTCACTCTAAAGTACACCACAATACGTCAAATGCATTGTTGATGCCATTTTAAGTCACACTTGTTTTATCTTAGTTTGCCGTATGAGTATCGGTGTTATGTGTGCTGCTGCTGCGACTGCATAACTGTTTTGAAGCCGCATGCAGCACCAGCAATTGATCCTTTTGAAAACGTGGCTTTGTGTTACTCAAATTACACTTCAGCTCTCTATTGATCGGAATGCTGGCTGCAGCCTTCGCGTCGCGTAGTGTTGTTATTAAGCTAATTTATCCTTGGAATCAACGAGTAGAAAGT
Source organism: Barbus barbus (assembly GCF_936440315.1). Taxonomy (NCBI): domain Eukaryota; kingdom Metazoa; phylum Chordata; class Actinopteri; order Cypriniformes; family Cyprinidae; genus Barbus; species Barbus barbus. The sequence goes on along the minus strand of NC_136736.1, from coordinate 11,847,554 downwards.
TGAATTAAGTGTGCAGTACAGTTAAATTACCTTTCCTGTACTCAATAGCTTATACATAAATATTTAGCCACAGAATCCCTGTGCAGGTCTACAGCTGTTGTGTTGCCAACTGTTCATTATGTAGAAATAAAGCACAGCAGACACATGCATCAAAGCCCTCATTGACACCTGGCTGTTCTCAGAAGCTCTCTGGGTCATTAGAAGACAAGCTCCTCTCTTCTCAGGCTGCTGCTCCTTTGCTTTCCTGTTATTTATGACATCACGTGAACTCATAAAGTCCATCCTAATTACACTTCACTTAAGATTAATGGCCCATATCATCCAGATGCATCTACCAAGTTTACCTTATTCCCACACGACTGATGGATGTTTCCGTGGCTCCTCGAGATTCCCCGTAGCCACTGAACGGAGGTTTATTAGTAAAAGAATTGTAACGAGGCGCAAACTCCCTCATTCAGCATTCACAACATGCCTGGACCTGCTTGAAAACAATTTTCTTGGCTGAAGCCGAAGTGATTTGTCTCACCTTTTTGTCCCAAATTAATTTCCTTTCGCTCTGTTCTCCCACGATGATCATTGTCTGTTTCTGTGTCGGTTCAAAGTACTAGTAGTTGCCTTTCTTTTAACTCTGCGCTCAGAGGACATTTCTCCTGCCTTTCATGCCACTGCTAATGTAGGATCGTTACATTAAAGAGATATCTCAATGGCCCTCACCTTAAAGGTTACATCTAAAGGGGGTTGTTAAACTCTGCATGGGTGAAAAACTTGATGATGCTTTGAGTGAGTCCCATCTCTTAATCTTACAAGGCCTCTTATAGCACTAATGGTGACATGAGCTGATAATTACTTGATGAAAGTCTTTAATGTTCTCCTGATATAACCTCTCAGTCCATGTATTGCTTTAGAAATATTGCAGATCTCTTCTTCCCCCCCTCACTTCCAGTCCTTGTACATTCTGTTGCTTTGATGTTGCAGCTTTATTGATATAAATCTTTGTTGTAGCTCCCAGTTCAGCTCCAAACTAATACGGAATACAACTTTTTTTGGCCTTACGTTTTATCCTTGTCATGATCGGCTGAAGGGAAGAGGAAACAAGATGCAAGTGAAATGACAGGGTTTATTGATGAAATGAAGTGAGACACCGACAGGACTGTGGTACTGGAGTGACACAGGAACTGGATGGGCTACACGGTGGAGTGGTGGTGAAGACAGACCCAACGACGACAGGGGAACTCCAGACACGAGACGAGGACACGACGACACCAACACGAACTCCGATCCACGAACACCAGACGGGACACCAGATGACGAGATGACGACGAGAAGACTGGAACACTGTACGTGGGTAGACATCAAGAACAATCTGGCAGAGGAGAGGAATGAGAGAGAGGTATTTATGGTAGAGGAAATGGGCTACAGCTGGCTCAGTGATGAGACACAGCTGAAGGGAGTGAGTGGATGACGGCTCGGCCACGCCCCTGCACGTACAACACGCACGCACATGACAAACCACGGGACGAGGTGAGACCGTGGGTAAGTGAACCGTGACAATCCTTGTCTGTAAAATCATTGGATTGTGACCTAATGAATAGAGACTATGAATAATAAATAAAAGACGAAAAAAATATATATATACAGAATATATTTTTACAAGGCTGTTCACTACTCTTGAGCGGAGAAGAAAGATTTGAGATGTTTATCAAGTTCGTAGTTGTTTTTGTTTTTGTATATCAGAGGCAGTTGTTGGCTGGCGCAGGACACCCCCTGAAGTTTGTGATTTTATATGTGCCATCTTTGCTTGTGAGCTTTCTGGTCACAGTTGTTTTTTGAGTCAGTAACTTGAGCTGTAAATGTCATGTGATGCAGGTGTTCGTACATAAAGTTTGGTTCTAACACTTTTTTTTTAATGTTTGCATTGACCCTGAAATTTACATTATTAATATATCTAACTAATGCCATCTAAAATGTAAGCAAAATCTTTTTGAGATGTACAAATGTTGATCTGTTTTTTTTAGGTTAAGCAAATCTTGAATTCATGCAATTAAAAAGTGAGATTAATCAGAATGTAGCATCACATTTATTTAATCCATTTTCCTGATTTGACATTATTTGTTTGTGTTTTGCACATTTATTTGCCTGTTATGGTTTTCGTTGTGTTAGGTTTAGGGTAGGAGTGAGGTTATGAACTCAAAATAGCAATATAATAATAAAATAGAACTAATGTATATAGTATATAGGCCTATAACATATTCAGAATATGTAATATAAAAAAGTGATGATGATTTAGTTTAGGGATAAAATCTCTCTATTAACTAGTTGCTTATTAGCATGCATACTACTAACATATTGACTGTTTATTAGTACTTATAAAGCATATATTAATGTTTTATTCTACATGATCATATTTTAGATCCCTTAATCTTACCCCATGCCTAAACTTAACAACTACCTTACTAACTATTTATAAGCAGCAAATCGGAGATTTTTGAAACAAAAGTTATAGTTAATAGTTAGTTAATAGTGAGAATTGGTCCCCAAATTAAAGTGTGATCATAGTATGATATGTGGACTTAAACAGATCTGAGCAAATATAAGCAAGCTAACATGCAGTAGGCCTATCTCTTCCATTCCATATGTAGAAAACTTAATTCACTGTGATTGAATCAAAAATGTAAATAAAGCAAGATAACTAAGAACAAAAATAGCAGAGTAGTCAAGTCACCTTTATTTATATAGCGCTTTTAACAATACAAATTGTGTCAAAGCAACTGCACAATATCAAATTAGGAAAAATAGTGTGTCAATAATGTAAAATGACAAGATTAAACACTTTTCAGTTAAAGGCATTTCATTATTGAATTCAGTGATGTCATCGTCCAGCTCAGTTCAGTTTAAATAGTTTCTGTGCAATCAGGTCCTCACTGGGGATCTGTCTCTGGGGCTCATCTAGGTGTCCTCGTCTCCGCTGACGTTCAGGGCTGTAGAGGTCATCTCTGGGTGCTGATCCACTATCTGATCTGGATATGAACTGGATTTGGTGACTGCAGTGACCATCTGGGCTGGATACGGACCGTATCGGGTATCCACGGTGACCTCGGAATAAGAAAAAAACAGACTAATATTAGCGTAGATCTTCCATCTTCCATCTTCTTACGATGTAACAAGTACATCAGGTGTTATGGGAAGTGTTCCTGGTTCCGGTTGACCTAGTTAATGCAAGCCTAACAATCCTTTAATGGATTTGAATATTAGAAGCGTATTAGTGTGTTATGTGTACGCCAGGTTAAAGAGATGGGTCTTTAATCTAGATTTAAACTGACAGAGTGTGTCTGCCTCCCAAACAGTGTTAGGTAGATTGTTCCAGAGTTTGGGCGCTAAATAGAAAAAGGATCTGCCCCCCGCAGTTGATTTTGATATTCTAGGTATTATCAAATGGACAGAGTTTTGAGAACGTAATGGACGTGGAGGACTATAATGCGATAAAGTCCTTTAGATACCATATTCATTATTTACAGTAGTTTCACAAAGAAATTACATTGTGAAGAAAGCTGCTTATTAACCGAACTCCATGCATGCGAGAGTAAAGTGCATGCCAATTACATGCTAATAAAATTGCTAAAAATAAAAGTGAACAGATTTGTTATTCATTTTGAACAAGTCATAATAATAACATTAATTCAATCTTCAACCAAAAATCAAGCAATCTTGATTGCTGTAATCTATCATAACATAAAAAAGTAGCTATGTATTTTTTAGAGAGAAAAAAAACTTTTTTTTTCAGTTGGTGTACTGTAATTACTGTAATAACATCATCTACCAGTAGGGGCTAGTGGGACCATGTTAACAGCCAAGACTTGCCCACTGGTTTTCACAAAAAAAATTCTCCTTAAATGATTTGTTGTTCTTGTCAGATTCATTCAGATGAACATTTGCCCCATATAAATAAATGAGGTTAGCCTAAATACATTTTGCCCATGTTTGCACAATATCAGCTTACTGTGCATCTTGGGAGTTGACAGCAGGGTACAGTGAGTGCAGTTTGCCCGTGATGGGCACTGTCGGAGGTGGACAACATCCTCTCAGAGCTTTTCATGCTGATCTGTAACAACACGGTTTCTACCTACACTGATCAAACCGTACCATTGCTGAAAAGCTTTTTATGCCTGGTGGTTTCTTGTTTAATCTCACGAACACTACTGTCCATGAGATCTTGAATCTAAAACCATAACAAAGTCAAACCATGACAGCCTTCTCATCATCCTTCCAAAAAACAAATCAGGACAAAAACAGCAGTGATGCATTCCTGTCATCCTTTCCTCAAATCAACATGACACCACCAGCACTTGATGCAATCCTCTCTGCTGAGTCTGACAGCCACTTTGTGACTGATTTGTTTACATGTGTTATTGTTTCTCTTCTTCTCTGTGATGTTATTTGCGTTGCATTGTGTTCTCCAAATTTCCAGGCAGTCTCTGTAAGAGACACCACGACAAACACAGGCGAGTCTCCAGTACATTCAAGACCGCTGTCATCTCCCTGATGTCTCATGTCAGATGACAGATGATCAGTTACAGCAAGCTCGCGTGGGCTTAAGAAATGTTGGACCCCTAATGAGTACCACTGCTGTGTGTGTGTTTGTTTCGCTTGACTAACCGGTGCAGCACATCTCAAGCATAAAGTCTGCTTGATGTTACACCGAGCGTGAATGGCTTTATTGAATCCTCGCATGAATAAGATGTATTGGGTAAGATACTTTTCTTATTTGCGTCTTTGAGAAGTTTTGCGCCCTGAATAAGGCATTTACAGGAGAAGTTGTTCATAACTTCTGCCGCCTCTCGTCACATGTCTCTTGTTCTTTTGCCCAGATTCATAAAGCAAGAAGCCGAAATTGTGTGGCTGACAATCAGACACGCAGAGCAGCACACCTCCTTAGAAGCGCACATCATTGGGAATGACAATCGAGGTAGATTTTGCAGAAAAGCCTCATTTGGCTGCTCCTTTGTGAGCCTCGAGATTCCAATCACTGACATTCAAAGATGAGATTGGCACAGCTGTCTCTTTGTGGTGACACGGCCCTCTGTGTGTCACCGGATGATTGACAGCTCCCCAGCTCTGTTGTCTTCAGGTCTGCAGAGAATTGCCCAGCACCAGAAGTCAAACTAGAAACTGTACCCATTTTTTAGGGTGTTGAATTATACAACAAGCCTATACTGAACATCAAGGCAATGTTGTGGTTTTTTAATAATTAATTATTTTTCTCAGGAAAACTAAACAAAATGCACCCTCTCTTTGTTTCATAATTCTACCAGCTCTTGCTGGCATTTCAAAGCAACAGGACTGTGAAGTATATCACAGGGTCAACCTGTGATTGAGGTCATGATCAGGACAATAAAATGTCAGTAGTTAATTTTCCAGTGAAATTTCACAGAAATAAAAAAAAAATAAAAAAGTTGAACACACTTTTTATTCAAATGTATAATAATAGTAACAATTTACAGTAAGTCTCTGTTTGTTATTAATTGATATATATACTAATACATTTTAACATTTCAATTAGTATAATCCAGCATTGAATCATAAACAAAAATGAATCAACAACTATTATTAATATATTTTTTTAAGTTACATTAACCTTTGGTAAAATGTAAATTAAATGGGCTGTGCTACAGAATCCCTTAAAAATGGCTTTATAAAAGGTGTGCCAAGACCCCCCCCCCCCCCCCCCCCCCACTACTTTTTGAGCATGTTAAAGGCCTCATAAGAAAAAGCCCAAACGACTGAAAAAGAATTATAAATATAGTTGCAAACAGATATGACTGGGGCTTGGGCCTGTCATTGCTGCTTGCAAAGGTGCACTGTGAGAACATGCATTTAACTCTCTGGCAGTCTAGGTGTTCAGTTAGATTGATTGATTGATTGATTGATTGATTGATTGATTGATTGATTCATTCATTCATTCATTCATTCATTCATTCATTCATTCATTCATTCATTCATTCATTCATTCATTCATTCATTCATTCATTCATTCATTCATTCATTCATTCATTCATTCATTCATTCATTCATTCATTCATTCATTCATTCATTCATTCAACACTCTTTTTGCTGTGGCATTACAAAGTATTATCACAACATTAATGTTAAGTTTGAATACAATATTAACAAAATGTCTGTAGCCTTAATTATAAAGATTGCTTCAGCTTAGTAATTATTCAAGTAAACTCAAGGACAATTCATGAAGAACAAAAAAATATTGAGGAACAGTTGTTTACAATTGCAATACAATTGTTGTTTGATTTAATATCAGCATAATATAGTGGCAGATATATTAGGCTGCATTTGAACAGCCTGGTCTAATGCACAGATCTGATGTTTTGACACAAATAAGAGTTTTAGTTCTGCTTGTCAGAGTTTATTTAAAGGGACAATTCACCCAAAAAAGGAAACCTCTGTCATATTTTACTCTCCCTCATGTCAATCCATCTGTATGCCTTTCTTTTTTTCTTCTGTGGAACATAATGATAACCAAAATGGTTTGGTTACCAACTTTCTTCAAAATATCTTTTCATTTTATTTTTTATTTTTTTTGTGTGTGTTCCACAGAAGTCCTGTAGGTTTTCAACAACATGAGGTTGAGCAAATCATCACAGATTTAACATTTTTGGGGTAAACTTTCCCTTAAAGACAAACTGATACTGATACTGCCAGGATAGATATTTTTACTAAGAAATACATTCAGTCATTCATGAGTGCTGCTGCATATTCTTAGTACCGACTTGGTTGGAAAAATGCCAAATATTTTAACATCTTACTCTGTAATAAGATGCCTGTTAACAGAGAAGCTATAATGCAAAGCAGACTCTCAAATGATGTGCATTCGTTGATGTCACCAAATTACCTTATATTTGCATGTTTATGTTGCTCTCTTATGGATGACTCCCCCAGTAGCTATATTAATATAGACACCACACCCGTGTTTATCTTTCCTGCACAGGGTTTAGAAATGTAATTATGGCTCAGGCGGTGACATTTTTGTCATTTCGCCTCTGAGTGGCTGATAGCATAATGAACAAGCTAAGATTATCTTTAGGCTTTTCACCAAATCTGCAGGCCCAGTGTAAACAGTGTACATTTTCATATTATATAAACTCGAATATGTTGAGCAAGTGCGCTAGAGTTCTAAAATGTGGAGTTTCTTGTTATATAATATAATGAACAGTAACCTGGATCTCTCGATAGAACAGCATATGACAGTATTAACATTGCCTTGAACATCATAAAAGGATTTAAGCCTTATATAATATTGTGGAGATTATCTGGTTATGGTGTTTTGTTGAACAAATTCACATTTCCAGCACCAAAATTACATGTTTGGACAATGATATAATGTTAATCCTTTGAATTACAGTATATACTTGAGTTGGCCACATTACATGAGGATAGTAGGCCTAACTAAAAGAAAAACATCTGAAATGTGTTTCAGGTGATCAGGACTGACATCTGTTATTTTACATAAGGAAAAAAAGACCAGTGCACAAAATGAAAATTGTCATACTCATTGTCATGTTCATCCAAACCTGTTTGACTTTCGTTCTGTGGTTCTTTTGAGGAACTATGCTTTTTTGTGTTTACATTAATACCTTGGCAAGAATTTAAACTAAAAATACATTCAGTCATTCACATGTTGACACATTCACGTGTGTTACCGCAAGGAGCTTCACAGAGCACATATGCAAATGTACACATGAACGTTTGAAAGCAACAAGTTGTCAGTCAAATAGCCTTCAAGTAGCAAACTGAATTGATACCCAATACTGCCGATACCAGAAATATTTTTTTCTAAAAGGGATAGTTCACCCAAAAAAGTTTAAAATTTTGTCATTGAGTTTACTCATCCTAATTCCAAACCTAAATGGCTTTCCTCTGCTGAACATATTTTAAAAATGTATATATTCTTGTGTTGGTCACATTACATTGGAATTGGAAAAAAAAAAAAAACATCTGAAATGCCTCTCAGGTGATGAGGAGTGACATCTCTGTTATTTTTTAGAAAAAAGGGCTTTACACTCGACCTGTGGTGTAGTTGACCCAAAAATTTAAATTGTTATAATTTGTTCACCTTCATGTCAGTCCAAACCTGTATGACTTTCTGTCTTCTATGGATCTTTTGAGATTTTGAGAGGTTTGGTTCATTTGTGTTCCCCAGAAAGAAAGTCATGCATATTTGGAATGACATGATGACAAAGTCTTTGGTTTTGAGGGAACTATGCCTTTTTGTGTCTAGATTAATACCTCATTAAGACATTTTTACTTATTTATTTCGAACAAAACACAATATAAAACAAAATATATAAACACAACAAATTGTTGCCAAACCAAGGAGAAACCACGTCCCAAAGACGCTATACATTACAAAGTGTCCGAAAAGGAGTGGGATGAAGCAAAAGCTTATTATTTTTCCCACCCCCTATGCAATTCCATAACGTTCCAGTATATCTTTTTAATATATTACATCAGTCCCTGTATTATTTTTATATATTCCTCACAAATTAACAAAATCCACAATAACTAAACCCCAACCACATGGTTTTCATCCAAAACAACCAATCCTTCTATAATCACCTATCACAATCAACCTTATAACCCCCACAACCCTCACAATCACCCTATACATCCACATATCCTTTTAATAAAGTGTTTTAATACAACGTTTTAAACTGCTTAATATTTATACAATGCTTTAACACCTGCTCCAAACCATTCCACAACCGCACCCCACAAACAGAGATGCACATACTTTTTAAGGTTGTTCTTATATTAATCTTTTTAAAGTTTAACTCTTCCCTCAAGTTATAACCACCCTGCCTTTCCAGAAATATGTTTTGCAAGTTTCCCGGAAGTAACTTATTTCTTGACCTGAACATAACTTGTGCAGTTTTAAATTTAACCAAATCAATGAACTTCAATATATTAGACTGTAAAAGTAATAAATTTCTCTGTTCCAGATATCCCACATTATTAATAATTCTGATTGCTCTCTTTTATAATATACTTATTGATTGTAAATTAGTTTTGTAGGTATTTCCCCAAATTTCCACTAATACATTATAATTTACTAATACAGTCAGTCATTCAACTGTTGCTGCATTCACATGCATTACTGCAAGGAGCAAGTACTCTTCAAAGAGCACATACACAAATATGCATGTAAAAGTTTAAAAGCAGCCAGTTGTCATTCAGACAGCCAAAACTGTCAAGTTGATTTGGTACTCAGTACTATACTTTAGAAAGATTTTTTTCTCAGTACTGACTTTCTTAGTAATGACACCAAAAAAAGAAAAGAGCAGTCTGTCGTGATTTACAAACATGAATGACTTTCTTTTGCTGAAAATAAAAGAACATATTTTGACATATATATAATCAAGTTGGCCACTTTACATGTGCATAGTAATTTACAACAAAACTTCTGTAATGCTTTTCAGATTATCAGAAATGACATCTCTGTAAAAAAGGCTTTTACACTAGACTCATTCCAGGTTGTACAATAGAAACCCTTGTTCACTTTGAAAGTTGCATTTAGGTTATGATGAAAGCGAATCAGCTTCCACTTTGACCACCACTAAACCTTTCCCCACATGATCCCGTTGAACTTTTTTCCATGCACGTTAGGTTCCAATGTCATTTGAAGAAACATCAAGCCACCCCCTCCAATCCCCTCTTTGAACTAGAGCCCTGTTTCCTGAAAGTGTATGACCCAGATTCATCCTTCTTATTTCCATTTCTCTGATGTTTTTGTAGTGTGCCGAGCCCATGTACAGGCAGTTGTTGTTTCTAATGTTTCAAGGCAACAGAGTAGTCCCTTGAGCATAGAGTCATTTACTTTAAAAATGTATCCTCTAAGCAGAGAGGAACTCAAAGGCAGGGTAATAAATGCAGCATGCCTCCCTCGCCATGCGCCGATATTTAATCAGCATCAACAGGCTGCTGAGAGCACTCCACCGAAGTAAGTGCCCTCGGAATTTATTTGTTTCTTAAATTGGATGAGTCCTAAGTGTCTGTGGTTTAACATCATAACTAATTGGCCCTGGTGGTTTATCGCATGCGCGTGTGTCTCTGATTTAAACAAAGACCCAGATTAGTGACTCTTACGGAGTGGCTGCAGCCCCATTAGAAAACATTGCTATGTATGATTGGGGTTAAAAATATATGGATGTTAGAACACGTGTGTAAATCCCTGTGCTGTATTTGTGTTTGCTGCTTTAGTTAACCACACTAGCATTTTGCCAGCTTCTCACATGGCATCAGGGGACATGTAATCTCAGAAGTGGGCATTAATGTCCTTAGGTGTCGACCCCTTTCCACCCTTTTAACCCGCTCTCCTCCACCTCTCCGCTGGAAGCTCGCCAACCATTAATTAAAGGCCCTTATTAAAGCTCTGCAAGTCCTCTAACTGGTTGTGTGAGTGATCACCCTCAGCCTGGGGTCACTTTTTTGCCTCTGTGTGGGGGAATATATTTAGAATTGTGCTGAGTCAAGGCCGTCGAGAGGAAGTGGTATAATATGATCAGGAAATAAGCCCTACAGCAGCTAGAAGTGACTCGGCTCTCCTTATTAACGGAGAAGCGATTCAGGGATGCGGAACGCCCAGCGGCCTCACTCGTGAATGGACATTAGTATGCGTGTGGGAATCAGCACAGAATTTCCTGAAAGCACTCTTCTTCTGTTAATATCAGCAAGACCACGCAAAGCGTGGATAATCCATCCTCAAAGAATCCTCCTCTTATATGTTTTTACGAAAAACTTCTTAGTATCTCTCCTGAGGCTAAACACAAAAGAATTGTGATTACTGTAAACTATTTGCAGCTGGAAAGTTGGCAAGAAGTCTTCAACTTTGTGAGCGTAGATCACAGACCACATGGAATGTATTTTGTATTCAATTTCGGCTTCAGAGAAGAAGATTTGTGGTTTATAGTCGTTGTAAAGCTTTAGGGGAAATTGAATTACATGGAACAACAACAGTAAACTGGATGGGTTTTTATCTTCAGCACAATTTTTATCTTGCTACAGAAGATCTGCCACACTTACAAAGCTGCCATTGACTGTAATTGTTCTCAGGCATTCGCTCCTGTATTACTACAGAAATTCAATCAATTATAACAAGGGCCTTTTAAATATTCTTGCTTTTTATAGAAAAAGTCTGTTTGAATCTGAACGAATAAATCTGTAAATATGACCTCTTTTTTTCAATATGAAATTGTAAGGCAGGCACCTGAAAAGGTCACTGTTCTATAACAAGCGTTATTCAGAATAGGAACAATAACCTTGGAAAAGACTTTAAGCCCTAAAGATGAGATGTCGTTATAGTAAGGCCAAGCATGGTGTCATTAATCACAGGGTCTCGGGACCTGTCAGCATTGTGCGTTTCTCAGGTTGAGTTATTAAAGAAGATAACAGGGGTGAGTGCTTTCTCTACCTCAGGGTTTTGTCCTATTTCTGGATTTTAAATTCCCACTTTCAGTTTGATACTGTAATATGGATGACTTACATTAAATATTAGAGTATGAATAGGGCAAGTGTCTAGGTTTGTGAAATTGCTTTGTCTTAATAGTAAAATATGAAGGTGATGGTAGCAGTTAAACCAATTACTTCACCTTAAGTTTTATTGTCAGTGTATTGGTTTTCTTTATAAAATAACTTCCCCAGGTTTTTTTTTCATATTGATTTTAGTCGTATTCTATTTACTTTACATAAAGTTATTCATATAGCATATACAACATATTTAGAATAAAATAATGTACATTTTAATGAGCACATGTTATGATTGTATCCCTAAACAGACTTTCAGTGTATTCTGTAATGGTAAAGATTCATTTTATGGTTGGTGTTGATTAACTGAGAAATGTAGTAAATTCTATAAGGCTGTCGCGTTCCGTCGATTTTATTCGACTATTTGATTTTTTTTCAATCCTTGACTTAATTTTGCTTACGTCGACTAACCGGCAAAATACCGGAAGGGGCGCATTTCACGGACGAGAATCCATAAAACACATTATAAGACTGTTTTCCAAGGCTGCATGATATATTAAACCCATTTAAAAATCATAATTAAGCATAATTGTGAATTCACAAACGCTACAATTTAATTAAATAATTATATGCAATGCAGTTCTAATACAATATATGCGCTTTAATTATTTACATGGGTGTAGGTTAAGTACGTGCATCACAGCGTTCACAGTAGTTTCACAGGAACTGTTACCATTTACATGTGTGGAGCGTCTCAAACTCCATCTCTGCATGTTGTTGTGAGTTTGGGTTTATTATAACGTATCATTCATCTAGGAACGCAACGTGCGGCATTTCATCAGATTTTTAAGGTAAATCATTTATAAATCTACGCAAACACAGGAGAGTACATCGCTGTTTCAAAATAAAAGCTCAAACCCTCACAGTTTACACTAGGGTTGCTCAAATCTTGCCCTGGAGGGACCAATACGCTGCAGAGTTTAGCCCAACCCTGATCAAACTCACCTATCTGTGATTTTCTAATGATCCTGAAGACGTTGATTGGCATGCTCAGGTGTGTTTGATTAGGGTTAGAGCTAAACTCTGCAGGAAAATGGATCTCGTGGGCCAGATTTGAGGATCCCTGGTTTACACGTTTTGATGTCCACATATTCATTTAATTACAGTGGCTATAGCATTTCTGACCTAAAGAAATGGACATTTGAATTAAATGGTGCTTGGTCAATATTAAACAAGGGTTAGATCGCACAGTAATGTGTAAAAACAATCGTCAGGCCATCGGCGCCCCCTGCAGGCCTTTGTTGCAATGCGTAATGTACATTAGCTCTATTGTTTATAATACATTATGTATTTTAACAGTTTTGTTCAATAAAACCATATGATTTCTTGCTTTTGATACTTTATTTGAACTAATTATTATTGCCTCATTGCTATTATATATGTATATAAGTCATTTTAAAGGCTATTGTTCACTTACATCTATTTTATTACCACACACAAAATATATATATATATATATATATATATATAATTATGGGGTCGTATGAAATCCGTTTTATTTCCAAATTCATTTTTTTTCCATTTTCCATTTATTTTTGATTATAATTTTATTATTAGTAGACTAGAACTTTATGTAACTATTGTCATTCTTACACTATAATACTGAACTTTGATTACTGTGATTTGGACTATGAGATGGACACTTGCTTCTTGCACTCTATGTTGCACTTTACTTTGCTTTAAAAGGGTCATATGATGCGATTTCAAGTTTTCCTTTCTCTTTGGAGTGTTGCAAGCTGATTGTGCATAGATAAAATCCCTGAAGTTGCAAAGACTAAAGTCTCAAAACCAAAGCGATATTCTTTATCAAAGTTAAGACTCTGCCACGCCCCCCTGAAACTGCTCATTCAAACACGCCCTCACATGTCTACATCACGATGTGGAAATATTTGCGTAATGCTGCCCAAATGTTCATGCAAAGAAAGAAGGTGTGGTTTCAGTAACTGCAGTAGTGTTGAAGCAGCCATGAGAGGGAGACGCTGTGTGTTTCTATGCGAAAGCAAAAGCACTTTATTTGGACTTCTGAAAGTATATGCATTTAGGAATCACTAAGATTACTCACAACAAAACAGCACAACCCAAATGTTATGACAATGCATTTTATGGACAACCGTTTCGTGAACCAAGGAGAGGAGGTAATTCTGACTTTGCTATGACAATCTGGCGCTTCTGAGTCAGCGACTGTAAGTATGTTTTGTTGTTAGTTTAAGTATTTGCTACTGACTGTTCTAATGCAGAGTTGTGTGTGTGTGTGTGTGTGTGTGAGAGAGAGAGAGAGAGAGAGAGAGAGAGAGGGTCACATCTCAGCACATCAGCTATCTTAATCGCGGCTTGTGTGTGTGTGAGAGAGAGAGAGACGGTCACATCACAGCGTAGTGTACAGCCCGTTAGAATTCGTCTTAACCGCGGCTTGTGTGCAAACACATACGAGCTTCATCACTGTGTCTGTCACGCGACTCTGTCCCCTCTCGGGCTTGAACTGATGGTAAAACTAACCACATTATTAACTGTTTTTACTTTAATTTTGAAGCTGAAGCTCGCGATTATGGAAAGGGGCATTACATTTACAACGCAGCTTGTGATGTTCGGCCAATCAGAGCAGACTGTGCTTATTGGAAGGAGGGACTTTGTAATAGAAAAGGATTTAATAGAAATTTGGATTTAATTTGGTTTGATAAAATATAGTTTAATAAAATATTCTTAAGTAAAATAGTTTATTTTTTTTGCGGGAAATTAATCGTTTAGATTAATCGATTAATTGATAAATTAGTCGATAGATTAATCGAAATAAAACTAGTCGTTAGTGGCAGCCCTAAAATTCTATTTCATGAAGATTCGTTTCAGAAGAATGTAAGCCTGCGACATGAACTGCATAATAAGCATGTGACACGATTGAATTGGCAGCATTTCTTATAGGTCTTTGGCCTCCAACCTTCAACAAATGGAGGTTATTTTGTGTAAATATTAATGCTACCAACCATGAAAAAGGAATAAATCAGTTTTGAGATGGAGCTTTTGATTAGAAACAGCAGAGGAACTTTTTTCCATTTGTTGAATATAAATATTTAAGTAATAAGGTGAAATATGACATGCAATATTGTGAATATAGTCATAGCTAAAGGGCGTTTTACATAATAGTTGTTGCTGTATTGTGGATTTCAGCATCAATCAAATGCTGTATTAACCCACATTTTTAAACCCATCTGTAATTATGATAAAAAATTGTATTAGAATGCACACAACATTGTTTCACCTGCTTTCTTTTCTGTTTTACAGACAAATTTATAGATTTACTCTGTAATGTGAATGATTTTTATGGTCTTAATGTGTTATCACTAGGGGTGCTCCGATAGGGATTTTTGAGGCCGATCATCGATAGCCGATCACAGAAAGCAGTATCTACCGATACCAATCACCGATACCGATCTTTTTAAAGCCTTCTTTTTATTATGTAGAATTATTTATAGTGATACTCCAATCATGATTTTTAGACATTTATTCAGGGCCTGAATTTAATTTTTGAGAATGAATTCCCCTCTTAGGTGACTCTTGTGAGAGGGGATTTTTTTAATTTGAGGGTGGAGGGGGCATTTATTAGAAATTTTTCAAAAATATTTATCTCACCTAAATGTTTGATCATGCTGTGCATTTTTGTTTTTACAATCGTGCAAGAACTTACACACAGCACAAGCCTGATTTTGTGAGCTGTATATGAGGTGGCCTTTTATGCCAGGTTCACACATAGGCCTACTCCGTTTGCAGTGTGTATGTGTGTGGTGCAGAAGCAGCACTGACTGTGCTTTCACACAGGAGTCTGCAACTGATCTGTGGCTGTTTACCACAAACACAACATTTATCCATTATTTTGATTTCAATTCCAAACATTGTCACAGAAAATGCTTTTTGTGATATTTTTTTTACACAGTACAGTAATACAGTCTTTCATAGATGTGTTTAAACACAATAAATATAAGCAAAGCAACATTATTCAATGCTTTTTACTTTTGCGTTTACTTCTAGATTTATATATTAAGTTGCTCAAGTGCCAAAACATTTAAACTACTTTTCTTATGTTATCACAAACTTACCATTGACAGAAACAGTCAGCTCTACTGCCTTTCCTTTTGCATTTAAATCTTTATTACAAGCAATCCTGCGGTTCATAAAGAACTTTGTATTTCTACCTCCAAGAGTACCATTTATCATTGCCTTATCTATGTCACGAATCCGGTCCGTGGTCTTTTCTCCAACTGCCACAAGAGGTCGCCTCTCCATCATATTGGCTCTCACACCACACAGACTGTCATATAATAACCTGGACTGCATTTCCCAGCATTCAAGTACACACAGCTGTCTCAATCACACGCTCACACCTGAGAACCATCACACAATCACACACCCTACGTAAACCATGGACTTCCTCTTCCTCTCGGCCAAGTATTGTATTGCATTTATCACTCCCCTAGTGTTAGCTGCCTTACCGAGCCATTCTGTGTTTTTCTGTTTAATTCCAGTATTGTTCTCCATTTATAACTCTCCTAGTTTTAGCTGCGATACGGAACCCACTTTGTTGTCATAGTCTTGCCTTGTGTGTTTTTCTAGTGTTTTGATTCTTGCCCGCGTTTCCTGGATTTACCCCTTTGCCTGGCCATTTGGACTCTGTTTGCACCTCTCTTGGACTACTGCTCGTATACCTGGATTATCTCTCTGCCTTGCCCTGTTGGATATTGTTCGCCGATCGTCGACTCTCGCTAGCCCTAGGATTGCTCTGTGTCTTGCCCGTACCATATCTGTTTGCCGTTGCAAATAGATGTGAACCTGGCGTTATGTGTGTGTGTGTGTGTGTGTGCGCGGTCTCCAGGAGAGCGTGTGAGCGCTGAATGGTTTAAACACTGGCAAGAATTAAAAAGAAATGCTATTTATAAACTATAGTGACGACGCGACCCTGCCTCAATTGTGCAAGTGACACTTTCTGTCAACTGTTCAGCATGCAGCTCGCTTATAGTGCATTTTGAGAGAGAAAGAGAGAGAGCACGCAGTGATTCACTCACGCTGTTTGTGAAATAAGGTTTTCAAATTACTTCATAAGTTATTTAATGAAGAAATATGAATTGTACCTCACCTTCAGCATTATAATTATTTCACCCGTGCTAGACAAAGACTGAGACGGTGCGCTGCATGTCGTGCCAAATCTCTCACAACAGGCGTGTCATCAGCTTGAGATAGTTTTTTTTTTTTTAGATCGGCCTTTATAGAGACCGCCGATCAAACATCCCCAGGCGATTATCGGCCGATAGTGATCGGTACCCGATCAATCGGAGCACCCCTAGTTATCACTTTTGTGACATTGATTTAAAGCTGATGTAGTTGAGAGTAGATCAGTGTTTTTTTTTTTGGGGGGGGGGGGAGTTCGTTCTGGCAATACCACATTTAATAAAATAACAAATACAGTTTTGAAAAGTTTTCATTACAACAAAATTATAGATTAACTTTACAGAGCTTCTATGGAGCGTTATAAGATCATTACTTCATCATCAGTTGGCTATTTAACATGTTATTTGATTTTTACACACGGTTTTTGTGTGCTTTGTGCTAATTTTGGCATCCTGGAGTAGGTCAGATAAATTCAAAGCCCAGAGACACTAGTCATTTTCCCAGGTGGATTTGATGGTCCCCTTTGACAGCTGGTAATCCTGAGTCATGCTAGGACAGCTATCTAGCTGACCTGTATATTCCGCTGCTACATCACTCATAGTCTGTCACCTGTGGTGTAAATACCCATTTAGACTGGGTATGAGGTTTCATGCTGACTGATTTTCCTCAGATTTCCTCACACAAATGGGTGTCTTCACTAAAAGGATTTCAAAACCTGACCTGGATATTTTGATGCTGTAATTACAGTATACCTTTCACTGAAGTCATATGTCTAACACATGGCATAACCCTGAAGAGCTTTTAGTTTTTTTTGTTGTGATTTAAGCATGTAAGATGCATTTGTTTTGCAACAAAGGTTAGGATAATGTCTTTATGATTAAGATAAACCTCTCTTGTAATTATCTATGTGTATGTATACAATTATCCTAAGGGACAGAAAAGTCTAGAAACTGCAATACATTGTCTTTTTTTGTGTACAATACAATTTTTTTTTTCAAAGCATGTTTCTTTGAACAAAGTTTAAATGATAGCATTTTAATTGAAATATAAAATAAATATCTCATCATGATGGGATGTGAAATATAAAGACACTAAACAAATCAGACATTCTTTGTTGCCAAATCGTTTATTGCTGATTATGCATCAGGGAATCAAGCCAGTGACTAAATTTTCAACTTCACACACTTACTCTTAGTAGCATAAAGATCAACTGTTATGTAAAATGTGATTTAAATTATATAGAGAAAGGAGTAAAGAATACTTCTTTATAATCTCTCCAAGTTCAGCGCATGGTTAAAAGAGTCTATCAGTGGTTTGAGTTCAGCACTTTTGCACAAATCTCTAATTATAATCTACACTGCACAATGAGTCTCTTATTTGCATTGTGTTTGCACTAGTTACAATGAAAGCATTTGTGAGAGTGCAAAAAAATGTGTTGCAATGCAGAGATCATTGAATTTGTGTGTCTACAATGCTCAGAGCAGCAACCTTTTATGCAACAGGAGATCTAAATATAATGTGGTAATAAACACTTCTAAGAAGTAATCAGTCTTGCAGCTGTAATAATAAAGACATAGTAAAAGTTTTCAAAAGAGTTCCACTTCTTACATTGAGTTACATTGAAGTGTTAAAAGAGACTCGCTTATTTAACCAGAGTGTTCAAATCAGAGGCCTAAAATCATCTTAGAAAATGGCCGGTTATTTCTATCAGGTTTTTGACATAAAAATCCTAATAACATTGTAATTACACAGCAGGAAACATTTTAAAATCTTCATGAACCCTTTAAAAAAATAGGCCTAATAGTGATCCAAAACTTTATAGTCCATATATACAGTATATATATATGGACTATAAAGTGTTGGATCACTATGTACAGTATATATATATATATATATATATACATAGGATAAAACTACCGTACTTGTACTATGTATTCCTGCAGAAACCTAAATGTTTTCCTTTCCTTCTTTACCGACCATAACACCTCTGAAACCACGCGAGCTTGTTTCCTCACTAATCTTTACGGACACCACTGCTGTAGCCTTGCCATGAGCTGTGGTACCAGTCAACAAGTTGTTAAAGCAAGTGTTTTTACTGTGAGGAGTCAGGAACAGAAACTAGCACCTCACACAGACACTGAGGGTGGGATGGTGTGAAAGAAAAACTTTAAATTGGGTGATATAAAGCACTGAAAATTTCGAAGTCAGACTTGCATTTGTGTTCTGGACAGAAGTGTTCTCTACTTTTAAACATCTCACAAAATCATCAAATACTTCTCATACAAATATCTTATATCAGAGAGAGAAAGCCATTTTTATTCATGGCAAGTTTTCTTCCCGCTTGCGTGAGATGACCCTGTATTCCATTTCAATAATGGATAAAACAAACAGACATACACAAACAAACCTTTCTGCTCACTGTATGATTCCTGATTGTCAAGATTTTGTATTTAATTAAAAAAAAAAAAAAAATTCACATCCGGTGCTTTGAAACATCAAAAGCTGATATAACGTGCACCTTTTGGAGTGTTAATGTCTAAGCAAACAGGAAGCAGCTCAAACTCAGACAAAGTGTCTTGCTGCAAACGCTGCTTTGATCTCCTTTTAAAAACCTTCACTTGTCCTCTCACTGTTCCACTGCTCAGGAACAAAGGCTTTACTCTGGCATAAACATATATTTGTGTGTACGGTGAAGTCCAAAAATCTGAAACCACATTGACAGTATGGGATTAGAAATTAAATTTAAACATGGAAATGTGCATTCATTCATTCATTCATTCAATCATGCACTCATGAATAAATAAAGTGTCAGTGTTAGTGCCGATGCATTACAAACAAGTCGTGTTGCATTCCAAGTCTTCTGAAGCCATTCAAAGTCTTTATGCGAAGAAGAGAGTAAAACATAAGGTTTTAATCGCTGAAAATAATCCCGCTCCATTAACGCGCTCACATCTCATTCAAAAGCATACTCCCGTCCCGTAGCATGACGCAATCGGTCATGAGACACACAAGAGCCAATAGCATTTCACAACCAAGGCTGACATATGGCTGCTTCTGGTGGCATTTTTTGAATTCGCGTACACACAGGAAGAGCTTTACGGCGGACGGAGAAGGCGATCGCGTCTATTCCTCTCACAAATAAATTGCTTTGCCTCGGAAGACTTGGAATATTAATACTTTTTGAAAAAATTATTATGGTAGTTGTATCTGCCTGTTATATCTTGTGTTTTATTGACAAGTGGTAGGTTGGGTTACGTGCTCATAAATGTGTAATATAAATAAAACTGTTGTGACTGTTTACATTGAACCCCCCCCCCCCCCCGATATATATGCAACAATGGTAATATTATTACCCAAAATAGCCTATAATTTGACAATAAAATTCCCAATACCTTTTGTGTCAGCATATTGACGCCAAAAGTTTCTTATAGGGGGGGCCCTGCAAGTCGAAAAATTACGCTGTAGGGGTACCTTGAGCATCAAAAAGCAACGCCAAGTGGTCCTGGCCAAGCTTCAATATGTGACGATTTGGGAGTGAGAACGTGTTGACATATAACATTTTTTCTCCTTGGGCATCCTGAGTTGGAGTCCCTGCTTGTTGACCATTCCCAGTCTCGTCCCCCCTCTTTCTCCCACTTCACTTCCTGTCTGCTCATTGTCCTATCATAATAAAGCACCAAAAATAAATCTTAAAAGAAGTTTGGGGTCAGTAAGGCTACGTTCACTGCAGGTAAATGTGGCCCAAATCCGATTTTTTTGCTCATACGTGACTCTGATCTGTTGTTCTTATGACGGTGTGAACAGCACAAACCACATGGAATCTGATCTTTTCAATTCCGATTTGTGCCACTTTCATATGTGGTGCTAAATCCGATACAGGTCAAACATTTTGCAATGTGATTGCCGTCTGAACAGTCATATCGGAATTCATGCGACATTTATGTCACTCTAGATCAACATTCGTCACAATTCTGTGGTCATGGGAGTGAGTCACTTCAAAGATTTTACATACCTAAAGTTATCAAGACAGTTTCGACAGGTAGTCAGTAAAAGTACAGTGATGTGTCAAAACTCATAATAATTACAGTAACACTTTATTTTAGGGTCTCTAATTTATTTGTACTAATTAAGCACATATCAATGCCTTATTCTACATCCCTAATCCTACCCAATACCTAAACTTAACAACTACCTTACTAACTATTAATAAGCAGCAAATTAGGAATTTATTGAGGGAAAAGTCATAGTTAAAAGTGAATAAGTGTTCCTTATTCTAAAGTGTTACCATAATTACAATGACAACTCTCTGTAAAAGCAAAACATGAGGACTCGTATCATAAAAGTTTCAAAACTACTTTATTTTGTCACACCTTTGTTTTTATTTTTCATATTTCCTGCTTATAATTTCGCTGGCTTCTGCAGCAGGTCACACTATAAATAAACGCATATTCTCTTGCTTTATCTCCTCCGTGTTTACGTCCATATGACAGTGCGCTGTGCAAGTGTTTACCTCGGAATTGGGCTACTTTTTCCACTGTTGCCGCCGGTTGGAACATGATTGGGCTAGTTTTGGACTAATTTTGAGAAGCAATTGGGCGGATTTTGTTGTGAAAACCTGGGAACCCTGTTCGTATCGTTCTTTTCCTCATGCAGGTCAGTTCAGAACCATCATCTCTTCACATTGGAAATCTGATATTGGCCACATTGAAAACAACAATGTGACCAGCTATACAAAAAAACAAAAACAAAAATGGAATAGAGCACTAAGGCTTGCAGTGTGAACATAGCCTTATGCCAAAGCTATTTTTATTTCAGTAAGTCATTACTCTGTTTCTGTATTCAAATTCTGTAAAGTTTGGAAATGTTATCACAATTTCAAATAACAATTTTAATATACTCCAGTCTTCAGGGACATTCTAATATGCTGATTTGCTGCTCAAGAAATAATTCTTATTATTACCAGTGCTGAAGATCAGTTCATGGATCTGTGATAACAGCATTTACATAACAAAAGTATATGTTTGGATATCTTATTGGCAAGGTAAAATGTTGTACCTTCTTTTAGTTTTAAATAATTAAAATGTTTCGAGGTGAAAGAATAAGCTGTATTTTGTAGATATGTGTTCTTGGGTGGTTTTAAAGCCAAAATGGATTGGTAAATACATTTGGCTCAAATTATATCTCAGTTCCATGCATGTTGGAAAAGCGTCCGTCTTCCGAATGTCTTTTAAAAAATAGCAGATGGGGGTTCTGATTTTAGAAGTGTTTCACCGGAACTTCTAATAATGATTAACTTAAAGTAAGTGATCATGTTCTGAAGTAAGATGATCATTTGAGGTGCTGCAGTTACATATGGAGACGTCAAAGCCACTAGAGCATGTGCTCATTACTGAGTGTGCCCTGAGGCATATCTTCTCACTATATGCTGTGAATGAAGGTTCCTCTTTCCCTCTGTGCTAGCAGGGAGGCACTGGTCCTCATTGCGCTGTTCTCATGCTGAGTTGCTTTGTTTCAGCAAGGCCACATATCCCTAAGAGCCACACATACCTGCACAAGCCTGTATATTTACAAAAAACTGTATGTCAGCGTCTCTAGATTTTATTAATAGATAAACATACTAAGCCGTGAATGGAAACCCCCTTTGTTGTTGTTCGTCACTCAGTTTTAACCCGTAGCCCTCTTAATCAGATTAGTTTAGGATTAATCTCCAGAAATCTGCACCACTTTCACTCATTCCCTGATCTATGTTGAAGTTTATTCTGCAACTTAACAGTGTCCTAGAAGGTTAAAACTATGTGAACTTGGGACTTGGCAGTCACACCTGTTATGGTTGTCAGTGCCAGTCACTGACTGTGTGTGCTTGTGTTGCTCTGCATACAAGCATGCGTGACAGTTGCACATGTATGATCCATTTTTGAAATCTTGAACATGAATAATGCATTAGAAAGGCAATTATAAACCAGTTTTATTTTGCAATAAAACACTGTTAAAATATAATGAACACACTTTCATTTCGGTGTTGTCAAAGGTGCTCATGCCACAAAGCTGCTTTTTTTGTGGAGAAAGGCTTTTTAGAAATAAAATCCAAGCAGCATAAAGTAATAAAGTGCTCTGTAATAACAAGAAAGCGCAATATTGGGGCTCTTGCGCTCAGATCACAGATGCGGTTCAGCTTGAAGTCAAAGGAGTTGGAACAGTGAGACACTTGAACAGAAAAAAAAAAGCGAAACAGAAAAGTCGAGAAGAGGCTGAGCACAGCGTGTTTAAACGCACAGGCAAAAAGCTTTTCAGCTGTTGTTGAACTCTACATTCAGATGGGCTAATTAGATTTTCAAAGCTCACAGTGTGGCATATTTGCCTCTAATCAAAATCATTCAACATATCAGTCTGTGTTGATATTCTATGCAGCAGCCATTACTGTCAGAGGTAATGATGTGATCACAGAGAGTGGAGCCACGCTCACTATCTTTTGCACGTATCCCTATCTTTATCCAACGATATGACTGTCTTTGCATTAAATTGCAAATCTGAAGCCAGATGCCTCGTCATGTTTTTGTAAAAGAAATAGCAGCACTGATATCAGCATGTATAGCTTTATTTCTGGTCTCATGTAGCCAGAGTTTGACATACAGTCTGGTCGACATTGCAATATATTCATGTCAAGAACTGGCCACTTAGAAAGGATACTTTTGTTTTTATGTGATAATATCATGATTATGTGATTAAATCAAAAATCAATTATATGTGATTAACTCAGTAAAGGCTGGAAAGACAACTCCAGAAGATTTGTAGAAAAACTACAAATAGTTCTAGTCAGTGGGGCTTGTTCTAGCAAACATATACACAGTTTGAAATTGTGTAGAGATAGTGTCAGGCAGTATATTTAATCTTCACAATTTATTCACCGTGAATTTACAGGTGATATAAAATTATTAAAAAAAATATTTAATTTTAATTATTTATTTTCTTGAATTGTTTATCATCACACAGATGTTTTTCTTTATAAACATGTTGAAATATAATTGTTCTTTATCTTTTAGTACAAATGAGTACAGTAAAAACATGTTTTAGTTCTTATACTACTGTTCAAACCTTTCTTTCTTTCTTCTTCAACCAGCACACATTAAACATAAAAAGTGACAGTAAAGGCAGTTCATGTATGTTGCATGATTTATAAAGATTGATATTTCAAGGATGGAATCACAGATGTTGGAACAATAATCTTGTGCTGGAATAATAACATATGTCCCAAAAGTAGTGTTTTTACTGTATCACTGTATCAAATATATGCAGCCTTGGTGAGCATGGTGGAGGTACTTACATTATTTTTTACAAAACAAAAACAAACACACATCTCACCAACCGTAAACTACTGAACGGTTGTGTACTTTAAATATTTTGCATCTGCTTTGCAACCATGGCTTCAATAAAATAGGGTAAACGTACCTATTAAGCTCACGTACCCATTAAGCACACTTCCATTTTTGAGATCAGATTATAAAAAGAAAAAGTAATTTATTATCCTACTTGATGTCTTAACCAATTGATGCGTTTGTTACTATATCTGTAATTTCAAGTCAATCAGATCATTGCACGCTGAGATATGAGTCTCCAGATATTCACACTGTCTGGCGGCCATTTTGAAAGCTGTCTAAAAACTTTCACCAAAAGAGGAGCCCCATATATGTGCATTTTTTTAGATGTTTAAGCCTTTATTTTGGGTAAGTATCACTACTTATCGTACTGTGCAGACTTTTGCATAATAGAAACCTGGAACTTGGATGTGGGATATAATTACATTAGATAGTTTTAGCAACATAGCACAGATGCTACAGAACACAGTTAGCTGACTAGCTGTATAAGATTGTGTGCTACGCTAACATATTACGTCACAGGCATTTCTGGCTTGTACTTTTACATCCATAAAATTATAAATTGACAGTTTATTGCTGGTCTGTCATTTTATAGTGCTGTAATTTTTAAAGATTTCATATTATTTTAAGGTGAGCTTAAAGGGTACACTACTATGAAAATCTCCCAGCTTCAGTGTGCCATCAATAAGAAAAAGTATAATTTCATAGATCTTGTTAATAATAGTTGTTCATAGGGATGCGTGGTATATCGGTACTGGAAAAGTACCAGTATATATTATATTTCAAACGGTACGATATCATAATTTTGCTCAATTCAGTATTTCATACGCTACAGTTGCGAAATGCACCTGTAGTTGGCAGTGCTTCCCAAATTGCTGCGCAACTGCTAAAATGTGACAACAGAACAACGCGATGAATCAAACAGATTAAACTCGATCAACGAACCCGAAATTAATAAAACAAAGAGAACAGTAGACGTGAAATATGACATTACACTGGATACAAAACAGATGACAAAGGTGAACAAACTGACCTTACTGCACCTGTATGCAAGCGTTGATATAGGCCTAAATCATGTTGACAAAGGAACACATCAAATCTTTTTAAGCATTTGTCGCTTGCTCATACTGATCTTTTTAGAGAATTAAGAGATCGACAAGTGAGTGCATCATTCATAAATTCAGATTTAATTTGAACTTTTATTTACAACTGATCAATGCACATACAGATGTGATACAGTAAGATCAAACGTGTGTGTGTGACTCAAAGTTTTGGTCACGTAATATATGCACTTGCATTTCATACAATCAAATATTCATTGGATTTGAATTGAGCAAGAGTTTTGCTATATTCATTTTAGTATCAATGATATGAAGGGAATGTTTCTGATGCGCTGCCGACCGCTAATATGAAGCAGCCGAAAGTGTGAGATATATATTTAATGCTTTAATTTTCTTTGGCTGAGTCTGAAATCTGAAAACAATCTGAGAGAGAGAGAAATAATAACGTGATTTTGAATATTACTTTGACTGTTAGAATAACACTTTACAATAAAGCAACATTTGTTGCATTAATTGCGCAACTTCTGTTTTTTCTTCAAACTCAGTCAAAATGTAACCTATGTTCCCGATAGTTTTTTTTGTTACATTTTAAGACATTTAGTTTGCACTGAAAAGGTAAGAAGCTTTGAATATATTTTCATCTTATTACTTCAGTTAGCCTATTTTTTTCTTTTTCTTTCTCCAAAATCAAAATGTGACCTATGTTCCCTGTAGGTTTTTCGTTACAGTTTGATACAAAGGTATTAAGATATGAATCTGTTTATATTATTGTTATTATTATTATTAATACAATTGTTTTAAATTCACTTATCTTTTGAGGCTGGTTATTTGTCACCTTTGGTATCGATTTAGTATTTGATACCGAGGTATTACATTCTGGTATCGTACGAAGCCAAAATTATGGTATCGAGCCATCCCTAGTTGTTCATATTAAAATATGTATGAACTTAATACTGTAACGCCACACCAGCAGAGGGAGCTCTTGCCCTAGTACAGACTGTTACTGCTCCCTCTGCTTCTATGGTTACTTCCTTTGCGAAGTCTTGTTCCGCTGTATCTGGACATTTCTGAGCGTTGTCATTATCTTGTTTTTGCCTTGCCTGTGTTTTGGACTCTGGACTGTTCTCTTGGTTATTGATTGTTTGCCGCCTGCCTTGACCATTGCCTGTGTTTCTGTTTACTCTCTTGCCTTGCCCTGGATGTTATTGTTTGCTGGTGATCGACCCTGCCTGCCTTGACCACGATCTGTATAATAAAGCTTGCGTTTGGATCTTATCCCTGTTGTCACGCTCCAGTCCTCATTACAGAAGACTTCGCCTACCACAGATCCAGCAGCTTTACTATCAACGATGAATCCTGAGGATTGTCTCGTGCGCCTCCGTCAAGGTGAGCTGCCCATTGAAGATTATGTGGCTAAGTTTTGTGAACTTTCCTACCAGACAGACTTTAAGGAAAGCTTCTTGAAAGACATTTTTCGGTTTGGATTAAGTAAGGAAATATCACGCTTAATGCCACGAAATACCCCTCACTGGACTCTTACTCGTTACATTGACTTTGCTTTGTGTTTGAGTGGCTCTGCACTTACTGTGGGGACTGCTGATGAGGAACCCGGCTATCCTCCAGCATCCTCCGCACCAGAGTATTTGAATGTCATGTCTGGAATTATTCACGTTGTGTCAGAGTCTACACAACCTGCTCATGTCATTCCTGCCAAGCCAAGGCGAGCTCACGTCAAGCCTAAGTCTACTCACGTCACGCTTTCCAAGCCACAGTCCGCTTAAGTCACGTCTGCTAAGCCACAGCCTGCAAATGTTGCGTCTGCCAAGCCAGGACTTACTCACGTAACCTCTGTCAAGCCAAAGCCTGCTAACGTCATGCCTGCCATGCCAAAGCCTGCTAACGTCATGCCTGCTAACCCGAAACCTCCCAACATCCCGCCTGCCACGCCACAGCTTGCTAATGTCATGTCTGCTACACCAGGACCTACTCACGTCATGCCAGTTAAGTCACAGTTTACTCCTGTCATGTTTAACACGTCACCGTCTGATTACATATCTACCAACCCAGAGTCTGATAACGTCATGTCTGCTACCCCAGGGCCTGCTCACGTTATGCTGGCTACTCAGGAGATTATCCGTAACATGGCCGCTATTCAAGAGCTCCATCTTAAGATAGCGGCAACACAAGAGTCTCTTGGGAAAATGGCCGCAGTTTTAGAGTCTGCTCCCGTCATGCCTGCTCCCGTCATGCCTGCCCAGCCAGAGCCTGCTCCCGTCATGCCTGCCCAGCCAGAGCCTGCTCGCGTCATGCCTGCTCACGGCATGCCTGCCCAGCCAGAGTCTACAGGACCTACTCCCATCACGCCAGAATACCTGGCCAAGATGGCCACCATGCCTGAGTCCTCTGCCAGGATGGCCACCATGCCTATGCCCAGCCATGTCACGGCTGTCAATCCAAAAACTGTGTACAAAATGGCCACCATACAAGAGTCACATCACATCTCAGACGATTTTCCACAGTCTTATCAAATCACAGCTGA
Source organism: Barbus barbus (assembly GCF_936440315.1). Classification (NCBI taxonomy): domain Eukaryota; kingdom Metazoa; phylum Chordata; class Actinopteri; order Cypriniformes; family Cyprinidae; genus Barbus; species Barbus barbus. The sequence goes on along the minus strand of NC_136736.1, from coordinate 11,819,838 downwards.
TGTTAAAGAACCAAGTCAAGTCATAACTGCTACCAACAAACCAAGCCAAGCCACAGCTGATCATCACGAATCAAGCCAAGCCACAGCTGATCATCACGAATCAAGCCAAGCCACAATTGATCATCACGAATCAAGCCAAGCCACAATTGATCATCACGGGTCAAGCCAAGCCACAATTGATCGTCAGGAGTCAAGCCAAGTCCCAGTTGATCATCCCAAAACAAGCCAAGCCACAATTGATTGCCATGAGGCAAGCAAAGCCACAGTTGATCCTCGCGAGTCCAGCCAAGGCACAGCTCTTCAGCCAGAGTCACACCACGTCTCAGTGCTCCAGCCAGAGTCTCTTCGCGCCTCGGCAACTCAGCCGGAGTCTCTTCACGCCTCCGACAAACTGACAAAGGCTGTTACCACAGATTCTAGGTCAGTCCTTCGAGTTCTGATATCCAGTGTGATGGACCCACCACTGATGTCAGTGCGAGTAGCTGGCATTCCCAGGGCCTCAACCCTGGCTGTTACTGAGGCTGTTCCCCTGACCTCAGCGCTTCCCGTTGTGGCGGTCGCCATTTTGAGTGTGTGGGCTGCACACTGTGCTCCTGAGGCCTCTCCTGTCCACGAGTCTGTTTCTGAGGTCTCTCCTGTTCACGAGTCTGCTCCGGTACCTCCAGGGGTGGCGGCTTCGGCTGCGGGGCCTCCCGAGGTGGTGGTACCTACACCCGTATCCCGAGAATCCAGTTCTCAAGTCACGGCCAGGAGTGCCGATCCCGAATCCCGAGAATCCAGTTCTCATGTCACGGCCAGGAGTGCTGATCCCGAATCCCGAGAATCCAGTTCTCAAACTACAGCCCGGTGTGCCGATCCCGTATCCCGAGAATCCAGTTCTCCGGTCGCGGCCGGGAGTGCCGATCCAGATCCCCGAGAATCCTGTTCTCCAGTCACGGCCAGGCGTGCCGTTCCTGATCCTCAAGTGTCCGCGCTGCAAGAGCGCCCTCAAGTGTCCACGCTGCAAGAGCGCCCTCAAGTGCCCGCTCCTCCAGAGCGCCCTCAAGTGCCCACTCCTCCAGAGCGCTCCCTAGTGCCCGCTCCTCCTGAGCGCCCCAAAGAGGCCGTCTGTGAACTCACGCCCTGTCCTGTCACGGCTAAAGAGGCCGTCTGTGAATCCTTGTCCTGCCCAGTCACAGCAATGGAGGCCGTCTGCATATCCTCCTCCTGTCCTACCACAGCCATAGAGACCGTTTACGAACTCTCGACCTGCCCGGTCACGGCCCCTGGGACCAGGGGGACTCTCTCTGTGTTGTCTGTCTCTGCTCTCCCTGTGGTGTCTGTCTCTGTTCTCCCTAGGTCTCTGATCCTGCCATGGCTTCCTGACCAGTCCGCTCTACCTTGGGGATGCTCTGCCCAGTCTACGCCACACTGGTGGGCTCCGGCTCCGTCTACTCCGCCGTGGTGGTCAGCTGTCTGGCTCTGGGGGTCTCCCGCTCCGCCCAGGTGGGCTCTGGTCCCGTCCTGCCCTGCAACAAGGACTCTCCCAGTGTTGTCTGTCTCTGCTCTCTCTGTGTTGTCTGTCCTTGTTCTCCCCAGATCCCAGTCTCTGTCATGGGTTCTTGCTCGAGTCTGGTGGTTGTCTGCCCCGCCGTGGTGGTCTTATGCTCGGATCTGGTGGTCATCTGCTCCGCCGTGGCGGTCTTCTGCTCCGGTCTGGTCATCTGCTCCGCCATGGTGGTCTTCTGCTCAGCCCTGGTGGGCTCTGACCCCGTCTGCTCCGTCCTGGTGGACTTTGACCCCGTCTGATCCGCCCTGGTGGGATTTGGTCCCGTCTGCTTCGCCCTGGTGGGCTCCAGTCCCATCGTCTCCACCATGGCTTCCTACCCTACCAGCTCTGCTATGGCTTAACCTGTCGACTCCTCCATGGACACATGCTCCACTGTACCACAGTTTGCCTTTGCTCCATGATCCAGGTCCTCCATTGCTCCATGATCCAGGTCCACTCCCTCTGCATGGACCTGGCCCTCCGTCCCACCCCCTGGTCTACTTCATTCCCACCACCCTCCTGGACTGTTTATTTTTGAGCGCCAGGAGTCGCTCCTTGAGGGGGGGATTCTGTAACGCCACACCAGCAGAGGGAGCTCTTGCCCTAGTACAGACTGTTACTGCTCCCTCTGCTTCTATGGTTACTTCCTGTTTGGCGGCCATATAAAGAGGGCCATGCCAAACAGGCCTTTGCGAAGTCTTGTTCCGCTGTATCTGGACATTTCTGAGCGTTGTCATTATCTTGTTTTTGCCTTGCCTGTGTTTTGGACTCTGGACTGTTCTCTTGGTTATTGATTGTTTGCCGCCTGCCTTGACCATTGCCTGTGTTTCTGTTTACTCTCTTGCCTTGCCCTGGATGTTATTGTTTGCTGGTGATCGACCCTGCCTGCCTTGACCACGATCTGTATAATAAAGCTTGCGTTTGGATCTTATCCCTGTTGTCACGCTCCAGTCCTCATTACAAATACATGACCTAGACTATTTATTTAGCACAAATCCTTTCATTTTAATAAATATTACATTAAATTTATAAAAAATTGTTGCTGCTCCAATTAAGCTCAGTGTGCTCTCTTTAAGCTCTTCCACATTGAACATCTATGTAAATACTTCATAAACAGACTTTAAATATTAACTGATGGTTGTCACTTTAAGTTAAGTTAATCGATTTTCCATGTATTCTATCCACTAAAATCTACAGACTGGCACTGACCTTTGCCAACTAGCATCAACTTCTCCAGACTGTAAATCTGTGGACAATCAGGGCAAAAACTGTGTAGTGTATTCCAGGCTTAAGAGACTGAAATGCTTGTCATTTAAAATTAAATTAAATATTTTTGTGTGAGAGATTAATATTTAATTTTAACATAACTTTTATTACTGAAACCAATATCTTGTGCACTAAAAATGTCACAATGTAGATTTTGGTGAGCTTAATAGGTACGTTTACCCTAATTAAAATGATGGTTAAATTTTGAGTGAAAAAAATCACATTTTAAGCCATTTCAGACCACACACACTAGGAATATGCATCTCATGACTCAGGCCGATACGATACGCATCTCGATGCATAGCCAACGATACGATACATTGAAGATACATATGAAGCAGCTACCGATTCATAGATCTTATGCACTGAGTAAAATACAGTGTCTCAAATGCATTAAACAGCACAAATACATTCGCTGTTTGCCATGGTGGATCGATTTGATCCATGATCGACATTAAGGGCTGCTTAAGAATAAGCGTGCACAAATTAGTGAGATTGCGTGAACTTAATTTGTCATTTATGGAACCGCTTTAGTCCTGATTGATTTGTTAGGTTATTTCAAGCCAGGTCTTGTACTTTAATCCCTGTTTTTGGACTTTGACCCCTTGGGTCTTCGTGGTGTTGTGATTCGTCATATACACACAGCAGCAGTGATGAGAGCACGCGCTTGAGAAACACTTTAGAGAGGAGAAATCAATCTACATATAAAATATTGGTCACATCCACTACTAAGTATATATAATAAAAGTTTTACCGATGCAAATATGTTAGAAACGATGCATCGCAATATAAATGCCAACTTGTAGCTGATGCACACTTTTTAAACCGATGCATCGTATCGTTAACTTTTTAATGCCAATGAGTGAATTGGGGAATCTTCTCATCTCTTAACACACACACATATGAGTCAGAGCATCTCCAAAACAGAAAGTAGTGAAAGGAAAGATAACTGGTGAACTGGCGTCAGGGTCATAGGCGCCCAAGGCTCACTGATGCAATTGGAGAGTGAAGGAAAGCCTGTCTGGTCTAAAACAAATTATACTGCTGAAAAACTTAATACTGACTATAATAAAAAGCTGTCAGAACACACAGTGCATCACAACTTGCTGTGTATGCGATTGCATAGTCACAGGCAGGCCAGAGTGTCCATGATGACCGTTTTCTGCCATCGAAAGCATCTAAAATGGGCACATGAGTGTCAGAACTGGACCAACTGGAGAAAAAGAAAAAAGTTGGCTGGTCTGATGAATCAGTTTTTTTTAGATAAGTTGGCTGGCCGGATGCATGTGCGTTGTTTACTTGGGGAAGAGATGGCAGGATGGTGCATTTTGTGAAGTCATTTCAAACCAAAACCTGCCACTTTTTCTGTATTATTTATCAGACAGATCATGAACATCTCATGGACAGTTTGTGGGTGTGCTTTCTGAGGCTGTGACTATAAATTATGTACTTTTTTACTATAGGTATTATTGTCTCTAATCTCCCGCTTTATAGAGGTTTAGACCAGTATTTGAAAGTAATGTGGAAGCACTTCAAAGAGACAGAGTAACAAAGAAACTGAGAGAGAACGAGAGGCCACAGAGGAGAGAAAAAAGGTATTTAGAGTTTTTAATTTCATGAGGATGATTCTGGGCAAATGAGTCCTGCCTAAATGAATAGTCATAAAAAGAAATAAAGTTTAAAAGCCCTGGAATTAATCAAGTTACAGACATGCTGTGACCATCAGGAATGTTTCAGAAATTGAATAATGTGAGTTAGGTGTGTGTGTGATAATCACAGTGGCTGGCTCTATACTCTCCTGTAATTTCAGCAGATGTTTAATCTCTCTCCAGAGGAGGTGGATGTTGTTCATGCTGAACAGCATCAGATCTGGAGTCCCTCTCCCTACAGGGCACTGGAGGTTAATGCAAAAATCAAACTCTATCAAACAGAATATGACGTATAGAGCACCACGGTATTTCATAGAATCCTTTCTCTTACACAGGTGCCTGAATATCCAATAGACCAATACTTCAGTTCTTCTCCTCTTGTTGAGAACTCTAACACAAACATTCAAACATTCAGCAGTGTTAAGCTTGTAAAATGTTTTTAAAAGAAGTTTCATGCTCACCAAGGCTGCATTTATTTGACTTAAAAATACAGTAAAAATCTATCTATCTATCTATCTATTAGTGCTGTCAAACAATTAATCACAATTAATTTCATTCAAAACAAAAGTTGTTTACATAATATATGTGTGTACTGTGTATATTTATTATGTGTATATATATATATATATATATATATATATATATATATATACAACCCGAATTCCGGAAATGTTGGGACGTTTTTTTTTTTTTATTTGAATAAAATGAAAACTAAAAGACTTTCAAATCACATGAATAAATATTTTATTCAAAATACAACATAGAGAACATAACAGATGTTTAAACGGAGAAATTTTACACTTTTATCCACTAGATGAGCTCATTTAAAATTGAATGCCTGCTGCAGGTCTCAAAAAGGCAACAACAGGATGAAAAAGCAAGAAATTTTGAAAAGATTCAGCTGGGAGAACATCTAGCAACTAATTAAGTTAATTGACATCAGGTCTGTAACATGATTAGCTATAAAATGGATGTCTTAGAGAGGCAGAGGCTCTCCAATCTGTGAAAGAGAGCGTAAAAAGATTGTGGAATACTTTACAAATAACGTTCCTCAACGTCAAATTGCAAAGGCTTTGCAAATCTCATCATCTACAGTGCATAACATCATCAAAAGATTCAGAGAAACTTGGGAAATCTCTGTGCGTAAGGGACAAGTCAGAAGACCTTTGTTGGATGCCCGTGGTCTTCGGGCCCTCAGACGACACTGCATAACTCATCGGCATGATTCTGTCATTGACATTGCTAAATGGGCCCAGGAATTCTTCCAGAAACCACTGTCGGTAAACACAATCCGCTGTGCCATCTGCAGATGCCAACTAAAGCTCTATCATGCAAAAAAGAATCCATATCTGAACATGGTCCAGAAGCGCCGTCGTGTCCTGTGGGCCAAGGCTATTCTATAGTTCTATGTTCTATTGTGACTAAAATACTGGCTCATGTGATTTGAAATTCGTTTAGTTTTCTTTTTATTAAAATTTTAAAAAACGTCCCAACATTTCTGGAATTTGGGTTGTAAACACATACACAGATACAGTATATGTTTAGAAAATATACACATGTATTTACGTGTATAAATTTATATTGATGTAACATATTTTATATAAATATATTTAATATATAAACGTAATATTTTCCTTAAAGGTATACATGCGTGTGTGTATTTATATATACATAACAAATATACACAGTACACACACATATAATACAAAACTTTATTTTGGATGCGATTAAGTAAGGGAAAATCAACTGTTTGCTGTGCATTCGCGGAGGGTGGTTGCCTCTGCGAAGTGCATTTAAAATCCCTTCATGCACGGCAAGCCATTGATTATCCCGATTATTCCATGGTCAATTGCCAAGTTATAGACAAGTTAAAACTAGTACTGCTCTTTGCAGCGCAATATTTGACCGAATGGGGAAAAATTAGTTATTTTCGTCAGTTACAGCATGTTAGCTGAGGAATATAGTGTAGTGATCTAGTATCTTATTAATAAAAATCGTGGGGAAGCATTGACAACCAGTTTTGTGTGTGTGTGGGTTTGTGTGCATCAATTAAAACAGTGCATTAATATGGAACAGTGATTAAACTGACTTGGAGCTACCTGTGCATTAAAACGGTTTTACTGCATACCTACCAGCCAATCAGAATCCAGTATTCACACAGACCATGGAATAATTGCGATTTAATCGTTTGACAGCACACACGCACACACAAACACACACACACACACACATATATATATATATATATATATATATATATATATATATATATATAGTACCATTCTAAATGTCTTTACTGTCACTTTTTAATTTAGTTAAAAAAACAACAACAGCAAAAAAAAACTGACCCCAAACTTTTGAACAGTAGTGTATACTAATTGTATTATCTGAAATGGTTATCTGTGTGATATGGCTCTTTGAAACATTTTAATTTCAAATTCATTTCTTGTTAATAGTATTTTCACAGTAAACTTTCTACCCAGACCCTTTGTTTAGGCTTTAAAAAGATTGTTTATTTTGTTTCTGCTGGTTTTGAGAATATCAGACTTGGTTTCTCTCGAAGATCTTGTGTTCAGTACATTTAGAAAGAGTGACAAATGGCCATACCCCATCTCATGTAGAATAATCTGAATTCATAAACATTAAAATGAGGGTAAAATCCATCCATCCATTTCCCTGTGTGTTAAATCTGACAGAAATTTTGACCAGGATAATGTTTTGAACACATACTGTATAAGAACTTACACATTATTACTAAAACTCTGGCTCTTACAGGCTGACATGACCTATTTATGACTGTAAACAGATGTGATGTGAGATTCGACAGGCATTTCCATTTTTCCATCATCTTTGTGCGTATCATTGTCATGGGGCTTATTTATTTCACAGGTGCACAAGATGGGCTCTCTGATCTCTTGCGCCAGACACAGGGCAAATGATGTGGTTGATCAGAACACAATGGATCCTGCTCTGCTGGACATGTCTTTTTCCTGCTATCGTTTGAACTCATCACGGGTCGAATGGTCGCAGTCGGCACTATATTCCGTTTGTGATGTGAAGCAATGCTCTGATGTGCAGATGTTCTCATTAGCAGCACCTACTGGAGATGATCCCGTATTCTCAGATAATGATGTATCCTGCAGTGGACATCCAATGTTTTAGGTCGATAGTTCCTCTTTTGTTACTGTTGTCCTCATTCCTTAGAAACAACCTTGGAGAATTGAGTTCTCAGTGCATAATAGAACGTGTTACTTTGATGTTGTTGATGATATTTAGACTCTTGTCTTGACTTTGTGTGATGTTCAGATAGACGACCTTCTGACACCAACACATACATGCATTAACTCTCAAATATCAGCCAGCTTGATCAAATAGCTCCTGACAGCAGCTGCACAAAAGGCAAATTTAAACCATCCTTGTCCTCATCAGCAGTGCCTGTTTATGGAACCTCGCTTAGTTCAGTCTCACCTCTGCTGATGCCTACTGTAGGCCATTCAGAGAAGAATTATATTTATCAAACAAAGCGCATATAGCATCAGCAATAATAATGCCAGCAGAGGAGCGGCGGCTGACAGACAAGACTCAGGACATTGAAAACCAGCTCTGAGGAGGAAACTGTGAAAAAGAGCTCCGGCAATGGGGATTTTGGACAGTGCTGCTAAACGACATAATTAGATAGTGGTGCTGGCAGTGAATAAAACATATGCTTGCTTATCTATAGAAAAAAAAAGAAAGGGCGATGAGAAAAACAGCAGAGAATTGCAGGGAGAACAAGCTTGCCAAATGTGGGGTTCAAAGAAAGACCTTTACCTTGCACACCTCATTTACAGACTGAGAGTTTGAATTTAACATTGCTGAAGGAGTCGAATTATTGTGGCTATTATGTGCAGGTTTAAATATTTAAACACAAGTTTATTCACAATTGAATTTATAATCATTTTATACTTTTATACTTCATTCTTCTCATTGTATGTAACATCTACCATTCAGTGTTTCCTCAAGTCTCTTTTGGACAATTGCATCTTCTAGGGGAGCTTTTCCCGATAACGGGTTCTCTTAGTGTGCTACAAAGACTCTAAAGGTATATCTTAACTAAAGGTATACCTTTTCTAGCCGCGTTCCCTGAACTATACCTTAAAGGGTTGCTTAAGGTATAGCTTCTTACGTGTGACATTACCAGGCACTGTCCATGGCGGTGGTGCTGAATTGGTTGATATCGATGGCTCGAGGATGGATTATTCACTCCATGCAGGGGCTGCTTCAATGCGTTATGTGAGAAAAGCAGCGTTCTTTAAAAAATAAGTGTTGATTTAAAAAAAAAGACAACTCAAACTTGCGTGAAACTTTTACTTTCACTGTGCAAATTCTGTGAAAATCAAGTCAGGGAAGGAAACCAAGAAAGAAAAAATTATGCCCAGAGCATCTCCCAGTGGTCACCACACAAAACACAAGGGGAAAAAAACTTACATGACACACCGCTTAATAATTGAGACCGGTCTCTTGAAAATGCATATAAATAGTACTCCAAATAAAAACTAAAACTCGTGGTATTGATACGCAAAAATGGACTTTGGCGTATATATGACACGCATGTGTTTGGCGTGCATATAATACGCAGTTTTCGCGTGCATATGATACGAAATTTGTTGGCGTGCATATAATACGCAGTTTTCACGTGCATATGTTACGAAATTTGTTGGCATGCACATGATACGCACTTTTTGCGTACATATGATACTCATCTATCCCACAACCCTAACCCTACCCATCGCGTAGCATAGACATGCCAAAGTCCATCTTTGCATATCAATAAAACGAGTTTTCGTTTTTATTTGGCATACTATATATACACACATTCATGAGATCGGATAGAATAATTTAACAGCTTTTAACAAAATAATACAAAAATAAAAGCATAGGCCTAAGTCCAACAGAAAATTAATTATGATAAGAGTGCTTGCCAACAAGAAGCACTTCAGAAATAGTTGAAATTGCATTAATCAGGACTCATTGGATGTTATAAAAATAATCAAAATTGTAAACTAAATCCAACCCTGATTATTTTATATAATTTCAAAATGAGTGTGTGAACCTCATGCTGGCAGAGAGTCACCACAGTCACCGCAGTCTCCACCAACGACACCAGATCCCAATCCCCTGATTTCTGATCACCGCCACCTGTCAGCACTAATCAGCAGCACTATATGCCTGCACTCCTCCCGTTCACTCACTGTCTGGTCTCAAACTTTCCATGTTGACTAACCTGACCCACTTACCTTTTGTCTACTTACCAGTTGCTCCAGTGTTCCTATCCCTGTTCTTCACCGCTCCAGTTCTCCACCGTCTCCACGCTCCACTGTTACCTCCAGATCCCCTGGAAAAGGAAAAAGGACATTCATACTCAGATAAGCCCCTAGAGACATTACCATTCCCCACCTGCTTACCTGGACATTCTGCTCATCTCATTCCCCTCTGCTACTACTCAATAAACCTGTTGATTGTATTGCACTTACCACTGTGTATTTGTTGGACATTATCTCGATGGAACTCTACTTCTCGTATACATGGATCTAACATGAAAACTGTTAATTCATGGCATTCAGCTTTTAATGTTGTGTCTTTTCTAAAATCTTTGTAAAAATTATTTTATTGTTATTTGTTTATCTATTCATATTAATTAATATATATTTATTATTTATCTTATTTTAGTCTACCAGGGGGTGAGATCGGTTGGGGTGGGTTCTAAATTTGTACAGCTCCTTTTTGTTTTGTACTATTGTTCCACAGTGTAGTAACTTTATAACTATTGTTCTAATTTTAGCTTTTAGGGAATCATTCTTAAGATTCAATATTTATATGATTAATTGATATTAATCAAAATGTCCAACTTATACCTTATTAACGATACCTCATTAACGACTCGTCCAGCAAGCATTACAATCAGTACGTTATCTTTTAACAATTCAGTTTTATTTTATTTGTGGCCAACAATAAAACAAACCAAATAGTACTTTATCAAAATTCATGAGCATAGGTAAACTTTGAGCGTAGGTAACGCGATCTTTTGGCAAATAGTTTCAGATTTTAAAATCACAGCAACAGACAAGAGATTTCTTAATAGAATCAAAGTTTATTTCACGACTCTAACACAATACTAAGCTAAATGACACAAAACAGAATACGTAAACACACACACACACACACACACACACACACACACACATTGCAGGCAATGAATTGTTTTGATCTGAAGAGAGTTTTAGGTTCTAATGCTTGTTTTCAAGAATGCTCTACTTCAACCTGAGGAAATCACACGCATAAATACAACCAATTTCCAGCAGAATTAGGAAATATTGTTTGACTTTCCTTGCTTTCAGCTGAGTTTCCATTCCTGGAAGTGATGACGCTCTCAGGAAGTTCGTTGCAGTTCTTTGGCTTCTGGTGTTAAAGTTTCTTTAGAAGTTTGACTGAGTCCTGATCGTTGTTCAATGCTCGGCCATGATGTTAATGGCAAGAAGCACTTAGCAGCGCAATCAGAGCAGGAACCGAAGTTCAAACAGCGCGTGAGCAAGCAGAGAGAGACGAGCTCTGAGACACACAGTTGGGTGTCTGTCTTTAACGGGCTAATTTGGGATCCACCCACGGGCGACTGACCCAATCGGATTCTTCCTGTGGGGCGGAGCCCCGCCCTGCACGTTTTTTTTTTCCATGCATACATTATCTGTTCAGTTATTTTATCACATGAAGAAATTATTGATAGCAGATTTCTATACGTGTTCTAATCATACATTGATGAGAAAAGACAATTCTCATCCACACCAGATTACTGCTGACGCAATTAGAAATCAAACATTAGGTATTTGGCATACACAAAGTACATACCTTAATTTTATGTACTTCATGGGTTAATGCATCGATTAAACAATCCTAAATAAATCACACCAAGCATGTGAAACTGAACAATAGTGATCAGGAAAATTATACCTCAAAAGATTACAACAATACCATAGATTCCAATAACACAGCAAGGTTATAAATGACATGAAAACAACCTTAATATATATTGTAAATATATTGTATATATTGTTTTCGAGTATATTGCTTCAATGGCAGAAGCTAGTATAATTTGTTCTTTTTGCAATCCTTCAGCAAAGCATTGAGTCTCTTTGTATGTTAGAGAAAGAAAATGATTGTTCAAATGAGAGAGAGAGAGAGAGAGAGAGAGAGAGGGGTTGTCCGGGGGTCACGAGTGTTCCGTTGGACACGCATCTGGAGATCTTCTTACCTCGGACGTGTGTCGTAAACACATCATTGAATTACTGCGTTAATGGTCAGGAAATCAGGGAGGGTTTGTGCTGGAGTCTTTTCCAGATGCCAAGGTCTTGTCCTGTTTCTGGTTGAATTATGCTTAAGTGATAAGAAACCTAATTATTAGATTAGATTAGATTCAACTTTATTGTCATTATGCAAAGTACAAGTACAGAGCTAATGAAATGCAGTTAGCATCTAACCAGAAGTGCAAGAATATAGTGTTTTATATACATATAAGTGCATAGTAAGTGAAGATATGATTTACAGAATGTACAGTGGAATTGCTATATACAGTATTGAGCAGAGTATATACATAATATAAATAGGAATGCAATGTAGGGATTGTATGTACATTATGAACAGAGCAATGTGGGATTGTATATACACATTATGAACAGCAGAGACGTGAGAACAGTGGTAATAAATAAATAAATACAGCTGGATGAGTGTGTGCAAGTATTGATATAACAATGTATTCTATGCAAAATAACAGCAGTGCAATATTTGAAGCCTTGAGACGAAGAACCATACAAGTCCATATTTTCAAATTTTGAGTAATAAGATTTTTTTCATTTGGATTGTGAACATTATATTATATATTTTTATTTTACTTGAAAATAGACAACAAAAGCTTCTCAATACTAAGGAGATAACATTTTTCAGTGTCAGTATTAAAAATCAAAAGTTATTGTGATTTATATTTCTGAAATGTGGAAGAACGGTATATGTCCAGTGTGGAATAACAGTATAACTCCAGTTCATCATATCACTTTAAACCACTAAAGATCTGATTCCTTTATCTTAGTTTTAATACAGTAACAGAAACTTCAGGTTAATATTAAGCATTTCTTTCAAGTTTATTATTTTAAAAACAGAAAATACAGTATGAACAATGGACAATACATAGACCTTCTTACAGTACAGGCAATAACAATGAATTATTAACAAAAAACAATATATATATATAAATAAATAAATAAGAGGACAGTTTTCCGTTGTTTATCATGATGGGCATAATCTCTGAACTTTGATCACTTCTTGTATGTTTAGATAGCTCCAATAGTGCACCTTGTCGTTTATTTAGAAAAGCTGGCGCAGCGCACCTGTGTATACTACTTTAAACTGTTCTCGCGCTCCGCCATCTCACAATATAAATAAATATGTAAACAAATAAACTCTGCTTGCCGTACTTTACACAGGACTGGCGGCAAATATGAATGAATACAGCTTTATTATATATGGTATGTGGTTTATTTTGATAGGTTAACTGTTTATGCGGTGTTTAGCGCTCCTCAGCGCGTTCAGAGAGGGAGAACGATCACATCATATACGGTTCTTCCACTCACCTCTTTCGGTGGATTTTTCCCCGGTTTTTGTTCTCCTCTTCGAGTCAAATATGGTTTTCCAGCATCCCTCAAAGCCTTCCTTACTCTGTCCTTCCATTTGATCATGTCGGCTCTCTTTTTTTTGCCGAGGTTTTGCCTTTTAATGTCCGAAGCGGACATGACAGCAAGCGGCATCTCCATTCTTCTTTGTGGACATAAACGGGTTTTCCGCGTGATGCTATTTTAACGTTTAAAATGCGGACTCTTGGTCGCGCGAAAATATCCCCAAACTGTTTCTGTATACAAAGTTCACACATACAATTAATGTCACATGGTTATCTCATTTTTTGTTTTTTTGGACTTATACGGTTGTTCGTCGCACACACTCATTTTAAGAAATAGTTTACTGTGCTTTGTACAGTAACAACTTTAGACAGTTTATATTGTAATAACTTTAACAATATGCAGTCTGTGCAAAATATGAGTAGTGCAAATGCATGTGTGTAAAGTACTGTGACCAGTGCAGTAATAAGCAGGTGCAGGTTAGATTGGTGGTGTGGCGTTCAGAAGTGTCACAGCTTCGGGGAAGAAGCTCTTCCTGAGCCTACTAGTGCGAGAGCGTAAGCACCTGTAACGCCTGCCGGATGGAAGGAGGGTGAAAAGTCAATGGTTAGGGTGAGAGGCATCCTTGATGATGTTTCTTGCCCTGCCCAGACAGCGCTTATGATAAATGTTCTCAATGGAAGTTAACTGGATGCCGGTGATCCGTTGAGCAGTTTTCAAAAAAAATCTTTAAGCACACGACCAGGTATTCCGTCAGGGCCAGCTGCCTTCCGTGCATTCACCTTACGCAGAGTGGAGTAAACATCTGATGTGGAGAGTGTGAGAGGCAGTTCACTGGGTTGATGCTCAGCTTTGAGTGAGATCTCCTTATTATTTTGATCAAAACGAGCATAAAAGTGGTTGAGCTCGTCTGGGAGGGAGGCAGAGCTGGAGGGGGGCACAGAGTTAGGTTGTTTGTAATCTGTGATAGATTGTATGCCTTGCCACATACGCCGGGGGTCTGAAGAATTGAAGTGATCTTCAATCTTCTGTTTGTGTGTGAGTTTGGCCTGGCAGATACCCTTCCTCAGGTTGGCTCTGGCTGAGCTGTAAGCCTCCTGGTCTCCAGACCTGAAGGCTGCATCTCTTGCTTTGAGCAGGAGGCGAACCTCTCTGTTCATCCAGGGCTTCTGATTGGGGAAAATTTTTATTTTTGTGTGTGTGGTCACTCTGCTCACACAACTGTTGATGTGCTCCAGGACTGAGTTGGTATAAATGCTTAAGTGATAAGAAATCCTGTTTTAAATACATTCCAGATTTTTCCACACATATGCCCCTTTGTTTTAGGGGTATCGTGAGGCGTTAAGGAGAGCAGAGCAGGATGCTTGAGCGCGGTGCTGGTCGTTAATTAACTTTATGGCCACAGATAGTGAAAGTAGTAACTTCCTCCGGAATGTTGCGGTCCTGTTAATAGACCTGTGTATGTGTTCTTGTTTTCGACCAGGCTCTACAACAGAATAAAATTCAATAAACAGTTGTTAACAAAAAAAAAAGTCTTTGTTTAACCGGGAAAGCAGAAGGAGTTTGTCCGTTCTGTTGGGTAGAGAGTGGAAATTAGCCAGATGAATGCTAGGCAACGGCATTCGAAATCCACCCTGTCTGAGCTTCACGAGCACGCCGACTCGCTTCCCCCGTCTGCGCATCCTAAAGCATCTAAACAGCGCCGCAGCTCCGGCAACTACTATGTTCAGCAAAACATCTGAATAATCGACAACCGGTTGGAGATTTTGTGGTGTGTTCTGCCGAATGTTCAGCAGTTCTTCCCTGGTGAAACTGATTGTGTTGGACAAACAAAAAACTGGAAAAACCAACTAAAACACTAAAGCAACTGGAGAGCCAAGCACAATGGCTGCCATGCGCGGCGCCATCTTGAGAACTAATCAAGTTCTGCTGTTGTACATGGCCTAATAAGAATGAAAAACCAAAACGTGAGCAATGGACATAGCTGTGAATGGCTGTGATTTCATTACAATCAAAATTTTAATTAATTTGTCATTTAAAACGGTTGCAAATAAGTATTCAATTAATTGTAATGAAAAAATTATTAGATTTTAATAAAAAATAACTCAAAACTGATTGATTTGTCTTTGTACTGGGGAATAGTGACACTCCTCCTACATGATTCTGCTTTGGAGCAGCCATATGAATTGGATATTGAAGGCAGTGACACTTTTGAAGGCGACATCCACCACTGCGCTTTGTTGACCACTTTTAATTAGGCAGCGCATTGTGCCGTGAGCCACCCCACTCCAGTCTGGACTGAGTCAGTAATTGCTAAATTTACTGTAATCAATGTGAAGAAAGCAGAGCTTGATGCCCTGCCAGAAAACTCCTGTGTGACAAAAATAGGAAAAAGAGAAACATTCAGAGGACTTAGTTAATCAGAGTCCTTTTACTTAATCTCAGATTTTTAACTATAACTGTATTTTTGAAAATAGTCAATTTCTAGGTTGAAAGTCTAAAACACCTTATTTTCAAAGCTCTTCCGTGTAAATTGTTGCTAACCTCACTGTTCTGGAAAACAAGAAGAAAATTAGAAACACTGGACTGCTGTGCTTTTTCTACATGCAATGTCTTTTTTCTCTTTTTAATATGTCTAGTTCCTGAGGACAGACTGTTTCCTTCGGCCCCAGATGTAGGCCATCATAAATGAAGAATGTTGTTTTGTAAGGGAGTTATATACAGGACATGGAGAAATAAATAGCGCTGTGGCTTTGCAAAGCAAAATTGAGGCCTGTGGGTTTGAGTGTTTCAGCTATTCTTGGGTTTTAGCCATTTCCTTACAGTATGCATACATCTGTCAGTTGTAGCGCTCCTCAAAAGCAGCTTTAATCAGTCGTTTCATTGAATTCAGCTGATAATGCAGTTAAACATGTCATTCATTCAGGTGACAATGCCACATCAGTGTGTTCATGCTGACTTTAGTGTTAAACAATCATGTGACCATTTTGTCCTATTCCGTACAGCCACAGTTTTTTTTATTAGTTTTATTTTTTCCAAAGTCCTTTTTTTTCTTCTTCATTTCTTCTATTCAATTTGTCATATTCATAAAATTTACTCTGACTAAAATGGCATCTAATTTTAGTAAATAAAAAATAACATGACTCAGGCAGATCAATCCCAGACACTCTTGACTATGATTGATTTATTTGAAATATTTTTTTTCTAAAACATTATTAGTGCATATTGTTAATATCACGCAATGTTGTGTTTTCTAGAAGAATACAATTTGGCAGCTTGCTGCATTGATTCACCATTTACTAGGGAGAACTGCAAGGGCTGAGGGTGTCATTTGGGACAAGGCCTACATATAAAATACTCACAGCAAACTTAAGTCAGTCATTAAATTTATAACATCAGCAAGCTTCACCTGTGCTTTGCCACAAAGTTTTGCCATCAGAAGCCTCTGCATCCCTGTGGGAGAGTGATATCCAACATTGCTGCCAGCGGTTCCCTTTTTGCAATTGTCAAGTCGATGTCATATTCTTCTAGTGAAATTCCCCATTGACAAACTCGGATGTGCTTGCGTTCTTAATTTTTTTTTCCCCAGAATCTCTCTGAGGCCTTAATAAAGCAATGCTTTTGTTTTTAAATTATTCACAAACAATGGAAAAAAGCCGCCCCAAATCCTCAGAGCTGCTACTGGAATCCAAGCACCTGCCTCCCCATAATCCACTCTGCTAAGTAGCACTCTAAATAATTTCCCTAAAAATCTCTGTGTCTTTTTCGGCGGATTAATCTTGAGTGAATAGTCTCTGTCTTTTCCAATTTCCTTACCTGAAGCATTTCCATGGTGAAGCTTGCACAAAGACAAAGCACTAAAAGGCATGTAGACCTATTCTGCATGTATGTCAGAAGCATGGTATCTCTGAGCTCTCATCAAAACCATTCGTTCTAGTGCATCCCCAGTGCATTAGCACCCGCCACCAGTGAAAATAGCTGTTATCAGGGGTCTATCTGTGAGAATGGGTAAATTGTAGATCAAATGGGGCCTCTTAGATCGCTGGCACTTTTTACATCCTGTACAGTAAATGCCTATTGCGCAAATAGAAGAGGCGTCGGTACAACAGAGGAGCACATTGCTGCACTTAAGCTATGTCTACTGCACACCACATGATCATTTTGAGATGCTTTTCATTCCCAAATTAGAAGAATCCACTAGGAAAACTGTAACATGTTGTGCTAGCATGATGGAATTGAAGGTTGGCACCAATTCTGCTCTCCCAAGATTGAGAAATCTTAGATGGACGTCCAACTAGGAAGGAAAATATGCACCATGCGCATGCAATTACTCTAAAGATTAAGGGTTGCACCCCGCATAACACAAACCCACAAGTAAACTATGTTTTTTCGTGCAGCTGATCAAATCTAAAGGAGAATTTTGCCTTTGGCTGGAATGTTCTTTATAATGTTTACGGATCAGATTGGAAAGCTTTCTGGTTATTAAGTTGCTGACTACACTGATTTCAGCCAACTGAATGTGTGTTCAAACATCAGCTATGTTTGAAGTTTTAATCAGTGCATTATAGGACAATTTAGGCATGAACAACAAGGTACCTCGGGGAGTTCTTGGAGATGTTTCAAATTGAAGTTAAATTACCTCTTATAATTATGCTCTTGCTGTTGTATTTTTTATTTGAGTTCTAACTTGATTTAGCTTGATAGTATATCTCACTTCAAAAAGTTTATTTCTCCACAGGGCTTCCCGCTGGGCTTAAATGATGGCCACATTTATACCTGGACTAACGGTTTGAGAAGAAGAGACTGGCATGACAACGAGAGCATCATGAAAGACAGCCAACGTGTTGGTACGTGCACTAAATCCACTGAATACTTCAGAATAGGCATTGTCTTTCTTATAATTGATACTTTTTCCTCTCAAAGCATATGAAAACCTCACATTATCACAGCATAAAGGACATCAACCAGACTAAAGAGGAATGATTTGATGATGATGACGTTTTCTTTATGGCTTTCATTTAGGGTAGGACATTATTTTAGAATCCCTGCCAAGCTGTCCTTGTAAATCAACTGGTTGCCCCTGTGGCTAAAGAGACTTTATTGATCCATCTGAATTTACGGCTGGTTAATAATGTAAGGGTGTCTTTTTGCGGTGTTAAATTTTAGCTGCATTAGGTCCACGGCAGTTAAGGATATAAATGGCTGTCGAGGTGCTTACTTTGGTGTTTATTTTATTCATCCATTTCCATTTTCAAGGATGACCCAAGGTGCTCAAAAGGATGTGGGTTTTGGCCAAGCACAAATTGCCAAAATCTTTGACTTGTTTACAATTTAAATTATAGATCAGTCAACTGCTGGCATGGACAGTAGGTATCGTGCCAGCTATAATGTATTTATTTATTATGGTGATGTCACGATTCTTTTAACATGCGTCATTGTCATATGTAATCAAGAAGGTGTGTTCTGAACAACTCGTGTCCGTCCATCGATCACAAGAGCGATACTGCTATTGGATAAAGATGTTGAATCAGACCATCAAACTAAGATGTTGATCTGTCAGTGGATGTAAAGAAACACTTTGCATAGTCTTCCTAAAGATCTGAGCATTAGAATACATGGATGAATGTTATTTATTAACGACATGCTTGAGCGACTTGTAAGATATCAGAGACCGAATCAGACGAATTTAAGATGCATCAGAACATTGAAACCTGAGAAGCGTAGATTCCAGAAAGAGGGGGCCTCAAAACTGTAACAGGACAACGTCATAAATCGGATTCCTGGCTCCTAACAAGCAAACTAACCAGCAAGCCTCTTTCACAGAATTGCTTACAACCTTGAGACAAAAGAACACTTATTGATAATTCCAATTCAGGAAGGAGACTGTCAAATGTGTTGCAAGTAATCAAGACTGATGGTCACATGTAAACCTGTGATAGAAAATCATGAGCTACAGACTCTCTTGGGTGGGTCTCCACACACAGAAGACAAAGAACCAGACTGAAAGTCCTTCGTTCATAGAGACAATCTGTTCACATGTACTAAAAATAATCTTAAAAGGACATACAAGTTATTTCTCTGCATAGAAATAACCTATACTATGTTTGTGAACTACACATTAGATTATCATGCTTTAATCAAATATTATGTATGGTTTTTTTAATCACTATTGAATAGCTGAAGGATTCAGATGCATGTGTGGTATGTATGAGTTTGAAAATTCATGCTTTAAATGTTTCTTCCAATCAATTCTTTGTCAAATGTATCATAGTCTTGTTATAGAAATCGATGTTCAAAAGTATAATTTGCAAGAGCCTGTAAAGTTCGGACCTCTGACTGAACAGATAACAACGATTTATTAGTGGGGTGGAGAAACAAAGCAATACCCCAAGCAAGGACAGTATCTAATTGGTCAAGACGTTCAGATGGGACGGTCTGAAAGCAGAGTTTAAAAACTCAGGACACCATCAAACTTCCTCTTTTCTCAAACTCTTTCTCTTACTCTCTTACGCCCTTTGTGCTTCACTTTTGCCACCGCGTGCTACTCTTTGAGTGTGCTCTGGCCCACGTGCCAGCTGCTACCGCAATGGAAAGAAAACCAACCTAGTCTCGTTACATCCTTTTATTTTTATTCTTTTACTTTAGTATCTTTTCTTTCTGTGGAGTTTCGTGTTCTAATGCAAATTTGCTACAAAGTCCAGCTCTGACTGCACTCGCTTCAAACTTCGACCAGACCAACTCCGCATCTTCAGCCAACACCCAAGACTTCACTTCAAAGACTACTGAACTCTCAACCAATCAAGTACACCTCCAGGTTCTGACTGAATCAGGTGCATTTAATACCAATTTTAGCCTCATTGAGAAACTCAAAGCGAGGGTTAAATAAGTGATTGATGGTTGTTCAGGTCAATGCAATTGAACATATTGCTGTAAACTTGGGATTTCACATTTCCATTCTCTTAAACTCTGATTTATATTGAAAAGAGAAGTATCTTGTGTTTTCTGCTCACAAGTTAATGTCTTAATCTGCCGATTTGGTTACTGGGCTATTTAATAGTGTTTTCACTATATTTTGGATTTTAATATCCAGTGCAGAGTTTGTTATACAGCTCATTCAGTGAATCGCTGTAACAGTGATTCTGTTCAAATCCCTATAAAATCATAAATTATTCCCTTTGAGCTAAATTAAACTATTTTCTTAAATTACATGTTAATATTACTTGTATTACGTTACAAAGTTTGTTCTTCACATTTCACAACGTTTTGTGAAACATGCTGCTGGTTTTTCAGAGCATCTGGCAATACCAAGCATATTGTCCTTGGAGGCAATGCAGGTAAGAACATTATTTTTTATCCTTACTCTGTTAAGACACCAAGGGTATCAATGTTTGAGTGTTGCTAGTAAAATCAGTACATACTCATGGCATACTGTACATGGAACACTTTTTGTAACACAGCAATAATAATGGTACATTTAAAGCTATATCTACAGAAAACTATATACCAACAGATTGTTGCAATAGCTGTTGTTGCATTTCAGTTTCTTCTGGCTTGGGATCTGATTCAGGCTCAAACATATACACTCACCGGCCACTTTATTAGGTACACCTGTTCAATTGCTTGGTAACATAAATTGCTAATCAGCCATTCACATGGTAGCAACTCAATGCATTTAGGCATCTAGATGTGGTGAAGACGACTTGCTGAAGTTTAAACCGAGCATCAGAATGGGGAAGAAAGGGGATTTAAGTGACTTTGAAAGTGTAATGGTTGTTGGTGCCAGACGGGTTGGTCTGAGTATTTCAAGAACTGTTGATCTACTGGGATTTTCATGCACAACCATCTCTAGGGTTTACAGAGAATGGTCCGAAAAAGAGAAAATATCCAGTGAGCAGCAGTTGTGTGGACGAAAATGCCTTGTTGATGTCAGATGTCAGAGGAGAATGGGCAGACTGGTTAGAGATGATAGAAAGGCAACAGTAACTCAAATAACTACTCGTTACAACCAAGGTATGCAGAATACCATCTCTGAATGCACAACACATCGAACCCTGAAGCAAATGGGCTACAGCAGCAGAAGACCACACCGGGTGCCCCTCCTGTCAGCTAAGAACTGGAAACAGAGGCTACAATTTGCACAGGCTCACCAAAACTGGACAATAGAAAATTGGAAAAACATTGCCTGGTCTGATGAGTCTCGATTTCTGCTGCAACATTCAGATGGTAGGGTCAGAATCTGGCATAAAGAACATGCAAGCATGGATCCATCGTGCCTTGTCTCAACGGTTCAGGCTGGTGGTGATGGTGTAATGATGTGGGGGGTATTTTCATGGCACACTTTGGGCCCCTTAGTACCAATTGAGCATCGTTTAAACGCCTTAGTCTACCTGAGTATTGTTGCTGACCATGTCCATCCCTTTATGACTACAGTGTACCCATATTCTGATGGCTACTTCCAGCAGGATAATGCACCATGTCACAAAGCTCACATCATCTCAGACTGGTTTCTTTTTTTGTTAACAACTGTTTATTGAGTTTTATTTTGTGGAACAGTAATACAAAACAAAAAGGAATTTAAAACCTTAAACTTAAAAAATAAATAAATACAATTAAATAAATAATAATAATAAACACATTAATTAATATAAATAGATAAACAAATAACAATACAATTATTTTTACAATGATTTTAGAAAAGAAGACAACATTAAAAGCTGAATGCCATGAATTTACAGTTTTCACGTTAGATCCATGTATACGAGAAGTAGAGAGTTCCATTGAGATAATGTCCAACAAATACACAGTCCAGGTTCGTCTGTCCATTGTGTGAGGAGGATTCCAATGTTTGAGTAGTATTTTTTTTGCTGCTGTGCGAACAGCTAACAGTCAATATCTTTGTTGGACGGACAAGGTGAAGTCCCAAAAGTCATTCATGAAAAAATGGTGCAGAGTCAAACATCTCAGTACCCAACAAATATGATAGGTCCTGTGAGAGTCCAAAAATGTGAGAGAGAGGGGCACTCCCAAAAAAAATGCTAAAACGTGCCTTAGCCCAAAAAGTTTTAATAGATAAAGGTTTGTATGAATGCTCAAGAAGAAAGAGATAGATGACTGAAGCAGAGGAGGAAGATTCCTCAGAAGGAAGGATTAGTTTGTGCAAAGGGTGAATAGGCAGTTGAGAGTTCCAAGGCACCCCATATGCCCATAGGGCCGATCTAATGTGCAAATACATAAAGAAGGAGGTGCCTGGCATATTATATTATTATTCTGGAAGTATTTTAAACCACTATCATCATAGATATCTCCCAGAGTGTTTACTTTATTATGAGTCCATTGCGGACAATGAAATGGAGAACTGCCTGACAAAAGGTTATTATTGTGGAAAATAGGCGAATGCCTATGCCATTTTGTAACTAGTTGTGAACGTCTTTCAACATCCCTCCATGTGGAGAGGAGATGTGTTACAATGGGACTCAGACTGGTTTCTGGAACATGACAATTAGTTCACTTTACTCAAATGGCCTCCACAGTCACCAGATCTCAATCCAATAGAGCACCTTTGGGATGTGGTGGAACGGGAGATTCGCTTCATGGATGTGCAGCCAACAAATCTGCAGTAACTGCGTGATGCTATCATGTCAATATGGACCAAAATCTCTGAGGCATGTTTCCAACACCTTGTTGAATCTATGCCATGAAGAATTAAGGCAGTTCTGAAGGCAAAAGGGGTTCCAACCCGGTACTAGTAAGGTGTACCTAATAAAGTGGCCAGTGAGTGTACATCTCTGTTAAAACACATGACATGCTGTAAAGGAGGGTGGGGATACTATGCAATGAAGTTAGATAATCACATTCTCAAGAGGTAACCCCCCTTTCATTTCTTTGTTTTTCACAGAGAGCGAAAATGAGGATGGAAAATAATAACTTTTACAAATATATGCAAAAACATAATAAAAAACTGCATTTCATGGCCCCTTTAATATAAATGTTAGTGCTAGTAAATAGTAGCTTTAGTAGCTCTTCTCATTCCACCTTTATTTTCTAAATGCCTCTTCGGGGCCTGCAATTCTTTTTCGATGAATGCATTTTGACATTGCTGGGCATTTACATTATAAATAATGTTTAACTTCAGATACTTGCAAATACTCTTAAATCCCAGATGTCAAATGCAAGTGCTCAGGATAGCAAATAATTGTGTTCTGCAGATAACTGTATGAAAGTAAGTACCCAGAAAGAGGCTTGTTTTGTAGCTCTTTGGAATAATGAAAAAAGAAGTCACTTTTAGGCAGGGAGATTTGTCAGATTAGAGGGAGGATGGCTTTTCTGGCGCCTGCAGGCAGGACCACGTCCTTCTGCATATGGCCCACTCGGCCCAACTGTTCTGTGTTGACCCGTCACGTTGGAGCATGCTGCATTATTCTGTCAGAGGGCTTTCAGAGCACACCATCTGTTGGAGACAAATCTTAAGATAGCAGCTTTCATTATGAAAAAAAAAACACTCACAAATTGTTCATGAATCTAGTTCACTGGAGATGGTAGAATATGAATGCCAGAAAGGAGTAATAGATCTTCCCGGATTAAAGCATAACAAGGGGTGTTTATTATTAATATTATTATTATTATTTATTATTACTTTTTAATTAATTAAAAAAAAAATTTAAACATGCACATAAAGGCTTTTAAATGTATGTGTGTGTGTGTGTTTGTGTGAGAATGTACAGGTTTTTTTTAAAGCATTGAGTTTGTGTGTATAACATATTTAAAATATACATAGAAACACTATAAATGTATTATTAGGTACAGAATAATTTAGCATTCTGAAGAAGCAATTTCTAAGTTGTACTTATCTTCAGCCCAGCATGCAGAGACCTTTAAATCTAACTGACAAATCACAATGACAGTGACATTCAAAATCATATATTCAGGAGTGGAGATCCTGGTGTGTAAAATTGCCAAGTTATATAGACTACATCACATTATAATAATTCAGTAGTCGACACAGAACAGAGGTCCAGCTGATCCAGTACAGAACCAGTATTTATCAGATTTAATGCTTGTTTTGCAATTACACCAACTGAAGAAAATCCTTTGCCTCTGTTATCCACATGCCTGTCAGTGATCAAAACCGCAATGCTTTCTGAAGCCTTGCCCCAAAAGTTCTGATAACAATAATAAACTCTGCATGGAGCTGTTGTTCAGTGCTTTTAAGAGGCAAACACGTGTACACAGTTACACTGAGGGCTTGTGTGTAGGAGTATTAAAATCTGTAATTTTGCATTATGATTTAAATGTTCTGTTTAACTCTGTTATCACGCCAGAAAATGCCAGAGGAGTGGGTGTGAAGTTATTGTAATTATGCACATATCAGAGAGATGACTTTGTGCTGAAATGCACTAAGGGATGTATTTAATGAATAAGGCTTACAGACATACACACACGCACATTATGTGCATACATACATACAGTATATGCGGGGATATACGCACAAATTTTATACTTGCATATAGTACATACAGACAAATACAGAACCTCAATGATCTGTTTTGCTAGAATATTCTCTCAATGCTCCTAATTAGCAAAGCTTTCAAAGTCATGCGAGAAAGTATGTGTTAATTACTCAAACACGTTGGCTTTCCATGGTTTATGGGGACATTCCATAGGTGTAAAGGTTTTTATGATGTACAAACTGTATTTTCAAATTATACCAGTAGCTAATGAACATTCACAAAAACAGTTTTGAAAATGTGCAATTTTTTGCAGTGTTTAAAAAAATAGGATAGCCTGCACATGTGTTAAGGACGTGACAAAAAAAGACCCGAGTTTTTGCGAGACAACGGAGGCCTATTTGTAGACTTTTCTGATTTACAATGCACCGCCCAGAAGCAACAATATCTGCCGAATGGAAAGGGTTGTCTATTCACAACATAAAATATAGCATACATAGGCATTTTTTTTATTTAAATAAATTAGTTTTTATGTTTCAGAGGAAAAATCAGAACGGACGGACATCTCTCCGTTACGGACATGACAGTTCTGAAAGCAGAATTTATCCGACAATGGAAAAACGTAGCTAAAATGCTTTAAAAACTTTAAGAGACCTCTAGCTGGTATTTAATAGGGTTGCCCCCAACAACGTAACTAGTCATTTATTTAAGTCATTATTAACTAATCGCATGTTTATATTAAAGCTAATAATCCAATGAGCTTCAATTCCACACTCAAGCACACATATAAAGGTTGCCACCAATCACAGGCATAAGTCGCCTATGAATGTGTTGGAAAAAAGGAGATATTTTAATTATTTATTAATTCTCTTTCATCTCCAGAGTACTGGACGCGCCTTTAGAATGAATGCAACCTTCATACATATTACAATAATCAGGACATATTTGTTTTTGAATTGGTTCGTTTAAAAGAAGACAATTTAAACTTTCTATAAATATAGCCTATTTCACATGTCTGTGAGGCAGCCATACACTGAGTTTCGGTTCTTTTTTTCTGACGCGCTCCAGCTTCAGAGATGGCAGAAAGCGCGTCCTGCTTTCATTAATAATAAAATAAAATCAATTTCGAAGTGATTTTAAGTTGTTT
The DNA here is from genome assembly GCF_936440315.1 of Barbus barbus. Classification (NCBI taxonomy): domain Eukaryota; kingdom Metazoa; phylum Chordata; class Actinopteri; order Cypriniformes; family Cyprinidae; genus Barbus; species Barbus barbus. The sequence goes on along the minus strand of NC_136736.1, from coordinate 11,794,105 downwards.
CATTATCAGGAAACAAAGCTGTTGCCTTGAAAATAAAAGCAGTGCGGTTGTATTGCATACACCTAATTACACCTATTTACGATTGACTTTTAGTTCACAATTAACGAATTACCTCACGCGGGCCGGTCAAAGACAGCCAGAGGGCCAGATGTGGCCAAGGGGCCATACAATGCCCAGGTCTGCCCTACACCAACCCTACACCTAAACCTACCCCTCACAGGAAACTTTCTGCATTTTTAGATTTTCCAAAAACTTAATTCTGTATGATTTATAACCTTGTTTCCTCATGGACAAGCACAAGGATTTTGGGTATTGCCACCTTTGTGGGGACATTTTTTTACCCATAACGTAGAGATTACGAGGACCACCCACACACACACACATATTTTATCATTCTCACTTAATATCCATGAGATGGTGTCATCGTAAGTTTTCTCTAATTCTGGTAAGGTTGCATGTTCAATAATAACATGACAACAACATCTTTGTGTTTTGTGTGTGTGTGTGTGTGTGTGTGCATTGCCTTTTTTTCAAGTGACATCAAAATATGATGAAAATATCAATAGATGCATTTGACAACATTTGTGTTGTTTTGTTTTAAAACTTTTCTATTTTGTGTACATCAAAGAAGAACTCTTGCATTGAATTTTCTGTTCTCAGCCAGCATGTTTTTTGTAGATCAGACAAAAGATCTGTCGGAATGCATTAATTACATTGGTAGGATAGTGGTTTGGTGTTGACTTCAGTCTGTCAAGAGGAAATTCCTCATAGGAGTGTGAAAATCAAAGCAGGAATGGCGGAAAATCCGGTACTCTCTGTATAAATATCCTATTTTCAGTGAGGAAGTTAAAGCGGCAGCATGAGCAGTAATTAACATTTTGATCAGTTTCAAATCTATTGTGCAGGTAAATGAGAGAATATTGCTATCAGCACTCTGTAGACTGTTTGGCTTAGATATTAAATATTAGTTTATATTAATAATGTCAGGGAGTCTGTTGGTTTCAAGTAATTCAAAGCTCCATTAATAAAACCATTTTTAACAATTTTGGAATAGTGTTTTCTTAAATACGTTTCTTTTGGAAGAATATGGCAAAGGAAATAGTCTTACCTTTTTAGTTGATTAATGCGTACTGTTAGTTGACAGAGAAAAAGCATGTGTGTATACTTAGATGTTTGAGAGCTGTATTGGGGATGCTAGATTTCAGTTTCCTTTTGGCATTTAAATATTCAAGAGAGAATAAAATGTTGTTTAATGATTCAGGCAAGCAACTGTTCTCAGGGAGATTTTAGTGGCACTGATTGGTCAATTACCTACCCAGGACATGAGGAAACCATTCAAAGTAGAATCATGTCTGATGAAAAGGTGCTGTGCAGCTTGCGTTGCTACCACAGGACGTATTCTCACATTTCATCAAAGGGTACATGTCTTCTCAAAACTGAAATGCTATGCACTGCTTCAGACTGCTTGAGGCATTTTGTTTAGCACTTTAAAGAGATAACTCTCATCTTCTCACCCTTATGACATTTAAAGTTTACGTGAGTTTTTTTTTCATGTAGGAAAATAAAAAGTTTTGCAGAATGTAAACTACAAATTTAAATTGGCTT